>NW_026086604.1:88941689-89409155 GCF_022539395.1 Myiozetetes cayanensis | reverse complement strand
CCCCCACTATAACCTCCCCTGTCCCTGCCCTCCCCTTAATCTTTACCCACGAGCTCTTGGCTGGCTCCTCATCCTTCCCCAGGCAGAGGCAGAGTTCCGTACTCTCCAGCTGGTCATCGACATAAAGGGTTACATCTTCTCCTTGTCTCCCTAGCCTGTCTTTCCTAAAAAGCCTAAACCTTCCATTCCAATGCTCCAGTCAAAGGAACCATTCCACCATGTCTCTGTGGTGCCGATGATATCATACCCACACAGGTGTGTGCATGTCTCTAGTTCCTCTTGTTTGTTCCCCATACTACAGGTATTTGTGTACTGACATCTGAGGCGGGCCCTGGATAAAGCTGACTCACTGGCTGAAGTATCTGGAATGCCTTTGCATTATCTTTACATATTTTTAAAGTATCTTCAAATATATAATTTTTTTAGGAGAGTGGGCAAGAGGAAGGAAGGGAAAATTCACTTGAAAGGAGTTGATAAATAATCAGCAGCAAATGCTGAAACACTTTCAAAATTATTTCTTCAGAAGGATAAACAGGATCAGAACAGATAGGACAGAATGAAAAAAAAAAAAAGGACTTTGCACAAACAACTATACCCATTATTTTTTTCTGAGCCAAACTCCAATACAGAAGATTGCGCCTGAGGCAACAACACTGTGAGTCAAATTTCAGGCTTAGAAGTTTCAGGCTGGTTGATTCTGGGGATTTGCTGTAGGCCCAGCTGTGCAGTAGAAGTGATCATGTTCAAGGCCACTTAAATGCGTTAAATTGTTTAGAAGAAGTAAAGCGGAGAGAAAATCTCATGTCAAGATGCTTCACTAAATCACAAAGCTGGAGAGAAACAGGCAACCTCCTAATGTGATGAAGGTTCCTGCACATCTGGAGTGTAAAGGATATAAAGAAACTCTTGAAGCATTGTAGGACAAAAACTAACATTAGCTAGAAATATTATGAATCAGAAGCAGACAACTGAAGGATATAAGCTCATATACTACAGTAACTCCAGCACTAACAGGAAAATATATATAAAAAAATTATATATTGGCTGATAATCTTACAGAATGAGATACACATGTTTTTCAGCAAAGTATCTCAGAAGAGACAGTTCTTTCCTTGCAATATGGATCTCTGGATCTAAGTAAAGTGATTCGAAAATACTGTTCCAGCTAGCCCAGCATACAGAGGATGAGCACATACACACATTCTTTAGACTTTAACACTTCATTATTGAAGAGAACGTGTGTCTGTATTGCACAATCTAGAGCCTGTTTTGATTACACAGAATAATTGCTTTGTTGGACAGAAAAAAATTGTTTTATTTTCTACCATTCTTATTATTATCAGCGTCCTCAGTTTTGTAAGATAACGTAATAGCATACACGTATGTTGGAACTGCTCTTCATAATACTTTCTTACAATACTTTTTCGAAGGAGGAATTCAGTTAATGTTGATAAATCCACGAGGTGGGAAACACCATAATATTTGTTTTATAAATAAAAGCTGGACACCTGAAAATCAGAAAGCTCCTGCAGAAGTCTGGATCAGAATCAGGGAGATGAGTTTTCCTGACTTTCCTGTGGATGCCTTAACTACAGGAGCTTTCTTGTTATTATTTCTTGTGGTTTTCATAATTTTTTCACTGATTTTTTTTTCCCCTGTGACCTGCAATTTTCTACTGTTCTATCCAACAGTGAACCATCTGCATTCAAGGATAACAGTAAGCATTATATATAAAATTACTCATACAGACCGAGTTTGTACGTCTGTGATTAGGAAATATGCAGGGAAATACTGCGTCACATGGGGAAATTACCCCAAAGCGAAATTTCAAGAGTCACACACTGGAGCTAAATGAATATCCAAAATGGCAATGAGGGAAAGTTAGAGGACATAATCCACAAAACGCTGAGTGTATGAATTATAGCCCTTAGCTAAGCCTGATTTGTGTGACTAGTACTTACACAGCAGATAGCCCAGGCTGACAGTGACCTTGACAGTACTGCAACAGTAATATTTTCTGTAAAGGCTGAACAGTTTTCAACCTATTTCTCCTGAGTGGGAGCTACAAGCATGCTTGTATTCAACAATGTGGACCAAAGTAATCCTTTGGTATGTGCCCATAAATGATACAAACAGAATATGGCTCTTTGGGCATGCTAAGTTCCTCCCTCCCTTCTTTCTTCTGCCCTTGATAAGACTCTTTTGGGAGAGCGTAAAGAGCTTCTCCCTGGAGCATGTGTCCTCTTTTTTCCCCCCTCTCGGTGTGGAGCCGAGCAGCAATGCAGCACAGAGGGGATCTGGTTCCAAGTCCATTGAGCAACTGCAAGTATTTAGTGACCTTCTCAACCAATACACCTGCCCTTTGGGAGCTGTAATTGATTTTCTTCATCTCTGTATGTGAAGACAACACTTCTACATTATGTTACAGCTACACAGATAGGTAAACTGTAAGTGCTTTTCCCACAGCCCCTTTCTAAGCATCAGTGAAACTCTGGTTCTCAGTCATTTGTGGAACAAATTGCTGGGGAGATTAAAGAGTTAAAAATAAATGCAGTACCAAATTTTTTAGCTGATGGTCTGTTCTCTCTTCACTTTGCTGCCAAGACCTGTGTTTGTAATACTCTGCTTTTCGCTGGCTACGGCTGATATTACTTCTGCGTCAAGCTGCGAGAAGAGTGCTGTTAACTCTCTGGAGTGGTGACGTAAATCCTGAAAAATCCAGCAAGGGAATGGGCGGTGGCAAGACTGACAGATCACTGCAAGGAGTGGTGGGTCCTTTGAAGGCTCCATCTTGTGTCCAAGCCATATGACTCTTGAGGCTGAGTTGCAAGTGCATCTGTTACACTGGAAGTGGACAGCGTGGTGTCTGTTACAAGACAGACACCACAACCAGTGTCAAAAAAACCCCAAACAAAGCCACAAACCAATCCCGTGGACAGATTGAAAGGCAAGGGGCAACAACTGAGAGCAGAAACAGGTCCTAGAGGAAACACGGCTTGCACAAGCCCAGCACAAACATGGGCTTTGGTCCTCGCAGAGTCTTTCAGTTGCTTCTGTGTGGTTGGGGTTTCTTGTGGGTTTGTTTTAAAAAACATTTCCACTGTGTGCCTCAGTTTTCCTATCTATAATTGGGAGTGAATGGGTTCAAGTGTGAGAGGTAGGGAAACTGGCAGTATTTACAACTTTTCTACTTGGAGCTGAAAGGAAATTTTTGCCCAAGTTGTCCTTCAGAAGAGAGAACAGGAGGCTTAAGCTGCTGGACATTAATATAAAGGGAAAAAGGCCCTGCTGACAAGAGAAACTGGATTAATAAGAATTAGGAAGAATAAAAAATCAGGAGTCTCTGCAAATGCTGGGGTCTAGACCAAGCACCTGTAACACAAATGTGTGACAGTTCCCACCCACTCCCTTTTGCTATTTTCATCACATCTGAATTCCAGCTCCGCAAATTCACTCTCACATCTGTTCTCAGACTTGGTATCAACACCGATTTAATCACATTCCTTCCATCTACTGAGCTGGAAGTGTAGGGCTATGTACAAGCCAGGAGAAATTAACCCCTTCCCTTCATTAGCACCAGCTAGCATGCCTCCCTTGAGATGTGGTTGCTGGTGTTTGAGTGAGCAGCAGGGTTAATGGGGCTGTGTCAGCTCCCCAGATGTAGGGTGAGCTGAGCACATTACTGCCAAAATAGCCTTGCTGATACACAGTGATTACAGGAGGTCTGGAAGTGCAGCAGTATTTGGGGCTCTGTGAACAGGAGCACAGACAGCAGATCAGGTAAGTCCATCTACTCAGCCCAGCCTCTTAGACCATGCCTGGCTCCATCATCCAGTTTGGTACCCCCAAAACTGTCCCCAGGGCAGCCAGGGCTAGAGGGACTGGGCCTTGCTCAGCATGGAGAAGAGGTGGGTTTGGGGAGACCCTAAAAGCAGTTCTCCAGTACTTATGAGGAAGTTATAAAGAAGATAGAGCCAGGCTTTTCACAGTGATGCATGGTTGACAGATGAAAGGCAATGAGCATAAATTGAACAAGAGTAGTTCAGGTAGGAATATAATTTTCCCTATGAGGGCAGCCAAACAGCAAACAGGTTGTTTACAGAGGTTGCGGAGTCTCCATCCTCAAAGATTTTCAAGACCCAATTAGACAAAGCTGTAAGGAGCTTGGTCTAGTCCTTACCCTACTCTGAGCAGGAGACTGGACCAGAGACTTTCTGAGGTCCCTTCCCTCCTTAATTATCCTATGAATCTACACTTCTCATGGTCAGAGAAAAACTATTTATCACTGCTCTTCAAGATGTTAATTGCACTACAAGTGGAGCACTCTAAGTCATTCACTCTGCCAGTAATGACCAAAGGTATCTCACACAGAATTTTTAGACTACAGTACGAAAAGTAGCTGTGGATAAAAGAAAGAACAAACTATGGACAATTTGTGCCTCAAAAAGAAGAATGCAAGTCAAAAAAGGCAACAAAGTTGATTTTTTAAACTTTACCTCTTCACTCAAGGACAAAAACACAAGGATACATGGAATGCTATCAGAGACATTTCTCTGTGTTCTGGCTTTTCTCAACATGAAATAATTATGTTGGCCCTTGCAGGAATTCACAGTCTCCAGAATATCTTGTACTTGAATTTTGGAAGTGTTCATAATATGTGACATTTAATAACAACAATTTTTGTCTTCATCCCATCCCTGAGTCTCAGAACTATATGACAGCAATGGGCAAGTGACTTCCCATGCACACATGAGCTCAAGGAGCCGAGCGCATGGTCTCATAATTTTTTTGATCTATGCAACACTGAGCCACACCGTGTTTTATGTATGGATAAAAAAACCCAAAAAACAATAAAATAAATTCCTAACCTGTGGCACACTGTGGCAAAAGAGCCAGTCTCATGTTTACACAGCCTTTGTCCTTGTAGACATCGGCCTTTGGGAACTACTGCCTTGTGGGCCAGTTCAGCAGGAGGGTCACCGCTGAGGGAGCTGCAAATCCACTTTCCTAGCTGAAGGAAGCAGCTCTCCTTCTCCACACTGTCTCACACAGCTCCCATTCTTGGTCTTGCAGCTGTGCCCTTAAGTTGCTAGAAGTTGAGATCCCAGATCAGATGCTGGGACCTTTCTTCTAGGATGCAAATGACTGGTTCTGAGGCTATGTCTTTCAGCTAAGCTCCTCTAAACATGCATTTTGCAGGACCTAAGACAGAAACTCCTTATGCCTGTCTTATTTTCTAGGGATAGTAGCACTAAGCCTATGTTAAGGACTATGAAGTGCCTCTATCTTATAATAAGTGCCCAGGATAAACAGATGATCTGTGGGGGACTTCTGGGAGGACTCCTGGTACTCAGGAAGAAAAGAGATTTCTATACTATAGTAGTTCTTTTGTTAAGTGCACAGAGCAGTGTCTGCAGGCAAATCAGGTTGCCAGGCCCTCTGTCCTACTTATTACATAAATACAGTCAAGTGGATTAAGATCCAGGCCATTGTCACTGGCTCACTGCTTTCGACTTAAAAGGACTAGTTAAAGTGCTCCTTCCCTTGGAAAAAAAAAAATCTACTCTCCCATGCTCCTACCCCAAAATCCACCCAACATCAGTAAAACAAGACAAGCGAGACTCCTACAGCTCCTAAACAACCAAATTTGGCAAAGTTTGCATTGACCCTAAAATAAGAGATTCTCCCCTTAGTTCATGCTTCCTGTCACCTAAGCAGGTGTCAAATCTCCTGGGTTTGTCTTCACACAGCTTCTTTTCATTTCACTCCATCTTAACAGCTGTGTCTCTGGTAAATTGTGCTAGTACATTTCCATTAACATTAGCAAAAGGAAAAAAAAAGCCAACTCGGCTGACAACAACTGTCGGTATATGAAGATTAATCTTTATATAGCATGCAGAACACTGATCTGTTCTACATCTTCCAGAACAGCCCGTACTTTGTTTCTACTCCTTTTCAACAATAGCTTTCATTAAAAAAAAAAAAAAAAAAAAAAATCCACTGTATTTTAGCATTAGTATGTTCACACTGTTATTCTCCCAGGCTTCACAATTCATGCTCTAGTTGGCAAACTATTTATCTGTCTGCTAGCAGCACAGTAGACAAGTGGAGTTACTCCATATTCGTAGGAAAGACAAAATACAGCTTTATTCCACTTTCAAGATATATTCGCAGGTTATCTTATTAACATTTTGTAGCATAGAAAGAGTTAAAGGTTTTGTCACATTAAATAGCAACACACAACCAAATGCATGGGAGGCCTACCCTGACATAAACACAATGGCATGGCAAGTGTTAAAGTTTTGTATATGGTAAGTTAGGGCTTTGAAAAACATCTCAGTTGGGAGCAATTTTGGAAATTTTTGAAACATGAATTACTGACTTTTTTCCTCCTCCCCCCTTCAAATGGTCTGCAAGGATTGGTCGCCTCGGAGAAAAAAAAATAAAATAAAGCATTGACACTTGACATACTCAATCCATCCATAAACGTAAACATGCTTGAACGGCAGTTGAGCTTTTCTTCTACTAAAGAGCATGTGGAAGCAATTACCTGAGCGTAGATGTGATAAAGAATGGATGAAATGCAAACCAAATGATGCCTTATTACCTAATATAAAGAGACTGTTCTGTGAGATCAAAGTTGTGCTGCACAAAATCTAACGGGCTTCACTGGGGAGAGAGGCACTGGAGGCTTGTTTAAAACATGGTTGCATTTTGATGACATGCTAAGTAGACAAAATTAGGGTAAGTTTAAAGAGTTTCACAGAACCTGACCTATGATCTTCAATAACATCTTTATTCTCCTCCTACCTTTTGCGGGTCTGTGCTATTCCCAGATGCTGTGAGGGTGGCAATGAGAAACTTCCCTGGCCTCATCGTTGCTGAGGATGAGAACTTCACAATCCCAAGACGTGAAAGAGATGTCAGCATCAGCACCACCTGTGGACATGGGAAAGACCTTCTCTGTACATTTGCATCAACCCCTTGCACTGCGGCCATCCTGTGCCTCAGCCATCACTCCATGCACGCTTGATACATCAGCACATATTTGTCCTTTGAGTCAATATGATAATGGAAAGGCAGCAAGACAACCTCTCCCAGGGACAAAAAATCTGAAGCAGAACAGAAACCTTAAGAGTAATTTCCAAAAGTTTTCCTGCCACAGCCCAGTTAATAGAATACAATTCCCACCAAGATCCTGATTTGTACTCCACCACTTTCTCCAGTGTTAGTTTTGCTTCTCTATCACTTTATAGCAACTTGTATTTTTAAAAAGCTGCATGCAATAGGCAAGGAGAAGGTATGTTGGGAAAGTGGTGTAGCAGTTTCTGCAAAACTCCACAAAAACACCTGAACTTGCTGCCTTGCCTTCTCTTCCCTCTCATCCCCCACCCCCCACCATCCCCCTGGCTTGGGAACTGCTGCTTATTACTTTTGCCCAAATGTTATTTCTGATCATGTCGATTTGGCCATCATCTTTGTCAGAAGTCTGTAGAGTAGCTCAGTGATTGACAGTACTAGGTCCCACCATAACCAAAATCAATGAGCAATAAAGTTAAGAATCCAAGTCATGCATAGAGAAAGTTAACTGACATTGGACTGTAAGCATTAATTAAAAAGAAAAAGAGAAAGCACTTCTAACTAGGAACATTGGGTCTTTAGTTATTGAAAATATAAAAAAAAAAAAATGAAGTTAAAAAGAGCATGCACAGAATTAATGCTGCCTATCTCCCACAGCATAAGCTTTTAAAAGAAATCATACATCTTAAACTCCCAAAGAGACTATTTTGTTTTGTTTTTCAATTACATATGATAATGGGGACCATTTGGTGAATGACTGATGCTTATACCTCCAATAAAACCCAGGGTATGGTACCTCATTCATGCTTATTTAACAATCTCATAAAGAAAAAAAACTAAAACAACATCATAACAAAATTATGATTGAATCAGACATTCTCCCTTCTCACCAATGAAGGATTGTTAAGTGTTGCTATTGAAAACTCATTGTTATGCACTGCTTTTGCAGTGGCCACAGTGTTCAAAGAGGTTTAGGAAGCAAATATGAAACACACTTGCCACCTCAAAGAACACAGAGTTTACAGTGGCTTTGATCATACGCTACCTAATCCTTTCATTTTAGAGGGGTTATTCACAAGAATAAATATTAAAATAATACCAAGTATTGGCACTGTCAGATCATAATTAGATGTGAACATGACACGCTGCAAGACAAAAGAAAGGTGGCAAAATGTAATAATTGAGTACAGCTCACCTGGGTGCTGTAGCAGCTTCTCTATTTTCCCTTCTTCCATTTTCACGTTTGTTTGGAGTCAGAAACCAGAGGCCCAGAAAGAGTCAGGAACAACAGGATGGGGATTGGGGTCAGTGGTAAACTGCCAGTGGCACTGCCAGTGCAATTTAGAGTAATGGCAATGTTGCTAAAACAACCATCAGCAGAGATACTCACTTCATATGGCAGATTCAGCTTGCAAAGACAACTTTAAATCTGTGTTAAATCATTGACTTCCACCATTATTTGTGTCCCCCCCAAAAAATTTAACTTCCAACTGGATAAATGAAGGATTTGAAGCTGCTCTCTTGCTAACAGGTGAGCAACTTGTCATTGCTGCAATGGGAATAGGTTCAGGCCAACATCTCCCACTCCAGACCAAGGCTGGACTGGCAGCATCTCGTTAGCTCATTAGCTCCATTACCTGTGGGTAATGGTCAAGTCAGAATAATTTGCTGTTATGTGGGTCGTATGCTTTGGAGCTCATTTTGTGCCCTGCAGAGCATCGACAGTCCATCATTTCAATTTTAAAAATAAAACCTACTCCTGCTGGCACACAGGCTCTGGGGGACCTGCGTTGTTCAAAACACACTACATGATCTTGTGCTAATGTGGCCTCATCTCCTCATTCCTACACAGCCATATTAATTAAGAGTTAATCATTGTCCTTGAGGATTTTAAAAAATTATTTATTTGCTTTGACCCTTTCTTTAAACTTCAGGTTTTTTCTGACTTAATACTTGGGCTGTGAGATTTTTGTTACTCTTCCAGGGTTGAGATGCCAGGGATTTTAGTGAAAGGGAAAGGTATTAGTTGTGGGGATGGACTTCAGTTTACATTGCTGGCCATAAGCTTAGTGGGTTTGTAAAAATGAATACTGTAGGGCAGGACATATCTGTCACTTAAAAAGCACAAATACATAGAGTCAGTTTTGTTATGCCATTCCCCTTAAATTCTCAATGAAGTAAATGTGCCTTCCTATGGGATTTATTCACAGCTTCAAATCCATGCATGCAGCACCCAGTAACTGCCTTGACTTCACACAGATGTAGCTATGAGGGGAATCTGACCCCAGCCTCTGAATTTCTTATGAAAATAAGGAGTTTAATTACCAATCTGAGAAACAGAAAAACTCCTAGTGACAGCAACTGGAAAACCGTACATTTGCAAAACGTACCAGGTGACCTTAAGTAAGTCCATTTTAGCTGACTGAATTCATTGACCCAAGAGACAGATTTCAGGTGTTTTCACCTGACAACACCCAGTGCTTCCTGATGAGGTAGACTCGTGTTGTCTAATAGACAGTTTCCATTTTAGCAACTAATGGTTGTGCTGACAGACTAGGAGCCAAAAGGAGGACGGGTTTAGATTAGATACTAGGAAGAAATTCTTTACTGTGAGGGTAGTGAGGCACTGGCATGGGTTGCCCAGAGAAGCTGTGGATGCCCCATCCCTGGCAGTGATTAAGGACAGGTTGTATGGGGCTTTGAGCAAGCTGGTGTAATGGACTGATTCAAAAGTGGAGTCTGCTTCGCCATTGTCTCGGGCATGGAGCTAAAAAGCCTTGATGCCACAGCTAGGCTGCTACAGGAGCCGAGCAACTTGCAAAAGTTCCAGGAGGTACGTAGCAATCCAGCAGAGGCAGTTAGAAGAGCAAAAAAGATAAAAATCTGTTACAACCAAGAACACGGCAAGGATTTACTTTCCCACATAAGGTATGCCAGGCAGATCTTGCTTGGAGACTGGAGAACCTGCCAGTGGACACTCAGGGCCTATCTTGGTACCAGGCAAACTTTGCTCAGATACTGTGAACTGGCCAATGGGCCTCTGGGGGCTACCAAGGCAAGGGTATTTAAGGCCATGCCTGGGGACTCCTGAGGGGGCTGTTGGAGGACTGCTGTGGCAGCTGCTGCCACTCTGTTGCCCTGCTGGTTTGGCTCATTCCTCAGAGGCTATAAGGTGACCAGGGAAGAAGACCAGCAGAGATCTACCAGCTTGCAAGCCAATGGCACTTCATAGTGGTGGTAACTCCTGTCCTGTGCTTTTAACAATTACAATTAGCTTTTCCTACTTTTCTATCTTCCTGCTTTCTCTCTGCTCTTTTGTGTTACACACTAAAGTTGAATTATTGTTTTGGGATCCAGCGTCTGGCCTCATTTGTGCCTTAATCTCACTTATGAGAATGTTTTAGAACCTGGTTCCCTTCTGCATCTAAGTGGATCAGAACACCTGGTCTAGTGGAAGGTGTCCCTGCCCATGGCAGGGGGGCCATATCTTCCAATCATTCCGTGATTCTGTGTTTCTATGAAATCTGTGTGCTCACCATGTCCCTGTGGACTCATGATGCTTCAAGCACCAAAGAGTGGTCCTGGTGGTCTCGCTGACATCTGTGCTTAATTGCTGAGTCTGGATCTCAGAGAGTGATGGAAAGAATATGTGAGAATGGATGGGCACTAGGGCTGGGCATCACTCAGGAGACAGGATTTGGAGCCTCTGCTCCCAGCTAAAAAAAAAGCATCAGGTTGCAGAGGCAGCTGGAGGAGGTGCTCTATCATTCTTTGACATGGGGTGCTTTTTTCTGTTCTGAAAACAACTCCCATGCCTGGCAACTGCATTCAAGTCAAATACTAGACCCACTTCTGCAACCGACTGCTTGTCAATCCCACATGCCACAGAAGGAGCTGCAGTATCTGTCCTTCACAGCTGTGGAAATGCAATTGTATTGTGGAGAGGCAATCTTTAATCACTCAGAAATTCACCATTTCATTTCCTTTTAAAGCATTTTCAGGATTTATTTTTTCCCCTGAGTGTTGAGGACTTTCTTTAAAATAAAATAAAATAAAATAAAACAGGTTCATCTCCAAGGAGATGTGGGAAGCAGTTTTGGGGAAAACTAACACCTTAACAGAAGTCTCAGATAACAACGCGAACACACGACAGAAGGCTGCGATGCCGCACGTGCCCAGGGTTGCCCCAGACTCCAGAAGGAGTCTGTGTGTCCTTTCAGGCCACCTCATTGTTCTCAACTGCTTTTTATGACCACGTCACAACTTCAGAAGGCAGACTTCACCCTCTTTTAAACTTGACCTGCACAGCCTAATTGCGTGAGGACATAGCCCAGTGTCTGCAACATCACAGCCACTTCCATGATGAATTAGATTTGTCAGTTTCTGGGCTGTGGTCTTATAATGCACTATATTATTAAGTTTCTTTTGCCTTAAGTTGCCAGCTAATGGAATAACCTCTTTGTCTTTATTAGAAGGAGTCCACAGCTTTATTAAGTTACATAATTTACAACCAATAGCGTAATCAATAAAGCATTAACAAACACGTAACCTTAGACAAACCTCACATACTGATTTCTTTAAACATTCTCACAAAGCCTGCCTTTGGCTGAAAAAAAATATTTGTTCCCAGTGGCAACCCCCCCGAAAAATTATGCATTAAGGTGTGGGCACTGAAGGACAAATTGAATTGGCTTCCTTGGAAATAAAGCTGACTCTCTTCTGTTCTCTGTGCATCCACCTCAGAATGGTTATTTTGCAATTTTGAAGGAAGCTCCAATTTTCTCTTTTGTGTCTCAGCTTTGCAAGAAAATAGTGTGTGTTGCAAAATACACTAATTAGTACAGAGATAAAAATGAATGTAAATAATCTCTTAGCATGGGCAAAAACGGATACTACAAAACCTGTATTCAGGTTTAACCTATGTTAATCACCTGATAATGATTAACCCTGGGGATTCTCAGGCAGACTGTAACAAGCTCTGGTGGTTTAAAATTTGACCTAGCTCTTTGTCTGCATTAGGTAGGAAGTTGTGTTTAACATCAGGTAAGCAACTAATTTTTTTAACACCTCATGTAAATATATTTTCCAACTGTAAAAAAAGTATCTCATGCCTCTTGAGTGCAATTTAATGGATGATACTGATACACCTGCAGTTATATTTTCGATGCAATCAGGAGAGCTACTATTGTGTTATCCTTACCTCTCTAATTTCAAGATTATGGGAAAAAAACCCCAAACCATCAGACACTGTCTGCCAGGGAATCTATGTGCATTATCGCACTGCAGAATTGCACCAACGATAATTTCACAGGTAATTTAGAACCAAGCAGGAAGAAGTAGCACAAAAAGCATCTCAGGGATGCACCAGAAAAGAAATAGAGCAGATGTGCATCTGCTCCATCTTCAGTTTCAGTGATTTGGTGAAGACATAATTTCTGAAACAATTAAGTGCTTAATCTTTTGGTAACCTATATCCTTGAGCAGTACATTTATGTAGGGAAATTTTGTGGACTCTGCTTTCCTTTAAAACCAGAATAATCTATTAATTTTGCAAGACATTGAAAGGTTTCCTTGTCAAAAGGGATGTATGTAGGCAAGGTGGAGGAATAAAGCTTCTCCAGCAAATGTTGGGGACTAGTGTGCAGAGTTCCCACGTCCCCTTTGGAGACTTTATCATTTAACAGCCACAACTCCCCTTTATTAGATCACTATAAAACAAGTGCCTGGAGGGAGTCAGAAATGAATTGAATTTTGTAGATTTAAATGATTGTGTGGGACCTTTTTGGTTTAATATATACCCTAGAGAGGTTTGCTGGTAGAACTTGGGAACTTTATAATAAGAATAATTCCTTAGCTAGAGATCTTTATCTTGTTACATTAATGATTCACTGGGGGGTTATACTGGAAAATTAAGGCAAATTTTTAAAAAGGCTATTAGATCAAATGTTCTTATAGAGACATGCACAGAGATGGTCAACAAAGATTTATAGGCTGGTGAGATAAGTAGTTTACGGCCTTTGTGCTGCACGCACAGGGCGGCCAGCCATTTCAGGAGGTCCTATCTGCGCTGCTGTTTGGTGTTGTCCCCATCTCACAACCAGCACACAACAAGGTAAGGCTTTGCTGGCTGCCTCCTGCTTGTGTACTGCAAAATACACACACAGCAAGGGAGTGCACGTAGGTAGTGGGCTTAACTACCTTAGCTTCAAAGGTTTGGTGCGGACTCTGCATCCAGACCTATTTTTTTTACATCTCTGCCTTTATCCCAGAGGTTTCTCAGTACTATTCCTCAGCTCCAGCTCTGCTATGTCAGTCCCAGCATGGTCTATTTATAGTGCCCACAGTTCCTGCTGGATTTAGTGGACACTCAAGGTCTCTAAATAGCAACTGTGTGGTCTCCAAGGATGTGCCATTTGGAGAATGTAGAATCTGCTCGTACTTTGCCCATGCAAAACATTTACTGTGTTTCTGCCATTTATAGCTGCCACTGTAAAGGGCTTTGAAACCCTGTTTCTTATATCACGTGGTTTTACCTGTGATCACAACCCACCAGTTTTAATGATAATATCAGGGAATTGAAGGATCAACTACAATCCTCACAGCTGAAGCTAAGCATCCAAAAATAACAAGGCAATTAGGAACACGCAGAGTGGCATTTTAGGCCTGAGGAGGGTGATTTTTTTCATCCAGCTGGGATGGATTCCCATTGACAGTCAATAGAAATGAAAATTGAATAACACTGTACCTTTTGCAAATCCAAGCAGAAATGCAAAGAAATGGGGATTGCAGGAACATGCACTTGGATTTTGCTATCAAGTTACCTTCAGGATTTGCAAAGAAATTGCTGGTAATGGATATATTTACCGTCATAGCCAGCGCTTCGATCTTGAATGTGACAGTGGGGAAAGAGAAAGCATGCTGGCTTTTGCTAGCCAGGAGCTGCAGAGAGAGTGGTAACCACCAGAGATGTCTGAGAAGTCCTGTTTGGCCCATTCACTAAGAACATCTGCTCCTAATGTCTGTAAATGTGTGGGCGTTGTCCCAAGTGCCATACACCAAGCACCCTTTGGTCCTTTCTTTGCTGTTTTTACCTCATTCCCGTGTCCATGATGGGTGAAAGGTAATTCTCTTGGCCACCTCTTCTCTCCCATGCACAAATCTTCCAAGACAGCTGTAAATCTGGATATAAGAACCCCAAGGAGACTTGTGGAGGAGAAAAGCCCAAGGCTAAACTCCACTGCAACAGATACAAGGAGAAGAAAATCTATACTGCTGTTCTGTAGCTCAGTGGGAGTTGAGGAAATCCCATACCTCTTGGGACCAAGTCTCCCAAGAATGATTTTGGGATAATCCTGGACAAAGAACCTTTCATGCTTAACATTTTTATGAAGGCAGAATGAGAGCATTGTGAAGAGCGTAACATGCACTTAGTATAGATCTGAAAAAAAATGTCAAAGGAAATGAATTTAAATTCCTCTAAATGCAATTAGAGGTGACAAGATTTCTCATGGTGAGAGACTGCGCTAAAGCAAAAGCTAAAAGTTCCCATCCAGTTCATAAAGCCTTAGGTAGCTATTGGTAATATGAATTAAATTAATCAAAATGGGTAAAAGCTAATGATCCTCTTGGGAACAAAATTAGCTCCTTAATGAAAGAAATGGAGTTCAGAAATTATAATAGAATATTAGCAGATGTGCCCTTTGGAAATTATAAATTTGCAAAATCCCCTTATGTAGATATTAGTTTGAGTCAAATTATCACTAAATCTGACCCTGGAGATGTGATGGGAATACGTGCACTACAATCTGTTCAGGAGAACCTGGAATCCTTTGTCAGCAGTTCTGCTGGGCTGGGTTGTGTGCCACAAAGTGCTTTCTCAAATAAGCAACAGGGGACAAAACTCAAAACTTCTACTTGTAATCTTCTAAGCTCCTGCTAAGGAGTCCTACTGCCTCTTGTGGCCTCTTGGCTTGCTGAGAGTGATTATGCTATAGGAGAAATTTTAAGGAAGGCTTACATTTCATCAGGACAGAGGTGGTCCTTGTCCCTGTGGCTGTCCCAGGCAGTGAATGTTCTGTTCTGGATGTGGGTCACTACCTTGTAACCAAAGTTTAAAGAACAGTTTATCAGTGTGGATCAGCATGTAGTGAGGAATGGGACTCATCAGAGATCCAAGGCATGTCAAAGTCACAGAAAGCAAACAAAATCCCAGAAAACAAACAAACAAAAATATGATGAATTGCTCATGTTGAGACTACAAAGAATTTATTACATGTTTTTATGGCTCTTTCCAGCCAAGAACTTTTCTCATCCATTTATGGAAAACATAAAAGCCACTGGGAGTTAAATAGGATAAAAACTAGATTTAAATCATCCTTACACATGCTGCTCACATCAGCATACAGCTGTTTTTCAGCATTTGGAGTCCTTGAAACTTTTAAGCCATTTAGAACAGCATGTGATTGGTATGAAAAATAGCACAGGCTTTCTTTTTATAAAAAGAAATCACGCTCCGGGGTGCTGGATGCAGGGACTCCAGAAGCCAAGAAAGATGTTTGAAGTGCTTATTGGCATTCCAGGACCCAGAAAACTCTTCCTGCCTCACGCTATTTCATAGCAATCCTGATGCATCCGTCCTGGGAACAGAACAAGGAAGACATTCCCTCTGGTGCAGATGGCTAATGTACAGCACAAAGCCTGCTTAAGTCCCCAGTTTGAGGACGTAATGTGCACAGTTTAGGGGATGAGCTCTTCCTCTTATTTTTATATTTATAGCACAAGTGGAGGCACTGTGAGCTTCGTCATACTGTCCTGCCAAAGTTGATTCAGCTCTGCTTGGACTGTCAGGAGTTTGCATGCTTCACTCAATAAGCCAGTAATCATAAAGAGATCTTGGACAAGGGCAAATCCAACAGCCCTCAGGAAAGTAACTTCTCCCCCCCCCCCCCATCTCAGAAGGGAACAATTCCCAGTTTGCATAAATCAGAAGGCAAACCAAAAACATTAGACGGGGACAGGAAGAAAAGGAGAGGGGAAAAAGAAGTCCCACTGAAATTTGTGAACATGTGACCAGGGGAAAGAGGGCCACAGCTGAAAGTGGTCGAATTAGGATGGTACTTGGGAATCATGCAGTTTTAGCATCAGACACAGAAATGTGGGATTCTTTGCTGCTCAGTTTGAAAAGGCTTTGCAAAGATGGATCTGCAACATTATTACTACCTTTCAGATTAGAAAACTGAAAGAGAAAGAACAGAGTGACTTTGCCCAAGTTTTAAAGAGCAAGAGTCCTGGTTTTTACAGATAATTCAGATTTTGAGAGTTGACTTTATTCTGAATTGCAATGAAACCCCCAAAGTCTGAAATTATCTGGAAAGGATAATTTTTTTAAAAATCCCTCAATGTATTTCAAGTTGATTGACAGCTTTCTTTGTAAAGGAAACTGAAACATTCTGTTTTGGCTTTGACTTTTTACAGTTAGCATTGTGTTGTAGCAAGAAAGCTAATACAAGGTAAAAAAATAATCAAGGTAGAAAATTGTTTAAAAATAAAAACTAGGTTGAGATGGTTCAACACTACACTGTCAGAACTTTTCCCAGTGATTTCCTTCCAGAAGTCTATTGAAAGAAGTTCTCCTTTGAAAACTATTCTGATTTCTGGTGGCAATAAAGTCTTTCTGCAATTTTTCTGACCAACTGTGCCAAGAACAAAACTCTGACAGCTCAATTCTCCATCTAAGGAGAAGTGACATTTTAAATGTAAGAATACTTTAATACAAGAAGTACCATTTCATGTCTTCAGCAACACGACTTTTTTTACATAGGGTATTGAAACTGCCATGCTGGGTCTGACCTGAAATTCATTCAGGCCAGCATGTCTTAGTCACTGACAGCCCTGAGTTGCCTGATCTGGTTTTGAACTTCTTTTTAGTTGATATCTGTAATGTTCAGTGGTAATGAGTACCACAGTTTAAGAACTTACATATATTGTGACAAAAAATGCTTTTATTTATTTCAGTCTTCCTGCTTCATAGTTTTCATTGGGTACCTCACGGCTCTGGTACTGACAGAAATAATGAATCATCACTCCCCATTTGCCTTCTCTACATCACTCTCAAGTCTGTAGACTTCTTTGATATTCTCCCTCAAAAGTTCTCTCATATTTTATTGTCCTGAGTAATTTTATCCTTTCTGCAGAACCTTGTCTCTTCATGACTCACCAGTTTTGCTGAAAATCACACAAATACATAGAACAACAGCAAGGACTTTACTGCCTGGTAACTCTCCTCCCTGCCTTGTTCCTTGTACTGTGCAACACACAAGAATGTCCCTTCCTTAAAATCTTGTGTTGAGAGATCTTGTCAAAACAGTTGTGAAACATAAGTTCATTACTTATCAGCTGGATCACATTTGTTCAGGTAGTTGCTAGCTCCTTCAAGTTTCTCTGATATGTTTTAAAGGTTAGATTTTACAAAATCTACCAGTTCTTTTGAAACAACATGCAGGTATTTTTTATCTGAGATTTATGCTTATGATTGTTTTGAAAAGTTTGAAAAGTTTTACTGGAGATTTACTGGTCTGTAGTTCCTAGTGATGCCTACAGTCATTACTAAAGACTGGTGAAACATTTACCACTATATATTATTCTAGCAAAAAATGATAGGTTGCAGATGACAATTAGTTGTTGGATAATTTCACATTGGAATTCACCTATAACTCTTCAATGACCTCTGTCTTGTTCTTGTGTTTTGTGCAGCAATCTCTTCTATTGATGCTTCTGTTTTAGATTGCTTCTTAGACTACTCAGCACCAAATATAATTCTGGTGTAATCCTAGTCCAAATACAGTACCTGTGTCACAGGTAATGAGTAGTGAGACCAATAATTTATTTCATCTTGCCATGATGACCTTGCTTCTCTTAAACCTCTTTTGCTTCTTGCTGGGGTCATTGACTCTCTTCCTGTATCAAAGGCAGTTGCATTTGTTGTTGCTGATTCTGTTGCCATTTTCACCACTGATGCCATTTATGTTTTTGCAAAGTTCTCCTGAAAATCTGTTTTTTACTTAATTTAGTTTTATATTTAACATGCGAAAATTTATCTTTTCTATTTTTCTCATTTTAATGCTTGCTTTATCTCTAATAGTTCTCTTTTACTTGTTGTTTTCATATTTAGTATGGTATCTCTAGTCTTATTCCTGTCTGCAAACATTACTTTATCCTTCTATTTTTCTATGAATGGGTACTCCAGCACATTTGTTGACAAATACTGAAACTTACTGTTGATATTTACTACATGCATTAATCAAGGGCTATTTTGTGACTAGTGCCACCTGAGGAGTATAAAATGTTAATAGATATTGGATCAGTTTAATTTCTTTGTCAATTGTTGACATTTTTATTTCACCACTGTAAGCTGAGAAAGAGTAAATGCAATAAATCCATGATAAAACACACTGCAGTCTCATAGTCTGCTGACTTATTCTCTAATCCATTTCACCTTTTAACCCCCTACCTCGCTTTTCCTAGGCCAGCACTTGTGAAATCTAGATTATTTTCTAGCTTTCTTAGAGATTTCATATCTGCCCATCATCAAATGACCCCATGTATTCAATAAGAATAACAGCACTTCCTCACTTCAGAGACGTAATTAGTGTGAGAAGATGTACAGTAAAGCAAGCATGTACCAGTTCAGTGCATGCTATGTGGAGGAAAGATTTTCATCACCCCATCATGTGATACTTTCTTTGAAGATTTCCAGACCTCAATCCCTTTATCTACATGTTCTGTGAAAATGGAGTCTACTTACTGAGATGTAAGGCCTGACACATGTGAAAATGGATTCACATCTACTGTTAAGGATTGCCCACAATTTTCTGTATTTGGGAAGAGAAATAATTTTTGTTGAAATGAACAAACTTGCCCTGGAGCCCAGTGAAACACTGCAGACAAGTTCATACATAGTAGGTGGGGTTGAGCCTCCTGTGGTTCAAGGTTTTATGATTCCTCTGAACTGCCTTTGGGGAGAATTGGAGAGTTTTCGAGCCTGGATTGAACCTGTGAACCATGTCTTCCCAATTCTGAAACATGAGGGTCCACAGATGAGGAGCACCCAGCCTATTCCCAAAGAGCCAGCTGCACACAGGTCAGAGGTGATTTGGCAGACAGCTTTCATTTATGGCTACTTTCCAGGACCTAAGGGGCTTTTTGACAGCAAACTGTCACTGGTTCCTCCTCACCTGGGTAGGATTTGTCCTCTGGAAATGCCCTGCTGGGGCACCAAATAACCCAGCATACTCCTGAAGAGGGTGGTGGCAAGGCTTTTGTGGGGTGATGTCTACACAGTACGAGACTGCTCAGATCTCTGCTGAGGCTCAAGCTGCCATTTCCTGCCCCATGATATGAGGAGGTGAGGAAACACCACCCCAGTGCTCCACTGCTGCAGAGGCAGAATCCAAGAGTCAGACTCTTTGAAGGACCTAGCCCAAAATGCTTGCTATTTGTTTTCATAAGCCTGAAGCCTTTCAGAAGTTCTATTTAATGTTCACCCTAACAGCAGTACTTAGTATTGCCTTCAAGAATCTCTGTGTTCCTAGGGTTTGGAGCCCCTTGGAAATTATCTAGCTCTGACATAGGGCTGAGAGAAACAGTTAGACAGAGTCATTTGCACTGGGAAATGCTTGATGTCTATTCTCATTAGAAACAACACTGTATTATTTCATATATATATATATATTAGCAAAAAGTCTTTTTAAAGGATCAATAACTCACAGATACAGAGAAAATAATTTACTGAAGTATGTTGGGCTTTGTTCATCTGGAGACCCTCTGGGAAAAAAAAAAACATCAAGGATAACAAGCACGCTAAATACTAATAGTCACAATTATAAAAAATTACATGCATAATTAAAATATTCATTTCAAGGCACTCTTGAATTTGCTAATAAAAGTCTCCTTATGAATATCAAAATACAATTTTCCACATAAAAAAGATGAGCAAAAAACAAATGACATCTTAGCTTTACTTTCAGTGACCTTGCAAGATTTTGAAACATTTGACCTCCCTTTTGCTTAAATGAATCTATGTAAATGATTTAGATAAGGACGTCAGATGTGAGATACCAGTGTTGGTTGATACTGCCAGAACTGAAGGAAATAAGTGAATAACGAACAATATAGCTGGATGAAGCAGATCTTTGAGGCAACTGGGCCAGTAAATATAAAACACAATTTAAATTAGAAAAATGTTACATAATAAATCTAGAGTCAGTGAACCAGGACGGTGAAAGTACATTTTAGGCAAAGGAGTGATTCAGAGTGATCTGACCAGGAAAGGCATTTTCTCTAGGGGTCACTTTAGCAAAAACTTCTGAGCTGTCTGGACGGGTTAAACTCCAGCACGAGGGGAAACGAATAAATAAGAGAAAAGACTATAAATCAGGAGAAGGGATAAAATTTCTGTATGAGTCAGGGCACTTCTTCATTTGAAGCACTGCGCTTAGTCACCTTTTCAGCACAAAAAATGAAGACATTACTGCCCTGCAGTGGGTACAGCCTCAGCCAGCCAGACTGAGGGCAGATTTTTGAAAGATGACTTATAAAGTAGGGGATATGCCTAGAAGAAGCAAGCCCTTTCAAGCAACCAAATGAAACCACCCAAATGATCAAAGAGCAGGGCCATCCTGGCTGCACAATGGCGAGCAACCTGTGACCAGAACTGAGGACCTTCTACTCTAGGCACTGTGCAGCTTGCTGCAAAGCAGCTCTCGTGTCTCACCCTGAAAATCTGAGACTGCAAATATGGCACAGAGCAGTGTTTGTGCTCCTCTGAAACCCATGACAAACTATGCCCTTTGAGTACCTTAGCTCCGAGTTTCACCAGGCAATGCCAGATGCAGATAGCTGAGAAAAAGAGGAGGCCGGACACCAAGACCACTCTCAGTCTTTGCTTTTCTCTGAAGTGTTTGACACAGCACCCTCAGTTTGACAATCAGACTATAAGCAGGCACCACCATCCTCCTCCAAATGCATGATCAGACATTTTAACATGTGTATGACTGTAGCATAAGTCTGACACTGGGACCTAGGGGGATACAAGCGCCTAGCTGCTACGAGCTAATTGCTCATCTCCTTTAGCTCAGACAGCAGAGATCTCCACCAGGCAGCCAGGGTGCAGCCGAGCGTTATACTTTCAGCATATGGACTATTTAAATTCCTAGCAAAAAGAGCAGTTTAAACCACTTGGTGCTCGGGTAGGATTTCTGCCATCTGGTACCCTGTATCTTCTGCTGGCAGAAGCTGAGGTTGGATGCAGCTCTAGGATAGCAATTTTAGTGTCATTTCCATACAAATGGCTTGTAACTGGTGAGTTCGGAGGCAGGCCCATCAGAAAGCATTTGCCTTGCCAGCATTTCTCCTGCCTATTGCTGTGTAGCAAGAACCCAAAGGAAATACGTGACCCTCTCAAGAACATTACTGGTGCATCCACAATAGGGACCTGAAAGGGATGAGCCAAAGATCTCAATGTTTATTTAGCTCACTCTTGCCAAAGACTGAACGAGGGATGCTGAAAATATCCTTCCTTTCTGGTGGGAGGAACAATCAGTGAGACCTGAGAGGAGGTTACTGATCTGGTCACTTCAGGGCTCAGAAGCAGACTTGGACTTCAGCACATTTTGTAATGACTGCCAAGAAACAGGCCTTTAATATGACCATGAAATCACAAACGAAACATCTTAGCTGACACACTTCCCTAACAAGCAGATGAACCCCCTATTTCATAATAGAAGCTCCTACCTTCTCTATAAAGCCTCTGAACGTGGTCCAAATCCATGCTCAGACAGAGAGCTCCACTTGACATGAACTTGAGCCCCAGCACCTGTGCTCAGCAGACACACATTCATGCTCTGGTGTCTTTCTTGAGCAAGGCACTCTAAGTCTTTAGGGCAAGAGGGAAAATACAATCTTGCCCTCCCAATGCCAGTGAGCCTGCCTGTGTGACCTGGTTCTCAGATAATTTGCACAGGTAAAATTGAACTCAAAATTCTTCCTCTATTTAGGCTGAAAAGAGCTTCTTCGCCACTGCAGAAAGGATCTCTGTATAAGACTGATATTACTAGCTGCATAACAACAGTGTTTCCCAGGAATTATGTTGAGGATACCAGGTGATCAAGAGATGTTCTTTCACACAGAATGAGGGCATTGTTATGATCTGCTCCGCTTTACAAGGGCCCTGTATCCTCCTTCAGACACACCTAGTGTCTCAGTGAAATGTATCCTCAAATGATGTTTGTCTTAAAGCTGCTCTGTGGATGGTTACATATACTTCTGAGGGCAATTTTGATTTTATATCCCTGATCAACTGAAGGAGGTGCACCACCTCTTATGGGACATTCACACTTACGCCACACTTAAATGCATCCTGCTCAAAACACAGATTGTTGCAATGTCTCACATTAACTTGCTAAGTTCTGAACCCATTTATCACAATTTAACCGAAGCTCATTTTGTTAACCATTAAATGATGTGATTGATATACTCTGTATTTTTCATCAAGGAGAAGGAAGCCAATTGCTGGAGTCTGTTTTGACCACAGGACTTACTAGAAAGGCAGTGTGATAGAACACTCATTATTTAACAAATGATTATTGCTTTGGCTGTTCAGAAACCAGAGATGGCATTTATACTGCAGTCTAAAAATTTATCCACCTTAAAGTGAAACAAGTCAGAGTCAGCTGGTTAGACTGGCAAAATGCCCAGTGGGCAACTTGTGGACATTGACACACACTATTCTAAAGTGGGTATTTAACACAAGAATTATTTCTGTCCATATCAAGATGAGCAGCTTCTCTCCAGTGAGCAGTTGGTCTCTGGTTTGGCCTTGGTGCCTGACTCATGGATTGAGTCTGATGGACCAAAGTGGGTGCAATGAAAGCCATTCCCAACTGCTACCACATTTATATAGACCTCTACCCTTGGTTTCAGAAGTGGGCTATAGGGAGGCCACTGACTGAGCACATCTCTGCACTATGAGCCCAGGAACCCCACTTGTTCCATTGCTGAAGATTTTTTCAGTGTACATGGACAGAGAGGACTGCTGGATGAGCTGCCTGTAGCATTCTCACAGAGAAAGATGCATCAGTGAGCATCCCCCCTGTTCTGCTAACATCCTTCACCTATTCTAATATCTATACGGTTATTAAAAGCTCCAGGGGTTTGTGAAGTATTTTTTATTAGCAGATATGAGAGAAAAAAGTCTTTGTTCAAGAGTTGAAACATCCAGGTAAAACCTGAAGGAGCATTACTGTTGATGCCTGCAAGAAGTTTTCCACCAGAGACAGCTGAAGAACAAAATTGACACAGATAATATTGCCAACCAGTAGAGAGGTGGAAAGAAAACAGGGCCCTGAAAAAACATGTCTTTTATGATTCTTTACACATAAACCCCAAACAAGTGGCAAAAATCACAGAGATTACTTTTTTTTTCCCTCCAACTTTTACATGCCATGCAATGTGTGATGTTAACCCGGCACCTAAACAACCACAGATATATCTGCATCCCACATGATTACCTCCAGCAAGATATCAGTGGATTTATGGTAAGAAAGCAGAAAGGTCTGAAGCTTCTATAAATTCATCCACCAGGCTTTTCTGTTTTCTTTCTCAGCCTCTGGTGCCTTTCCACTGAGGTACAGCAGTGCTACTTCTATAATTCTCTGAGGAGATGTGAGATAAATACACAGCTTATTAAAACAGCCTTACCATCCATTTGGAGAAGATGAAAGTTTCCTACCAGCTAGAAGGTGTTTGCTGTAGCCCTCTGTCAATTCTCTTTCTGCCCTTCAGAGGCTGGTGGCACAGCAGACGGAGGCACCGAGAGGGTTTTTGTAAGGCATCTGACATGGTCCTTGTGTGACAGGCTGGCTCACATACCTTCGGTGGCGGTTGGAATAATGTGGGTCCGTATGTACCCAATGTGTGCTTGAAATCAACTGTTTCTCTATTTGCTTACAACAAATTTCTTGATTTGTGGCTTATGCAGATTTAAAAATCACATTAATGGTCCCTAGAAGTTTTTCATTTTTCTGTGATGAGTCTAAGCAAAATAAATAAAGTTATGCTCAAGCCTCCTCAACTCACATCCTTTCATTTGAATGAATTTAGGTATCTTCCTTCATATTCAAATGTCCTGGAATAATGTGTTATTCTGACATGAATCTTGTATTTGGTATTTTCCCTTGGAACTCAAGCTACTGGAGAATCTCAGGTTCCACTAAAAATATTTTTGAAGTAGATAAGTGGTTTCAGAGAACAGCTTGAAAACACAATTTGAGTGCAGACTATATCTGCCACCAGGTCTCAAAGTGAAGTCACACACACCTTTTAGCTATTAAGATGCACTTTCCAGCAACATCTTCACTTCTAAACACTTGCCTTGTGATCAGCTGCAACTCTCCTCCATGCTTTGAAAAGCTGCTGTGCCCCTCTGCTCCTACCCCAGCATTCAGCAGGCACAGACAGCCTGCTGAATCATTTGCCAGGGTGGCCACCAGTTGCAAATTCAAGCCACAAGGCTGAGGACACATCTGTGGCCAAAGGAGGACATTCGTATTGACAATTCCAGCTAATTCACTGGTGCTGGAACAGCCTATGAGAGCTGCGTGGCGTAACCTGGGAACAGCAGTTGTGTTGCTAATAACAAAGATTTTTTTTTGTGGACTGGTTAATGACGTGGGTCTGTCAACTCCCACATGCAAAGTGCTGGGGAGGAAAGCAACTGCTTGACTTTCCAGAATAAATTGGAAAGGGAGCTTCTTATTTGTGGGAGCTAACAGTCTTCTCCAGACAATAAAGTTTGTAAGGGAGAAGGTGACAAAAGTCCTGGCCTAAGGAGATCAGGAGATCTGACCCAAAACCAGAGGCAGTCTTGATCAATGGGCCACCACAATGTCCCTTGTATAAGAAAGTCTATGGTATAAACAAAGGTGTTATCAAGATCTTTCTGACAACGAATTTCTCTTTTCTAGAAATCAATGTTTCTTCTACCTGGATTTAAAAAAAAAAATTAAAAAGAAATCCCAACCTGGGTCTCGGTTTGCATGCAGCTAGACTGCATGAGTTCAGGCTCCCTATTAAATACCATACGTTCACAGCCGTTTCTGTGGAGCTCTGCTAACTTTACTCTCTGAGCTTTCAGTCCAACCTTGATTTATTCTGCAGAAGCACAGAGCTGGCTTGCTGCTTTTCCACTGGTCCTCATACCTGAGAAATGCAGCTGCTCTACCTGGGCTTGACAGCAAGCTTATTACTGGGTAGTGGCATTTGATTTTGTGGTTTTGTGGTTGTTTTGCTGGTTTTTCCCCCCTCTTATTTTCTGTCCTTTATTCTTCTCTCTCCCTCTATCAGAGTGACACTCACCATCTCAGGGATCTGGCACAAAAGGCTGGAGCAGCATGATGTGCCTTATACAGTTAAGAAGCCAGAACATTTCGAGTAGGTTAACTGTCCTCCTAGGCAGAGAGCGTTCCTCAGCTCATTCATATGCCAGCAGCCAGCCATTCCTCCACCCCTCCTCCCCTGCCCAGCTATTTCTCCTGCCTCCCACTCAGTCTTTCATGCTCAGCCCAAGTTGATTAAAATGTTGCTGTCATTAAAAAAAAAAAAGGGGGGGGTAGGGGTGGTGATGGGGAAATTTCCTTGCAGCTGCTGCTTCTGTCAGTTGGCAAGTTGCTTTTAACCTCTCCCCGATAGAAAGCAGCAGTGCGCTCTGGCTTTCCTTTCCTCACTGCTGAAGGGCTCCTGCATGCACTTGCTTCCATGTCAGAGCCATCCAGAGGAGACTGCTCATGATGGTGGGCATGACAATGGTGAGCATCTTTCCCTATTGTCTCCTACCCATGGCTGGGCACGCACAGTGCAAGGTCCTGGTCCCTCAGGAGAACACAGCCTGGGGACACCTGGGCAAATTGCAGTGGAATGAGCCAAGACATTGTGGCGCTATGTGGGCTGTCTGGCAAGGAAAGATGAGGTGATGATGTTTGTGCTATCACAATGGCAAAACAGTGTGCAGAAGGCTGTCATCCCTGTCCCACGCCATTTCTGATACATTGAGATGGGCACACGCAAAGCCTGAGCTCCGAGCAGAGCTTTTTGGGGAACGTGGACTTGAACGCAGATGTGGAGCACAGAGTTAATATGTATCCTTGGAGCAGGCCAAGCCCAAACACATCGTGCATCAGACCTCACCATTCCAGGGGCCTGCAGAACACAACTTGAGGTTTACAGCCTCAGGCAGCTGCTCTTGTGTTGTTATAATGAACACAAGAAAAGCAATTTGGCTTCTCGCCTCTGCTTGGGAGCAAATGTTGCTCCTCCACTCAACAGTGTGTGTGAGCAGCTAGTGACCTCCAAAGGAGGCAAACATGGGAAAGGGTTTCTGGGAGAGTACCATTGCTTGGACAGCAAAATATTATGCTTTACAAATAACATGAAAAATATCCTGAAAAAAAAGAGAAAAAAAAGAAAGAAAACCACAAACACGTCAGACGACCTTCCCAATTCTGCAAACACTTTCACCCTCCCTATTTTTTTTCTGTTTCTCACAAAGTCCTTCTCTGTCTCCATGGCCCTGGTTCCCTTCATGCTGAAGGCTTGGTAAGATTTGGATTCATAAGGCAGGTAAGAATTGGCATTCTCCAAAATTAATTTATTGAATGTTCTTTCAGCCCTTCAAATTTTTAAAGGCTCAAAAAAGATGACAAAAAAGCAAACAGTATGTTGAAAAATCATACGCTAACCCCTAAATCCTTGCTTTTGTTTGTACTTCTGCAGCTCAAGGCACAGAATAACCACACTTAAGTCATTACAAGCTTTAAGCTTGGTACCTTATATATATCGTGAGTCACATTTTCAAAAATCAGTGAAAGAATGATGCTTCTCCACTTCAAGTATCTCAAATAGAGGCTCATTTTCTTAGATCAGGCAGCTAAACACAAAAAGGTAAGAGGTAAGAAGCCATTTAATAAGCCAAGCTGATTACTTTTTCCATGATTAGCCCCTGCAGCATTTAAGAGCAGAAGTACTATAGGATACAGCAGATAAGAAAAGAAATGAGCCACTTACTTGTTGGAACAAGACCAACAAAACTTTTGCTATTTCTTCATTAATCTGATAATAAAACATGGCTTCCAATACATGACTTGTTATCCTAAAGTTGAACTTCTGAAGTTTTCAATTCCTCTTATTTCAGTATTAATTTCTTTCCTCCATTGAAATGACAATCTATTCAAAACTTCTCCTAAGAAAAACTTCAAGGGTAAAAAAGTTCAAATCAGATGGGAAATTTCTCCTGGTAAAACTGTGTTTAATTTTACTTTCAACCTAAAAAACAAAATCAAAGATCTTCTAAAGAACAGGAAAATGAAAATGAGGACTACTTTATTCTAAAATACTTTGAAATAAAGTGTTCTTGCATCTTTAAGGTAATTTTATTTCAATTATTTTTTCAAAAAAAAGCATTGTCAACCTGTGCTGACAAAGTCTTTTTTTTCCCCTTTTGTTGTTGTTGTTTGTTTTTTTGTTGGTGTTTGTTTTTGATGCAACTGTTCTTTCCAGGCAAGAAAGGTTACTTTGGGCAACACTGGGCTAGCTAAAACTGCAGGCAAGGATGGGCAGGTGCCTCTTGACTAGCAGGTTGCAGGCCAAACTCTGCCCTTGTAGGATCTAAATGCATAGATACATTCGACCACCAGAAAAACGGTTAATGCAATTACCAGCTGACCCATTCCAGCAGTGAAGCATGTTGATGCTGGAATTATCCAAATGACTGCCTGATGAAAGGATGCATTTGTTCAAAGCACATTTGCCTAGCTCACTAATCTCTGCAGATATCCTGTTGGGAAATCCTTTGAATCCAATACCTGATAAATGAATTTGGCAAGTGAATAAACATCCCACAAGCCTATTACTGAAATATAACGCACCTGTTACAAGAATGCTACCCTGCATTAATTTTCATGCAGTATCGGTCCTCTTTAAAAATGCTTTTTGATGGAGTGTGAAAAGCTGTTACTGAGACTAATGTTGCCTTGAGCTCAGTGTTACAACCCCCATGCTCAGATGCATCTCAAGAAAAGCCTGCCTGCCATGGGTTGGGCTCTCCACACATCCCCTTCTCCTATGCAGGGTTAAGAGTTGGCCTCTATGATTCTTGTGGGTCCCTTCCAACTCAGCATATTCTGTGATTCCATTAAGTCCACTGGAGACAAAGACCCCACTCTAAACCCCGAAAGTCAGATATGCACATTCAGTTGCTCACATCCAGAGTCTGAATTTAATTTATCCTGGGTGTGGAAGTTAGGCAAAGGGAAATACTACAAGGTTAGGGAGCAGGGCTGTTTACTTGGTGGTGGAGGGCCATCACATGTACAATTTAGGTTTTTGTGCTGCTTGTGAAGTATGCTGTAATCTTTCTTGTCAAAAATGGTAAGCTTCTTGAATGCTTCCAGGTGAATAAACATCCACCTTGCTGACAAGGACTTCAGCAAGTAGGCATGAGATTATTGGCAATGAATTTTATGACTTTGACTTTAATAACTGTGCTTCATGGCTGCTTTGATCAGACAATTGATATTCTGGAGAGGTTGCTTCTACTTTGAGATAAGCTTAAGCAAAGGACTCTGCACAGGACTGGTGAAGGAGAAAGAGTGAAAATTCCCTGAGCATGCCAGAGGGGAAAGCTCACAAAGACACACCATGTCGGACACGGGAGGGGAAGTGCTGGACAGACTTTCCAGATCATTGTTCTAGTAAATGGGTTCTCTGGCAGAGATATTTCTATGCCATGGTTAATAATACTTGTGGAAGGTCACCTCTACATTTGTAACAGTGAAAATCAGTTTTTCAAGGCACATATTAAAAGCCAGTTGTTTAATCAAGGAAGAACACTAACTCCAGTGCCTCTGTCCACTGAAAACTCCAAAGCCAGAGCTTACATTTCAAGCCACATAGGGGTCAACCACATGCACAGAAATCATTTGCTGTCTATCAGCTGAATGTAATAAAATAGCAAACTTTTCATAGACAATTTGCAAAAGAAAGAGAGGCTAAATTAATTGAATAAATTATTTCCTATGAATCATTCAGTCTGCTCTAATTAACTGGAGCTTGTGTACAGAGCTCCTTCTGCAGCATTTTCATGGCTGCCCCTAAGGGTCATAGTCCCTGAGAAACTCATCATTTTACTTTCAAATGTGTTTTCATTAAGTTGTAGTTGGAAACAACAACAAAAAAGATAGTCTGAGGAAGAAAAGAGAAGAAATCATTAAGGGGACTTAGTGGCGGTTGAACTTCAATTAGGGATGGCATCCCAGTTCTTCACAGAAATATTTGGGTGCTTATCTGAACTCCTGCTCACACCACCTGGATGAAGGGCTTCTCAAAAGCTACCCCTTTCCAGATGCCACAATTCCCCTAATTAATCCTCCTTTGGATCTAGCTAGCCTGCACACTGACGTCTCCCAGGATTGCTGCAAATGTTATTAGCCTGTACATTAGAGCAGTTGCCAGGAAATTAGAAGGGCAGGCACAGATTAGCTGGTGGTGGAGGGATGGGGAAATAAGGGAACATTAGTTCTCTCATGGGTACCAGCAGATGAGTGCCTGCTTATGCAGCATGTAACACACTCATTGCAATGCAGCACCTTCCTTGTCCCCACTTCCAGAGGGGTGAGAGAAGCCTTTGCCCTGATGTCATCATTGTAAAGGCTTAAGCTACAGGACTTTTTGTTTGGTAGGGTTTTCTGTTTCTTTAAATGGTTGTGTTCAATATGGGAATCACTGACATTGCCAATAAAACATCTGCTGTATTGAAAAATAGTGTTTGCTCCACTGCAATCCTCTGGGCTGGTGGACCCTGGAGCATTGCAGTGGAGCAGTGGACAGCCCACTTCCCTTGCTGGAGGTGATACTCTCTCCTGCAACCCAAAACCCTGTAGTGTCGAAAGGGTTTGTCAGTGGATAAGGAGAAAAGGGAAGTGAAGGAGGAAGCAGACTTGCCAAAACCCACTGATCCTCAGTTAGGAAAAAGAAGAAACATCAAAGAGTTAAGCCAAGATCTGAGATTTCAAAGAACACTTTGCTCTGAGCTCAGGTCAGTAAACATTTGGGAATTTTCAGGGGTTTGCTAATTCTCTATCCTTACTGCATGCTTCAAAATTTTTCTCTTGACCTATTAATGACTTTTACTGCATTTAGTGCCCCAGGGCCCTAACTCACATCAGAGCCCCACTGTGCTGGGCACATGGCAGCAGAGAGTGCCCTGAAGAGCTCACACAGTAATTAGGCAAGGCAGAATGAAGGTGGGAAAGGGAATAGCGATGCAGGGAAGGCCTGGGGTCTCAGCAAGGTGGCTGCCTCTCTGACCTGCTGCAGAAGAAGCAGGGAGTGGGTCTCTTGGCACAATATGAGCTGGCCTCCTCTGCCTCATCTAGATGTGGCTGTTGCTCCACATTAAACACTGGGAGTAGTTAAATCCTCCCTCTGCAGAAAGAAGCATCATGCAACCTCCTTCCCCTGCCTGCCTTTTGCCCTGAGGAAAAGGCAGGCAGCTGTGGCGTTTGGCAGCTGACAGAAGATTGGCAGGGTACTTGCAGGAACCTGAGTTTTTTGCTATTTTTCAGCATGCCAGAGTTTCTGCTCTGTCTGTTGGTAGGGAGGAAGTTGAGGGGAAATTTCAAGGGAAAAAGCTCACACAGAAAGGTAATTTCCTCTTGTAAAATGACTCTGAGAACAAGACAAGTGTTAGAGTAATTGGAAAGAAATAAAATTAAACTAAAATTAAATTCTCCTGAAAACTGAGGATTGTGTTCCTGGAAAAAGAAGCCTGTCCCTTTACTCAGCAGTCAAGCAGAGGTCAAAGTAATTAATAACAAAGTGTCTATGTAATAGGATGTGTAGAATCCAGTTATAAATATAAACTGCATTATAAAAACATCTCCTGAAAAGAGACAAAGTTATAGGTACAGGATTCAGAACCACTCTCCCAGACAATATACACAATTATGTCTAGTCAGGGCAGGCTGTTGGAGGGAGTATATTGGTAATAGAGCAATTACAAATAGCCCAGTTTGTTTCCTTCCTTCCTTCCTTTGATATTGTTCTCTTTACTGTACAGACTTCTCATGCCCATATAGGCACAGGAGAAGAATTGGGCCATGTGCTTTGCAACAAATACATGAGCACACAGGCAAAGCAGGTGTAACTTTGCTCACCGACTCTTCTGGCTGTACTTTGTGTTGCTCTTACCCCAGTTGGAATTGTGACCTTTCTGGGCTTAGTGCCACACAAACACACAGGGTGACCTGCTTCTGTATTTACCTTCAAGGTTTGCGTTGGGTTTTTGGTTTGGTTTGGGTTTTCTTAACCAAAAAGGCACAGAGTGTCTCAGTGTTGAATCCAAAATTTCCCCTTTTCCAAGGGGACTTAAAATGTTGGTATGTGTGTGCACATGCATTTCCAAAATTGAAAAATAATTTAGGGAGAACCAAGAAAGCTTGGGCCAACTGACCCAAACGGTGGCTTTATAGCAAGGGCTGTCTGAGCTCTCTGCTTTGTAAACAACATCAAACCCATATGCTTGCCTTTGCTTAGACATCTTCCTATATTCCCAGGTCTTCACTTTCCTCAAGGCTGTTCAGCACTGATATTGACATTTGTGTTCTTAAGAATAACACTGCAGTAGGTATTATTCTGCCTGATTCAAGAGGTGTAGGAGAATCATGCCCTTAATCTGTCAAAGGGCATCTTTTTACATGGAAGTTTTCCCTTGAAAATTGAAGTAGAGGCTGCAAAGACTGAAATCAAGGGGTATGTAGGAATGCTTTGACTCACATTACAAATAACACTTAATGGGTTGTTACTCAAGATGGAGAACTGCTCAAGAGGGAGGGAGAGTGATCCAAGTTTCTGAAGTGCCAGGCTTAGTGGTCCTTTATTACTGTACATGATACTGCTACACCCTAAGTATTCCTTCAAGCTGCACAAAGGCACATTGAAGACTGGACAGAAGCCTGATTTAGGACATTTTTCAGATAAGTAACTGGATAATCAACTAAAGCTTCCCAAGGCAGAGGTTTAAATCCCCCACATTTTTTCCTTTCATATGGGTTTTCTGCTTCTTGTTGTAGTAAGTGACTGTTCTGTTCTATTTATTACCCATGATCTCCTTTTTGGGGCTCAAAAGCTAATAATAAGCTACAGGGAACTGTTTTTATTCTCTTTCCAACTGTTCTTTTTTTCCCTCTATAGCGCAATTAAATGCAAGAGTCATGGAAATATTTCTAGTTCACATTTGGTTTTAGGGAACTCAAGCTGTGTGTATATGAAAGTAGTTTTTCATACAATTTACTAATAAATACTGAATTTGATTCAGTAAAAGCACTAGAGACCAGAGATGTTTTTAATACCTGCATAAAGTTATATAATGTGCATAAGTGCTTTCCTTATTGCAAGTGACCTAAAGTTATTTAAGTACTTTCTTCAGTACTAATCCAAATGCACAATATAAAAACAACAACATCCATTACTCTAATATTCTTCCTGACATAATAAAAAAGTTTTTGTGCATGCTTCTCCTCAGCCATGGAACAACCTATTTTAACTGAAGTGCTGCTTATTACCTTCTTTCCAGAGCTAAACTATCTTCCTGGGCTTCATAGTTCAACCTGTGTTAAAAGACTTTTGTGGTTGTCCAGGGAATCTAATGTTTAGTCTTCACACCCAAAGTTACAAAACTCAGACTTGCTAGATGCAGATGATTGAGGGGATATCCAAGCCAAAACTCCTGTGACTGTATTAACAAGCTCCTCCTTACTGTTTTATCTCATCAGCTTGGTGAAAGTGTGGCTTTCATTATCCTGCCTTTGACTTGCGTGATTTTGTACTCAGGCATATAAGATTTCCAATGCTGGCCACATTAAAAAAAACCCCAAACACAAAAAACTAAAGCAACAAACAAAAACTTACCACATTAGTAAGAAGGTCTGCGAAAGATTTTTCAGATTCATATCAGAAATGTTTTAATCTAGACTTCATAGACTGAGGCCAGGGGCAAATCTGGCCCTCCCACTTGGAAATAATGCAGAAAAGTAACCAGGATTCAGGACTGTTCAATATTTCCTTGCCTTTATTACTATCCTAATTCTTTCTATACACAAAGGTGCATTCATCCTGTGATACCTTTGGAACTAGGAGCCAAGACAGACTGCACCAAAAAAATCTTTGCTAAGTTAGGAAAAACATATTTTCTAAGCAGAAGAATCTATCCACACAACAAAAATTAATTACCAAACTGTGCAATATTTGTTTTCTGGCAGGTGTGGCCCAGTTTCCATGTTGTGTGGCTAGCAGCTCCAGACTGCATGGGATGGAGACCACAGTTTATCTGGGTCAAGATCCTTGCTGGCCTCAGAGTGCCACCAACCATGTAACTTGCACTGCAGCCATTTGGCAGGACTCACAACTGCAGCACTTCTCCCCTTTTTCAGTATCAATTTCCCTTTGCATTTAATATTTTTTCTGACTTTTCAGGTGTTTTTCTCTGCCTTTCCACTTCTGGTGCCCCAGGGCACAAAGTTCTGCTCCTACCAGGCCTGGGCTAACAGCACTCTCCCATCTTCATTGTCTGCAGGCCCCTCTCAAACTCATCCCTTAAGAGTTCCACCAAAACTCATCTTTAGTTAGTGCTCTTCCCAAATCAGAAACTTCTGTAAATAGGGAAGAGAGATGAAAATGAGCAGTCTAGGAATTGCCTTAAGATTAGGAACAACCCAACAGCAGCAGGATGCCAGGGCTGTACTATGTACTGCTTCAAACCCTCCAGAAATGGCAAAGGGTTGGCATTCAGAGCCACACTGGGGCACAGGTAGGCCAAAGGATAAGGCTCTTTGTATCCTGGTTGTACAGAGTCATCAGAGTACAAGAACTGGCTTATTTTCCATACCACTGAAGACACCTGGATAAAATATGCTGCAAGTAAATTCTCCAGTTAGGTGTTTATATGAGGGTTGGTGGAGCAAAAAAGTTGCCAAGAAGACTTAGGAATTGTACTGAGCGTTCCATGGAAATTACAGACACCCCCCCGCCGTGATAATATTTAACCAAGGATTCAACAAATTTTGTACCACCATTAATCACTTCCAGGAAAATTACACAGAACAAGCAAAAAAATTATATTAAGTCAAAATTGTTTTTCCCTTGGATCGGTTTTTTTCACCTCTCCTCAGCTGAGCAAGTAGAACAGCACCATGGTTGTATCTACTGGCATTCGTCTACTTTGACTTGTTTTTTCCCCCCCGTTTACTTTGATTATTTAGAATAAAACGTCAAAGCGTAGAACTGCCTTGTAAGGTATGAAGAGACAACAACAAGATCCTGCAAAGCTAATTCCTAGCATAAGGAATAGGCGTAGATGAGTAGCTGGAGAAGTCATGGATCCTTACCAAAGATAGAAGGTGTTTGTAAGTGTAAAAAAACCAGAGCTGCCCTTAACATGTCATAAATTCCAGTTCAGAACAAAAACACTTACATGTTCAGATACATGATATGATATGAAATCAAGGTATACTGTTGTTTATTTAAAACCCAAAGTTTGTGTATAAGCTAATGAGTTGTGGACAGATTGATACAAGAGAAATGAGAGCTGACATTCCTTACCTTGAACAAAGCTGATCCCTTTAGGCACAAAAATACAAACAAAAGTGTCTTTTAGCTGAACCTTGCAACCAGCTCCATGGGCTTCTGTCAGCCTCAGGAGCACTTTTCTTTCTGCAAGGACACATTGTGCAAAGCCAGGTGCAGAAAGAAGCCTCATTTAGGGACCACAATAGTCCAGAAGGTCCTAACAAAGATCTCTGCTAGAAAAATGAAGGTCATTCTTTCCTAATGAGTGAAGCTTTTTATACTGACAAGGTTTATTCATCCCAGCTGCTCTGCATTCTTGTAACATAACCCTGAGTGTTCTCCCCCCTTCCTCCTCCCCCCCATTTACCTGCAAAATAAAACTTCTGGGCCACTTCTGAGGAATATTTGCATCCCACCTTTAACAGGGCTAAAGTCACTCATCCTTATCTTGGTTTATTTATTTCTCAGCCTTGCTGTGGAAACAAATCCAGCAGTCATCTTCTGCCCCTGGTCACCCTCTTCTTGCAATGAAAGAACTGAACCGTTTTCTAGAACTGCTCTCTCTTCCCCCAGTGCCTCTCAGCAGCTTTTCCCCCCTTATTTAACGTCTACCCTGTTAATGTGATTATATGAAGCCCTGAAAGGTAATCTTTACGGAAACGTTTGACAAATAGTCAGAAAAGCACCACTGATACCCAAACATGGAGAAGAACAAACCACGTGAATGTACTTGCTGGAGTGCACAGAAAGCATCTCTTTGATGGGCACACATGACATGCTGAGAAGATTAAATCGGGAGATGAAAATAAATGACAGGAAGCAGAGAAAACAAAGTAGACGGTGCCCAGGTGTCTCAGGGGGTGTATAACGGGATAGAGAGATTTTCACCTCAAGGTCAGCTGCCTGAAGCCGATGCAGGCTCACAGCAGCAGAGCCCTCACAGCCCTTCAGATGCCAGATTGGCACTAACTGATATGAAATAAGTTGTTAGCCTGGGTTTATACCCGAAGGAATAACGGTCAGACCTCTTCATCAAGGAACACTGCCTGCCTGCTGCATTTCTTTTCTTACCTTCAAGGGGCCAGACAAGCCTTACTGTGCCAGGTACCCAAACGTGTCTAGCCCATGTTTCTGTTACTGTATTTGGTGGTTGTGCCATTGCAATGGGTGAGCACTAGCCAGGCAGTTTCTGCGAGGTGAATCCAGAGCCAGCCAGTAACCAGGCAGAATAAGGAGGGGATTCTTCCCATGCCAAAGAGAAGATGAATCTTTTCAAACACAAGACAGGGGCGCTCTGCCAGAGCTGGCTGAAAACCAGAAATTCTGTTTTCTTGGGAGAAAAAGGTAAAAAAAGTATGATTGGGAACTTTGTTGCCTCCAAATTAGGAGGACAGAAATGCTGATAATTTCTTGTGGTGCAGGAAGTAAAAATGATTTAACTGTAGTTGTAGTAAAATTGAGTATTTAATGTTGAAAAGCTGAGGTAACATATTTTTGTTCTGACCTTTTCAACTCAATTGTCCTTACATTCACTCAGGAAAGCAAGAGTAAGTTCAGGTGTTTCTCACAATAACAATGTGGCACCAATTTCAGAAAAACATTTAAACAAAAAATAGCAATCTCATGCAAAATATAACAAAACATCTGCTTTATTCTGAGTGGTTCTTGAAGAAATATGTTGAAAAATCATTACCAAAATTAAGATGAGACCAAACAGATTTTTATTTCTGCAAAGTGTGTGTTTTTTCCAAAAATATAAATGTTTTAAGCAGGTTCTTTTGCCAAAACCAGTGTTTAATCCCATATTATGCTATAGCCTTTTTGCATTATGCATAACACAAGTCATTTTAGGTGAAATCCCAGCCCTGCCAAGGTCAAGCTTGGGAATTCATTTGTGCATTTCAGCGTGGCCTGGATTCTTCTCTAAATCCGTGCTTTGTAAATCCCTGGCTGTGAAGAAAGGATAATGGCACCTTCTGTAATGGACAGGGAGCTGCTATATAGCAATTAAGAAAAACAGATGAACACTAAACTATGCTTTTAGCTTGTATTCCCTGTATGGTCTGGTATTACCCATAATGTTATAGGGGAAAAAAGGCACATCATTGCCAGCATAGCACTTTCCAGTCTATCAGTGGTAGAATAGTGTCCATCTTCATAGTGCTGAAGTGCCTACACCTACCGCCAAGAGGGACAGAGAAGGCATCTCTTTCACTGCAAATTTAGGGGCTTGACATCCATCAGGAGCAGTCCCACCAGCAGCTGGCAGGCAGCTGATGTTGCCAGATTTTGGTCTAGAAGCAGCTACGTGTTGCTCCATGTTGCCTGCTGCCCAGCTGATTGTAAGAAGGTAAACCATACAAGTTATTAGCCAAGGTTTAAAGCAGACAGGCAGGAAAGACTGACAGGAAAGAATGGAGCAGGGATCTGAACTGTGCTGTACTGGGTGTGGGCACTTTGTCTGACAGTGCTGTTGATGGATGGTGCTGAAGATGGATGCTGAATTAGAGAGTGAGTTTGTGTCCTTCTGGAGAGCTTGGCTGTGGGCTGCCTGCTGAGATGGTGGGGATTGAAGCTGAAGTTGGGTACCCCTAGAGAACTTGTCAGTGCCCAGCTAAGCTAGTGGAAGAGCAAATCACCCTTTAGCCTGGGGAACCTCCAAAGCAGGAGTTATTGTGATGGAGGGTAAAGTAAGTGGCATGATCCCCTGGGAGTTTCACTCATGTAGTTGTGGGGCTGGCTTAGACAGCATTTTAACAGCCACTGTGTTAAGTCACAGTGTGGTTAGTTTTGAATGTGTTTGGATTTTGGTTTACTGGGACATGTAAGACACCCAAGAAGGAAAGAGAAGGTGCTTTTTTTTGTGGCAAGTTATGTTATCCTACAATGGTTTTAGAAATTATTTATTATCCTGTGATACAAATCAGGGAAAAAGTCATATTGATGTTAAGAAACTGATGATGTTTAGGAACTGGGGTGGGGCATGCTCATGTGTATATATGCAGATGTGTGTATATGTAGTTTACTTCATGTGTTTATATGTGCACATGAGACTGGCTGGCATGCTGCTTTTCTTAGACTTACAGTATCACCTAGTTTGGAAAAGACCTTTCAGATCATTGACTCAACAATTAACCCAGCACTGCCATGTCCCTAAATGCGACATCTACATATCTTTTAAATACCTACAGGGATGGTGACTCAACCACTTTCCTGGGCAGCCTGTTCCAGTGCTTGACCACTCTTACCCTGAAGAAAGTTTTTCTAATATCCAATCTGAACCTCCCCTGGTCTAACCTGGGGCCATTTCTTCATCCTGTCTCTTGCTACATGGGAGAAGAGAGCAGTTCCCACCTCAATACAACCTCCTTTCAGGTAGTCATGGAGAGTAACAAGGTCCCCTCTGAGCCTCCATTTCTGCAGACTAAACAATCCCAGCTCCCTCAGCCACTCCTCACAGGACTTGTGCTCCAGCTCCCTCTCCAGATCCATTTCTGTTCTGTGGACACACACCAGCATGTTGGTGTATTTCTTGTAGAGAGGGGCCCAAAACTTAACAAAAGATTTGAGGTGTGACCCCATCAGTGCCAAGTACAGGGTGACAGTCACTGCCATGCTCCTGCTGGCTAAGATATTTCTGGTTCAAGCCAGGATGCCATTGTCCTTCTTGGCCACCTGGGCACACTGCTGGCTCGTGTTCAGCCAGCTGTTGACCAACACCCCCTAGTCCTTTTCCAGTGGACAACTTTCTAGACACTCCACCCCAACCCTGTAGGTTGCATGGGGTTGTTGTGACCAAAGGGCAGGACTTGGCACTGAGCCTTGTTGGGCCTCATACAATTGGCCTCGGCCCATTGATGCAGTCTTAATTCTAATTTGTTCAGGTATTGTAAATCTGTTGAATATAAACTAAGGTTTTGTGTTCCAGTATTTCAGGAATTAAATATACTGATGGTGACATAGTGATGCCTGAGCCAACAGGAGCTGTGCATGGGACTTGGCCTCCCTGACGTCATGTAGAGAAACTGCTGCTTCGTGGAGACAACAGGATCCCCGTGACAAAGAGCTTACATTGAACACTGCAATGTATAAGTCCAACCTAAAGCAGGTGATCTAGCAAATGTCAGCTCCCACTGTTGTTACACCACTGGTGTTTACCCATAATGGAAAACTAAGCAAGACGGAGTTCACTGAGATTTTTTTGAGTGGGTTTTGAAAAAGTGGTTTTACATGTTTCAGCTGGAAAGTTTGTAAAATGCTCTGGGGTTTCCATGGAAAATTCCTTTGCTCTTTTCAGTTCTTTATTCAAAGTGACACTAAAAAGGACTCAAGTCACTGATATAAAATAAATCAAGTTTTCAACAGGTAACATAGTTTGATGACACAGATGAGAAATTAAGCCAAAACCAGGCTCGATTTGTATCCATGTAAGCCTCCATGTGTCATGCACAATTTTAGCAAGATGGCAAAAGCAACTGCTTGTTCTGCTTAGGGATTTTTCAGGACCTTGCTGTAAGAAATTGAAATCAAGATTCAATGTTTCTGAGTAAAGCATAATGCCACGTAAACAAGGACAAGGATGGTATCGGTAGCTCCCTGCCCCCATCTGAGTTCACAGATCATAATCTAAAGCTGGCTGGAGACCGACAGCTCCATTTCCCCATAGCTTTCAAGGCACTGAACTTGGGGTTTCCCCTTACTGGTAACAACAATAAAATGGTTTCAACTTTTTTATGGAAATGTAACAACATTAGAACAGTTATGGGGGTATCAAAATTTTCTTTCACAAAAGAAGGTCAGGACAAAGAGAAAGGTTATGAGAATTCGTGTTCTTGTGCATTTATGTTCAGAGCAGCACTTTCCCCACATAATGCAGTGGGGAACCCAGTTTCCCACATCCACAACCATTACTCAAAGCTTCAGGTTAGAAAAAAAGTTGCTCGCTGGTTTTGGTCTGTTTCTTTTCCTCCAGCCATTAAATTAGAAATTTAATCAAATCCAATTAATTGCAGGAACATTTCACTCAACTGCGTGTGTTTGGAGCTGCTTTGCTGTCAGCCCAGCCCCGGATGATGGGATTATCCATGCTTATTAATATGATTCCATTTAACTCTGCTGCTGCTTGATATTCTGAGGCACAAACATTTGTACAGAAAAGGCTGTTTCTAGATGAAAAAAATGCCTCTCTCCCATAATGTCTTTTGCATACTCCAATCTTTATCACCCTTCCTCCATGCATCTTGACTGCAGGCCTAAACCCTTGCAGGAATGGAGCCAAAATGCACTTAATTCCTATGCTGTTGGTCGATGTCACTGACATACAACATGTGGCAGACTAATGCAAGCCGGTGTTCTCCATATCCCCACTTGCCCCCTTGTTAAGATCCTGTGGACTCAAAGTCTCAATCCCTCTAACTGGCCTTTACCAGTTAGGAATCAAATCTCGAGGTCTCCACCAGATGGACAGGGTGTTTTTTTCCTTTTTTGTGTGATAGCTTTAATCTGATTGATTTCTGACCATTTGCTACTCAGAGATAGAGAAAAAATGTTATTACATTTGCCTAGGAACTTAAGTACTCTTGAAAAGATAATCAGATGGATTAAGAAACAAAGACAAGCTTCAAAACAATAAGTGTAGAGGCCAAGCTTTCACATGTTGACATCAGTTAACTCTCCCCTCCCATGATGTCATCATCACATGCATTGTCATGAGATGCCACATTTGCTGCTTGCCTTGAGCCTGTGCTGTGGTGCAAATATGAGCTTTTTCTTCAGAGACATCCATTCTCAAATGGCAGTAACACAGCCCAGCTCCTCTTCAAAATGTGGTATAAAAGGATGGCATCTGGCACGGGATTATTTTACACTATCTAGATGCCACTAAATTAAACCATTTCCTGAGGGTCTGGGACCAGCTGATGTCTTTTGCAGACTCCTAATTCCCCAGGGAAGATCTGTGCAAGTGCTTTTCCCCTTCTTTTTTCTGTCATATGCTGCTCTTTACTGAGCTGGGAACAGGGCGTGGTTTGGCTGCCACTACCCCCTGCAAATTAATGCTTATTAATGCCAGTAACTGCATTCCTACAAACTCCATTTCATGTCTAATTTTAATAGAATCTGCTTCAAATACAGTAAAATCTCAATTAGCCCGGATACTTTTGGGTAGGTAATGGACACTACAGATGCTTATAAAAGCTGGAGAACAGCCCTAGTGGGAATAGAAGTGGTAGGACACTCTAGATTCAATAAAGGATTTCCCAGATCACTTCTCTATAGCTAAGTAAAGGAAGTATGGAGATATGTCAATGCAACAGAGAGGATAGAAGAGTGGAGGAGCTTGAGATTTGAAACATTCCCATGCCCCCAGTTTTCTGACCAGGAGAAAGTCACCTTTAATATCTCAGTCTTCCTATCTATACAATAGACAGTATAACACAGGCTCATGTTTGCTAAACTCTGAGATTAGAAAAGAAGGGTAGTAAATATGGACAATCTACTTTGACTTAAATTGAGCTTTAAAAACCCCCATTTTAAATAGCTATCTAATGCTGATTATATGCCTATATATATATTTCATAATAGCTTTTAGAAATACATGTCATGGCCTTTATTTATGATTTAATTGTGCTGGTGTCACCGTGACGTGATTTCATTTGAATTATAACTCCAGTGGGAAATCGGCACGTCATCTCAAAGTCAGGCGAAGTCTTCAGGGGACACTATAAGAGAGAGGCAATCTGGGAAGGAGATTTCAGAGCTGTGGTAAAATTGATGTGATTTGATATAGTGACTGGAGCTAAGTGACATATTTTACTACCAGCACTGGTCAATAATGACCTATAGGAGCCCAATTCTGAAACTTTCTTGTTTTTTTCTTGTCTTCTCATATGATGCAACCTGACCTCTAACTGTCTTATCCTTTATTCCATGAGAATCTCCAACTTAATTTTCAGTACCAATACTTTTATTGTACAGTTCACTAACCTCATAACTGAAAAACTAAGCTTCCACAAAGTAAGTTAAACAAGAACTTTTGTGCATCTCTGATAAAGAATAAAAAAAGGGTAGAAAGAGTCAGTCATCTGCTGTTACTCAGCCAACTAACAGCCAGTCAGAAACAAATGGAAATAAAATACCTTTTAGGCTACATCAATATATTCAATAAATACAGAAATTTGTCTTCTTTCCATCCATTGATAGGTGCCCAAGAAAGATTTAAGAGAAAAAAAAAATTAGAGAGTGCTTGAAGACATTAAAAAGGCAAAATTTTAGTAACACTCTATTGCCAGTTATAGCTATGTTATTCGCCTTCTTATTGCTGTTCTTTGCCTATAAGTTCTTAAGAATCAAATATTTCAGAAAGAGGGCTGGCCTAAATATAGTTAAAATGGTGAATGACTGGAAGTGAGCCCAGGAAAAGGAGTCTTTGCTTCATTTCTGCTTGAATGGGTCACTCAAGACAAAGGTTGGCAAAGCATGCAGCTGTGACACGCAATGCTTTCTTTTGTTCACAATTTCATTATTTGTTCTAGCATTTATAAGACGTATTCTTTACATATATCTGGGGACATATAAAAAATATGACTTTACAAGTATTATAAAACCTCATTAGACTACTTCCTTGGAAGAAAACTCCTTACATTCCTCACAATAGCTGTTCTGTAAGGCAGAAATGGAGGAAGCAGAAAGGCTTCATATTGGGCAGACCAATGGAAGAAGGAAATTCCAACAATTGGGTCCACCACACTCCAGCAATGCCTCTTTGATAGCCTAAGATTTTAAATCAAAGCTATAATGCTCCTGATAATAATAATTTGGTCTAGGCACTTCTAGCTCATGCCATCATGCACTGCTAAAGCAACATGGCTCACAGAGACATCATCCACAGCTTGGACTGCTCCTGTAGAGATAAGGAGCCCAGTGCAGACACTGATGTGTTCATTTTATAGACTTTTTTTTACAAAAAAGTGCAAAACAGTGCAAAGGAAACACAAGAGTGTTCTTCAAGGCTTGTGATACCCAAAGTGAGCTGCAGGCATCACAAGTTGTAAGTCGTAAAGGGAGGATGAGGCAGGAAGAAAAAACTCTCAGGCTAGACCATAATTCTAACTGGGGAACTAGAGGCAGGCATGAAACTGGTAAACCCACTCTCCCCACAACTATAGTGTTTGAATACTATGACTAGGAAGCATCCCTGCACAAGTTCTAGGCGATTCCTCTGGCTTAGCAACACTCTTCAGTAAAACTAGCCAAAGCCAAAGAAGTGAAGTGATTACTATTGTCTCTTGATGTACATCAGTTAGGAGAGGTAATTGTTCCAATTATCATTGTTTCTAACAATGTGATAAATCGTTGCAAATACACTTCGTATTTAGTATTAGTTTTATATTTGTAAATATCTTAGGAGGATGTTGGACTAAAAAAAATTGTTATAAAATGATACAGTATTTCAAAAATTGTCTGAGGACTATGTTGACATCTTTGAATGACAATGTTTCTTAATAATCTATAATATGTTTCTAATGCCTGTAATGTCCTGGCATGTGTTAATCTTTTATTAAACTTTTTAAACATCACCTTTTTTAAAAAATCTGAGCTGAGTAAGACCATGGGAATTATAAGGACTAGAGAGAAAGGGATGAGGAAACTCACTGATTTAATTAAGTAGCATTCTAAATGTCTTCAGCAATTTCTCACAGTAGTAAAGGCATTAAAAGAAATGCCAAGACTTGAAATTTGCTGGCTGTGCCACACATCAACAACAGATAACTTGGGGAAAAAAGGTTTGATTTTATTTTTTTGTTACACAAAACACAATAACACAGTGAGACGTTATGTGTGGTGTAATACTGGAAAGTTTGAAGAAAATAGGACTCTTTAATCAGTCAGATAAGGTACTGGTGGATGAAGTACGATGTGCTGTTCTTGCAGAAAACAGGAGACAAGTTACCACATCAAACTCAACTCTCTCACACTGTGGCACAAGAACATGATTAATAGGTTTGGTCAAAATATTTACATTTAAAAATATTAATTTGCTTCTTTCCAAGAAGTTCTCTAAGCCTTAATGCATTGCTATTTTTATTTCTTTGATTCATATCCTGGTAATTCTAAACAAACACACGCTTGCACATTTACAGCCAATCTAAACATCCATTAAACCCACATATTGTGTAACCCTTTGCTTCCTTTTCCTATCCGTCTTATTATTTGAATCCATGATATGGGGACACGTCTGACCTACTTAATGGTGAAGCACCTATTTCCAATTCTGGAGCATTCAAACATGAGGAATAACCCAGTACTGCTCTTACATGGTATTTGTGCAAACAACTTCTACCTGAGAAGGATGGCACTCAGTTAGACTTGGAGGCACACATGGCTGTTTTCAAGTAGCTAGTGGAGAGACAAGCAATATGGAGAAAGGAAGGAAACACATGCTTCCCTTGTGTGATTATCCTCCAGTCATGCTGGGTTTCTGGTGATTCCGAACTAAGATGCCTGAGCTTGTTTCCCAATGAAGAGACTACTGAGTTTGTAGACTTCTCAAGTGCTCAGAGCTGCAAGCAAAGTCCTGAGGCTGGCTACTTTAGAGAGTTGCCAACCTCAGACCAAATTTCAATGCATTCATTCATTCTCCACCACAGCGTCTGCCCTCTTTTCAGTCAGCTAAAACTTGGCACCTCTACGTGCCAACTTAGTGTTATCCAATAGACAAGAACTGTCCCACCACAGACCTATTTAGTCTCTGATACCACTCTGAATGACATCCTCGGGAAAGTGGCCAAACCCAGAGGGCAATGGTGTAAAACATAACCTAGAGATTTTTAAATCCTCTCATTCAAATGAAAAGTGGATTAAGGATTATCCTGGGCAGTTGCCAGTCTGATAGATATTAGTTCTAATAGTATTCATAGAATTATCACAAAATAAGTGCAATTGCATTATGTAAGATAGCAGTTCCAAATCAAGTGGCATGTTATGTAGCAAATCACATCAAAACCGAGCTATAAACATTTCTACAGCAGGGAATCCTGTTGGGGGCAGCCCAGCAGCTCACCTTTGTATCAGTTTACGAGTTCTTTAGTGAGACTTCTCACAGAAGATTTTCACCAAGAGGCCCCAGAAAACCAAGTGTCTGAGCCCATGTCTGTTGCATCATACACATCCCACCAAGGCCAGAATGACAGACAACAAGCCCAAGAACACAACAAAATTATTTCCATACCAGGTTTCTATCTGGTTTCTGTCTACTGCATGCTTAAACCTTACACAGGGTGATTTCATTTTTTTTACTCAAGCTATAATTTACCTGTTACCAATGGAAAGAATCATTTTAATGCATTAAGTCAACTCCTTTGCTGTATCTCCAAATAGTCTTCTGAGATGCACATGAACCTTATCACGTGCTCATTTTATCTTCCATTTTTGGTAACTGCTCCTAATAGGGCTACTTCGGAAAACAGCAGCCTCCTCCTATGGGCTCCACTTTTCAGGGCAGTGAGAACAAACAGTCTCTCAGCAGTTTCCAAGTTTTCCACAATACTGGCGTAGTCAGGCATGCTGACAGGGTTTGGGAGCAGTGGTGTGCACCGCAGCTTGACAAAAGATGCACAAGCAGGCTTCCTGGCTGAAGGCTTGCAGAGCCTTCTTTTTTTCCCCTCCTCGAGCAGAGTGGCAGGATGATGGAAAGGCGCGACGGCCCTGCTCTGCATCACGTCACTCACCGAGCTGAGGGACAATGAACAGCAAAGTCCCTAAAAACTGCCTTTCCCCTCCAATTCCTTTCTCCCCCCGCTTGCGAGCCTGCCCCAAGCCCTCTCAGAGGTCTATAACATCAAACACAGCAGAGTGCCGTGCCTGTGTCTGCCTCCCTGGCTCCCAGAGGCAACCTAAAAAGGAGTAATAAATTGCATGTGCAAGATCTTTGGGAATCTTTATAAGGTATAGAGATGCACAAAAGGATTTGTTCCTGATTTGCTAGGTTGTAAAGATTTAATAAGTATATTTGGAACCAGTATCTTTTGAGCTGTCTGAGGGCATTTTGGGTTTTGGGGTTCTTTTTGTTAGTGGATTAGTGGGGTTAATGATACTGCAAATGCAGTTAATTCTCTACTGTCAGAGGACATGATGGCTTGTGAAAGCATCTGCTCAATTTCCTGGTTAAGAGTTGTACCATTCTTGTGCAGTCCATCAATCTCCATTGATGTTATTGGAGGTTTTCCACTACCTGGGGTATCCCTCTGCCTTGGGAGACAAGGAAATCTCTTGAAATGAGAATATAAAGTGCAAAACCAGTTCTACTCAAACTGCCCAAGTTTTGGGGACTGCTTTTATGATAGAACACATGTTGGAAGCTTGTGCCCATGAGACATGGCAGCAGGGAGGAAGAGGAGCAGCTTTCCACCACATGGCCACCCTGCTTCACATGCCATTGCTGTAACACAGAGGGACTCCTTCATGGCTTGAGGAGGTATTAAAAAGGAACAGAAAGGAAACAAAGCACACAACCTAGTCTGACAAAAACACGTGGACCTGGCTTAGGTCCAGCATCACTAATTGAGGTTGATCTCACTGATGTGAGGTGGGGTGTAGGTGTCAAGGTCTTCAAGCAGAAAAGTCTCTAGAACAGTAGAACGTTAATGGCCTATTCAGAAATAGCAGTAGAGATTGGGTTAACTACGAAAATACTTAAAGCCATCTCCGCCTTGCAAAAATTTAGTCCTTATTTTTATGACAAAAGACTTTCTCAGCTGCAAGTGTCAGTAACGCATTCCTCACTCCAGGTATTTATCTAGTATAATTAAGTGTGGAGTAGAGTGTAACATTGCTGAAACGCAATATAAATTAATTCTGCATTCATAATGCATAGACACAAGAGAGTTTATTCATTACTCTTCAATTTTTTAAGCAGATTTCGGCATTTTTCTGCAACAATCTCTTACTTCCCTGGTTCTTTGCCTGAAACGTAACATCCAACTAGCCATTTATAAATGTTTTCTATCTATAGCATTGTTATAACCCTATATATCTTCCCCATTTCCATGATGCATACAGTATATATTTTCTGCTTGGTAGGAAAACAGATGAGCAATGCTTTTGCTGCTGCAGCTGTTGATTATGCAGAAGGGAAGCTGCTACAATTTTCCTGAAGGGAGCTTAGCAAGGTTTCTTTTAATTTCTTTTTTTTTTTTTTTGGAAGCCTGCCTTTTCAGCCAGCAATTCACTCAGCACCTTGACCATGAATCCCTCATAAAATCACATTTGCTCAGGCTGTTTTTAGGCACAGTGCTTAATACTGGTCTTAGGACATTTCTAATTACTGAATGAGGGGCAGTGTGTGACAGGCTTATAGTTTATTATACTAGGAGGGGCCAAGTTGTAACAACATTTTGGGTCAGGCCAGGTCTCAAGAGATCATTAAAATCTGAAGTAGGCCACTTGACAGTAAATACCAGTGCAGAAATGAAATTGATTCCTTTAGTTCTGAAAGAAAAGAAAGCCAACTCATTAGCTAGCTGCCCAGACTGATTTCATACAGCATTATTATTCTTCTTTTATCTAGCACAACAATGTGTTTTGATATTTACTGGTTGTTAGCAAAGACCAAGGAAGGACACTTTCATGTGCTGGTGGAAATCATGCTCTGGCTAATGATAAAGCATTTATTTTCTGTTTCATGATTTTAAACAAAAATGACCAAAAAAACAAAAGGGAAGAAGAGGAAAAAAAGAGAAGAAAAAAAGATCTGCTTCATGAAAGATAGGGACTGATGAACTGGCTTCTAAACATAGAATCTTTGATCCTTTGCCCAAATTTTTATTAAATTTGCTGAGATCAGCATTTTTGCATCCCCTTTCCAGAGAGGTCCTCTGAATTACACGAAACAGTAGTAAGCATATATTTACAGCAGCCCCTAAGACATTAAGTAAACACACCTTGGGGCTTGTCTCTGTTGCTTCTGTGCTTCTCTGATGTCACTGGGTTAACCAGAGCAACTAAAAACTGTGTCTCTGCTGATTACAAAAAGAGTGTCTTAAGCCTGAAATTTAGAGGTATGCGCACAAATACAGCTTATTTTCATTAATGTATTCATGTTTCCTAACTTATAATTTCTATAAGTTTCTAAACCAAAACAAGTATGTACAAATACGTATTTGAAGATTATGCTACCAGAAGGCAGCTAAAATGGGCCTAAGTTAACAAAGCAACTTTGCTTTATCCCTTACCCACACCTGCAAACTCTAAATTGGAAAGTAAATAAATGGGGAGAGGCATAAAGGACTGGACAGAGCCATGGGGTTTGCATCTAGATATGAATTCTCTCCAAGTTACCGAAAGTGAATCAAGAATGGATTTTTTAAATTCAATTTAGAGAAATAAGGCTAGGAAGTCTTGCCAGGGTCATATACCAGAAAACTACTTATTCAAAATAAAAGTACCCCTTCAAATGCAATTTGGTTGGTATTAAGGTAATTAACTCATCCTTCCCTTCCCTCACAGGCATTTTTCCACTTTCTTTTATCTGTGCCTTCACCTTCCAGCTGCCATAGTCATGTTACAGTGCATTCCTTGGCAGCTGCTTCTTCCATGGATGATTTCTACCCATTGGTGAGCTTGCAGCCACCTCTCACCTCCTGATGTCAGCTCTCTGGGGCAAGGACCTTCTTCATCACCCTGCACAACAATGACTTCATTTACGCGTAGGTTCAGTGAACACAAACAATTGTCCAGTGATAAATCATTAATGTCACGGGAGACGGCTCCAGTGGGATGACCCAACATAACACCTCACCAGTATCACATGGGGAAGCCTGTCTCCGCCTCCCACCTCTCCTCTCCATCCCTGCTCCCACTACTTGGCTGGTGCCTCCATCACCTATTTGGCCTGCGTTTTAGCTGAGAAGTGGAATGGGAGCAAGTGGCTGGAGGACGGTGGGAAGGGAAAGGAAGGAGAGCAAGCTGACAGGCAGCAGCACTGACCCATGAGGCAGCTGGAGCAGTAACCTTGCACAGGAAAATAGACACTGGGAAATCAGATCGGCTTTTTTTTTTTTTTCTCAGAGGCCTAAAATTAAAGGATCTGGAAACACACAAAGCTACACATAAGTGAGAAACCAAATCAATGGAACAAAGCCAATTTAAAATAACTAAGTAGGTTTGGTCCCTAAAGCTCACGAGTTATTGGCATAAAGTCTCTCTCCCCATCCTTTTTATTTTCCTAAGGATCAATTCCACTGCCTTATTCTGCATCACTTTTGCACTGGTACACTCCAAGGTCCCCTTGCAGAGTAAGACCTGGCAGACACTGAAGCCGAGAAACATTCTTTTCGTTCTCATGGTTTATCTTCCAAGTGGGGCAGCGGGCTCTTTCAGTGCCAAAGAGAGAACATTAAATTAATCCAGGAATGCACTGAAGCTCTTGGCATGTCTGTTGCTAACCTGGCTGAACTCAGTCACAAATCAGTCCACAAGTACAGTACAAGTGATTTAGACACTGTGTATAACTCTCTTACGGGTGACAAAGTAGCCCACCTTTCCTAAGCCTACAAAGAGTTAACCTTGGCCAGCAAGGAAAGGAGGGGGAGAAAGCAAAAGACAGCTCATAGGGTGGAATTAAACCCCTGTGCTATTAAAACTGGTAAGGTCAGTATAGCTGCTTGTTGAGCTCATACCAAGCCCTAGATTTTGCAAGCATTTTCCATGACCTTGTCTAATCCAAGCAAGGTGCTCCTGTAGTTTGTCACACTTGTATAGAAAGAGACTGGGAGTGAAAGGGAGGAGAGGGAGGGAGGAGGGGGAGCGAGAGCTTGAGCCTCACCCTGAAAAGGATTACAGCACGTGCAGTTTTATTTCATGGTCTGCCAAATGCCCCTTGCTGTGTGTCTGAATGGAAAATGGGATAGAAGAGTGAGCTGGAATTTACAGAGCCTTTGAAAAGCAACTGGTGTCAGCATGTGCTCCAAATATGCCAAGTACTTCTTTCAATAGAGAGAAGGCCTCTTTTGGGTTTTATGGGGCACATGACAGTAGGCAGAAGACAACAAACATTGCCCTGCTGTGACCCCAGCAGAGAGAGAAATCTTCCCACATCTCCTCACCTACAAGGCCAACAGGAGGAAATAAGATCACAGCTATTTTTGTCCTTTGTGCATCTCATGGCAATGCTGTAGCCAACATCTGCTAAATACAGCTTCAAAATGCACCTTTCTTGGACAAGACAGGAAGGTAATATAGCCTGCTGGGTTCCTACTGGGTGCTTGGCTCCCCCAAGGTAGTGGGTCTGGGTTGTGTCCCCATTTTTTTCCAACAGCTGCAAGGGATAGAATTTTTTTGGTTCTTAAGGTGAAATATTTGTCTCACAACCCTCCACCTAGGGTTTCCAGTACCAGCTCTGAGAGATGAGAGCTGGCAGAAGGAACATCACATTGTACAAGCATCCTATGTACCATGGCTGTGACCTGAGGCAGACCACATGGGTGGAAAGTGTCCCAGTGGGTTTGGATATGCTTTCAGCCAAAGAGAGCCTTCTACAAGATAGTGCAAAACAACATGTGTAAGTACCCAGCGGTTCATGCTGGAAGACAAAGCCCAATCTAATGGAAGCGCCGTGAGCTGCAAGAGGAGGTGAGCTTTGGGGTGGCTGCTAGCCAGTAAAGGAATTCTGGTGGAATGATACGCATGTGTTTTAGAGGGAGGTTATATGTTATTATTGCTTTTCCTCATGAGCTTTGTTTATTGTTTTTGGAATGGGATAAAGAGAAGAAAATTTGGACTTAAAAATAACTTACATGGCCTGATGTACAAAGATAATATACATGACAGCATAAGACACAGATTACAGGAACACACAAATATATATTTAATTATGTATTATTTTTAGATGCATAAGAAATATGGAGAGTTTGTTTCTCCAAGCAGGGGAGGAACTGTGCTCAGGAGTGGTCTCCAATTTCAATAAAAATAAAAGTGATGTTCACCCTTTGCACAAGGCTTGTAACACTCTCTTTTTGCTTGAAGGAGAGTCAGGCATAGGCTGACTCCAGACAGTACTTGGCTGGATGGTGGCTCAGCTCATTTCAAGACCTAAGCCCTGAGCAAAGCATGTCCTTCTTCCTGCTGGCCTAAAAGGCACACACAGTCAGAAACTCTCCTCTTTGTAGCAGCTCCCTGTTTCTATGGCAGTTGCTGAGATCTTAAGATCTTTAAAGAATGTCACTTCAGATGATTCACTTTCAATTCCAGCGGGCCTAAATGCAAAGCTGAAAGGGACGTGCATGTGTTTGTGCATATGTACATATTTGTGATCCATGGCAGCCTTGATAAATACATTGTTTTACAGAACAAAAAGTTTGGATGCTCCTTTTCCAAGCAGATATGTTAAATGCCAAAGCAGCGGTGATGTTCCTAAAACTAAGTATACTTCAGGAGATGAACAGGCTGAGATTCTTCTAGCAGTTTCAGCTTCCGCACACTAGTCACAGTGTAGCTGTAAGTAAGGCGTGTATGTCAGTGCACAAAAATAAGTTCCCTATGAAGAAAGAGGAGGAGGGTGAACAAAGGAGACATATAGGTAAGAGAAGAACATTTTCATCTCAGTTGTTACCTTTTTCTCACCTTGTCTTAGCAAAAAACAGAATGTTTTGGATCAAAACAGAGAAGTTTCTGTAAAAATGGAAAATATTAACTGAAAGCTTCAAATGACTGAAAGTAGTGTCTTGTAACATAAACTGCAAGGCCACTTCCATTCTAGCATTGGGCAGGTCTGTGTCAGCAACCTGTCCTTGTGAGAGATCCTGCTCTGTAACCATCCAACAGGCCAACTACCATGTGCAAGGATATGAAAATGCCACATTGCTAGGGTTTAAGTTCCTAAAATCATAGTCACAAAGGGGGGAAAATAACATTTCAGACTACTAGGGACTTGCAATACTTTTCCCACTGAAAACTGTTTATAAATAAGTCATTCTTTTCTATTTGCATTGAGACTTAAAAACATTAGCTCCACTGAGAAACAATGATAGGGAGTATGTTCAGTAGAGTAGCTGTGTTGTTATAATTGGAAAAAATACTGGCGAAAATGGATCTAAAGAGGCTTGTGTTTCACTTGGCAAAATTTCGACTTCAATGAAATGTGATATTGCAGTACTTTGCAACAGGCTAGACTAGAATTAGAGTGTGAAAGAATAAATGGGGAGGTAGATATGCCTGAAGGTGGTCTTCACACATTCCATACTAACATTTTCCTTGTCTGTCCCCTTCTGTATTTAAAGTAGAGCTTCAGCCGTATGTGATCCTAACAGAACACTACCAATACTCTCATGCTGTTTGTTCAAAATACGGAGTGTGAAGGGACAAAATTTCAAGCAAAAGTTAATGATGATTATGGCAGACAGACTTGACACCTAAAAGTGCAACAGCATCCTACAAGGCCTTTACTGTCTAGTTTTCCAGGGTTAAGCTCTGTCAGCATACTTAAAATGTGAAGTTTCTCCACATAGGGCATGGTTGCTATGAGCAGAGCGTAGGAAACTGCTCACTGTGCATCGGTAACACATTTTACAAAACATCTTACATTTAGTTCTGTTTCATATGGATGTGGATGTTACACAGGTAGCCATGTATACATATAGCAAATATACATGTACATCAGATTAATTTCTTATCTACACCTTCCACTTTGTTGTGTGGAGCTGGACACAGGCAAAACATCAGTCTGAGCTTGAAGTGAAAACGTGTTTTTCTTACAGCTATGTCCTTGCTCTTCACCTTAATGCAGCCGTGAAACTTTCAGGTCTGAAATAAAAAATCCTCAAATCTAGTGTGTTTTAGTATCTGGCTACCAGCAGCCCACACGAATTCAGGCTGTGAGCTTCTCAAAGCCCAGCTTTGAGAACTGAAAGACAGCTCTCCAGTTATTTCCAGCAACTTTAGAGGGGGACACATGCCAGGTTTAGATGTGTTCAGAGTCACCCCGTGTGGGACCACCATGTAAAGCACTTACACAGTCTTCCCTTTGTGACTTTCTCTCCATAACATACCCTGGTCTAGACAGAACTGGGCTAGAAATTCCCATCTCACCACTCCAGACAGGCGGCATTTATGATCACCTTCAATGTAATACTAGCTTGAGACCTCTGAGTAAGTGAATTAGCATGGCTAAAGCTCTGCTAAGAGCTTGCTACGCTCCAGTCAAGCTCTGTCGGTTTCTGTGAAAAAACCTTGCTTTCCAGAAAAGTCTTCGTTTGTCAACAGATAATAAAATCTAAGTCATAAACCACACCAGGCAGGGGTTAGGGTGGAGGATGCTCGATGGGGTGTCAGAGAATTGCCTGCCTGCTAGGCCCCTCCTGTCAGGCTTTTTGATGATCCTGCTCGAATTTGGAAGGGGAGGAGCAGGGAGGAGCAGGGACAACGGGGGAAAACATTTTTCCTCTGTGGCAGGCAGGGCACTGCGAAGTCACGCTGTTTGTATAGGAAACCCAGCCTGAGCAAAACAAAACCAGAATCAGGCAGCTTTTCCTCATTTAAAGGGGCTCAACTTCTTTTGTGGCAAGAAATAGACCTGGTGTAACACTGAGGCACGGGTAGCTTTTCTCTCTGCTGGCTGATCCAGTTCTTGTGTTGGTTAGGGCTGTGCTGGCTAGCCTGTTTCGTTGCTCTATTCCTACGAGGCATAAGTGCATAGTCCAGGCTGAGCCTGTTGTTTCAGCCTGTTGTTTCAGCATCCTGAGGGGACTATTCCAGATGCACAGCCTCAGCCAGAAGATGAAAGCTTGACTGATAGGATTTAACAAGTGGGAGCCCGAATTCTCCCTCCCTCTTCTCTCCCCTCCCTCATTTATTTCTTTCTGGAGGCTTCCAGCAAGAAGGGATTATTGTAGTAGGATTTTGGGAGGCACCTGACATACAATAACTTTTATAACACAAGCCTAGGCTGTCAACCAGCAGCCCTTCACTGCCTGGGCTCCACAAATACTGCCAAATAAAAGTAAACCACTCACCCCAATAAACGGTTAGATCTTTATGAGTTTTCAGAGCTATTCCCCATAAACCTAGGGGCTCTCTGGGATTAAGGGAGAGCTTGATTGCACGAGGTTGAGAAGTTAGCTGGAGCCAGAGGACACTTGGCACCTCACAGGGTCAGACCCTTCCCATGCTGGGCCCAGCAGAGCCGGGTGATTTGCCATTGACCCCAGTGGTGCCACCATCTCACCACAAGGTCTGTTACAGCCTGTGGTAGAGGTACAGATGACCAAAGCAACGCTAGGTTGTATGTGGAAATAAGCCAGATCACAGGGTTCATTATCCTTTGCAAATTGAAGAGTGGTGGGGAGACAAAAAAAAAAAAAAGAATGGGAACCCTGACCACTTTCAACAGCAGCAGGGCAGTATTTAATTTTCAATCTAATACCTAAAAAAATACTTCAAAGGGCATTTAAGCTGACAGTTTTATTTCCTCATGTAGTAGGAGGAAAGATGAATAAGCAAAGAGTCAAATCTTTCTCAAAATAATTGCAGCCTTGACATATCTAAATTAGTTTGTAAAAGAAAATTCAGGGGCAGTTGATCTTTTTAATTAGAGATGCACCAGGACTGTAATACCCAGTTACTCAAAGGCAGCCTGGAGCTACTAAAATAAAATAAAACAAATCTTCCTTCTTCTCCAGTGAATTCAGAACATACTCCCCTCCCTCTCCCCTTTCCCCATTTTGAGTAAAAGTCATAACAAATACCTTCAGTTTGGAGGGGGAAGGGAAGAAATGTCTATTAAAAACATGTCATGAGTTCCTCCTCCCACCTTACATGTTTCATTGTGTTTATGATGGATTGCACTGTCGTACATGTAATAGGTTTTGTTACAAATGACTGAGAAAACAAGTAACTCCGCATTTAAAAAAGCATTACTTAAACACTATTAAAACCCCTTGATGTTGGGGTTTTTTTCTAGAGGAAAATAAGCGGTATTCTTTCTCACTAGGCTTGCAGATGGCCTTTCACTGCAATAATTTTTACTTGCAGTACTCAGCCACCTCTGTGCAGAACACTCCGTGTGCTCGGGAGAGGAACCTCTGCCTTGGGGAACTCAGAGCCCAAATAAGGGGGAAAAGAAACCCAAGGGGCAGGATAAGAAAAATGCAGGGCTGAGCCTCAGGTCACCTGAGTTCACACAGGATATCATTGCCTGGCATGTGTCCACGCATTGGCCTGTGGCAGAGGTTTACCTGTATGTGGTAGACAGGTACAAGCACAGTTCTGTTCAAAAGAGCTGTGCCAGGTTTGAGATGAGCTGAGGCTGCAGGGACCCCAGGGTTGTGGCACCTGCATGGGATTGAAAAGGATGTATCACGACTGAAAAGCATCTCTGACATATGTCCCCAGGGTTTTGAAGGGCACTCTCTCCTCCTTTTTTGTTTGAAACTTGTATTCAGAGAAAAACATGCTCCATCTCTCCCCAGAGTGAAAATCTTCAGGGAAGTAACAGGGCTAGAATAGAAAATAAACTTGCCCATCCTTTCCTGCATTAATTCATGACGGATGACTGGCAATCAGTAGACAAACTATATGTAGTCTCTTCTGGGCTTAGATAGCTGTGCAACCCTTCTTACTTTTGGAGCTCAAGAAGAAGACACTAGAAATGGAGAAGACATGTCTCTTTCTTTTCATAAAAGTGAGACAGCTGGACATAAAATTTCCTTTTCCCAGCCTGCCTATGTCAGGGAGATCAAGTCCAAAAAGAGAGGGCAAAGAACAGCTCCTTCTAAAACAGAGACTTCCACTTCAGAGGGGGGTGCTTTGCATGGCTGTGCAGGCAATAAACTAACTGGAATGGGGAAGAGTCAGAAGCATGTTGAGCTCATGCAGCTCATTTGCTAAAATATTTAGGATTAGAAGCATAGTTGAAATTACAATTCCTAGTGAAGGGGGCAGGAAAACTCTTCACTCTTTTCACCTCTTTCTTCTGTAATTGGAGTACAGCTGATTTTTTCCTTCATTACCTGAAAGCCTTCCAAACTATCTGGATTTGCAATAGCCAGGAACCACAGGCCTGACCCTGAATAAAGTAAGAACAGGTGTTTGGGACTAGGGGGGAATGAAGCACAACCCACGTCCTGTCCAAGCCCTCCCTGTTACTCTGGAAGCATCATCTTATCCCAGGGGGCAGGTGGAATTCTTAGGAACCCCTTAGGAAAATAGTGCATTACATTTCCCAACTGTCACAGCATCTTCAGTGAATTTTGAACAAAATCTTTGCTTAAATATTGCTTAATGCTTATTAAGGCTACAGGATCTGAGAAGACATCTCTGTGATAAATCACACAGGAGAGAGCTCACTAGAGGTGAAGGCATCTGAGACTACTGAAGGAAAAATTAAGTGGCCAACCCACCATCCTATGAAGAGAAAAGCTGATTTATCTTATGAACCTTAGACAATGCTTTCACAACAACGGAGATAGTTTTATGAAGCCCAGCACAGACTTCTTCCTTGGAGCAGGAGTCAAAAGGCAGACCAGAGCTGGTTAGGCTGCAAGGACAGTGCTCCTCCTTACGTGCTACCAGGGTATACTGCTGTGACCATAGTAAAAGACAGTAGATCTGTTAAAAACCTGCCATTTCCCTCAACAAAAGTTAATTATTACAGAGCATTGTTGAGTTTTGCGGTAGTAAACATCACATAAAGTAGATTAACACTGGTGCAGGCAACATGAAGAAAGCAGTCCCCAAGCTGCTGAGAGGCTGAAGGGGTTGCAGTTCTCCTCTTCAGCTAGGTTCTGGCTCACTGTCACCTGAACATTTTGTCAGGAGCTGCCCATAATGCAAAAGAACAAATGGCTTCTAGCACTTGTGGCTGGAGCCATCCTTTTTCACAAGAATATCAGTGAACTTTAAATTTCTAATCCTCATTCTTGCAGAGTTAAACTTAACTCATGCAAGTTAAAAATCTGAAAAGTTCAAAGTACGGTTGCATTTTTTCAAAACAGCAGAAATCAAACTCAAACTTCAAACCCAGGCTGTTATTTATTTACTAAAGATATATTTATGAATTTTAAGCAAACACATGAATTTGAAGGGAGGATTTTTGCCATGGTTTTTGAAAATGCTGATGTTAGTAAAATTGATTTTGAGAGGTTATTAAACAAGAGCACAGAGTGACTGTTGCTGGAGCATACTTTCACAATGACTGATATAACTGTGAACTTGAAGTGCTATATATACATGTAAGTGCACATATATATAAATAAATATTTACAGATATAAAAATAAACCTAATGATTACATGGATTGCAATTGTCACAGATGGTGGGAATACCAAAGCTATTAAAAACAAAACGTTCTTAAACATTTTGTCTGATGTTAGACACTGTAATCATAAAAACTGTTCACTCCCAATGAAAAGCGCAGGCAAGTCTCACAGAAGCAGCAAGTCAAAAGGCAAACCTTTCTGCACAGCCACATTGCTTTGCTTGGATTTAGTTCAAATGTAAAAAGAAAACAGTTCCCATACCCAGGAAGCTGCTGCAAACTGTGGATGTCAACTCTGAATCCATCCCTGTGTGTTTTCAATGGAAGCCTCGGTCCAGGAAACTCTCAGCATGTGTTCGAGCCCCTTTCCAAATGTTTTCTTGCAATAGATTTGTGGACCCTTTGGAGGTAGAAACCCTGAGATTAGAGAAGGACAAAAGGATGTGAAAAAGGAACAGCCAACTTCTTTTTACTCACATAATGCTTTACCTCAAAAGGCAAAAAAATGCAAACCCCACATGTTCACTCTTACTGTAGTATACTCTAACTATAGTTTGTGGGGCAAAGAAAAAAAACAAGTTTTGGAAGTTGCTTTAGAAAGTTGCTCTAGAAATTTGGAAATTGCTCAAGAAGAAGTTGCCTTGGAGAACAAACTGAAGGATAAAAAGGTGATTGCTATTTTTCATAAAGAGGCATTGACTTACTGTGTGTCATCCACAAGGTGCTCAGGTTTTTCAGAGGATCATCACCTTCATGCTGGAGGTGGACCAGCCATGGTGAGGTGTGCCCTGTGACCTTTTCCTCCCCCAGCAGCAGTGACAGGCACAGCACCTTGTAGGCAGCGATTAGAGACTCTCACCACTGCACAGTGTTGTTGTCCAGTACCCACTAACACACCTTCTCATTTACTCGAGGTGGTTCTTATACATATATACACCATGAGACTCCTGCATGTGTCCTGCCTCAACCAGGGTGATGGACAGTGATGCCACCCTTGGTCTTAGACTGAGACTCCTGTGCAGCAAGATTTGGGGGTAGGAGCTCTGTCACCACCTGGGAGCAGGCCAGGGCTCCCTCTCTTTCCCATTCATCATCAGGATGCAGCTGCAGTGCAGAAAGCTGCTTTGGGAGCTGGAAACAAACATGCTTCCTAAAGTTTGGGGCTGAGGGATGCCCTTCATAAACTGAAGGGGATCTAGCATGTCTCCCTGGCAATGGATGTGGTTGCCATGGTAACTTAGGGATTGCACACATCAACAGATTTTAACATCTTGGCAGTTTGGGAAGTGACTGTTTAGGCATTCCAATTAGGCCGGATATTTACACGTTTAAAGGTATCACACGCTTAAAATAAAAATAAAAAACCCAAGAAGCTCTACTGGAGAGAGCCTAAGCAGTGCCAAATTAGAAAACAAGCCCTAAATATAGCCTTAACAGAGGCACATTTGAAAAACAACGTCTAAACACAAGGAGGAAAGGGGAGCAAAGAAGGAAAACGAAACTCCCGTTGAAAACAAACAAGCCGCCGCCCATGGTTTGACTGTAGGTGACACTGCTCTGCACTGTCCCCTGCCCCGGGCCAAGCAGGGAGACAGCCGCAGGCAGGGCAGCCTGTGCTTCTCCTCTGGGTCTCCAGAGGAACCCCAGGTCCCTCGCTGCTTTGATTGCAAACTGGCCTTCACCTGTGAAATGAGCACCAGTTCAGTGCTCTTCCCATCCCTCTTGGAACTGGCCTCTTCTGTCACGCCTGTTTTCAGTGCACCACAGGAGTCATGACAGACTGATGTAGGCTGTGACACTGGGGCTGGAGGTTTTCAATACGGGGCTTCATCTCCTGGGATAGCACCTGCTCTAACCAGAGCCTTCAGCTAAGATCAGCTTTGAACGATACAAACGCTGACTTTTAAATCACTATTTCAAGTGTCACGTTTAGCCACCCCTGGAGGGTATAAAGCAGTTCACACCTCTCGAGTCTTTTGTTTCACATAATAACCATGTTTACACCTAATTCAGGTTTCCAAGGTGTTTATTTACTGGCTAAAGCTAGATATGTGGAGACAAACCCACAAAACACAAAATGGTACTAATTAAAAAGGACCCTTGCAAGCTTTGATCCTGAAGCACAATGTTTTGAAAGCTTGCAGGCTCAGTGCCTGCAGAGTATGACATCCCTCCTGCTGCAATTAGAAGGATGACTGTGCACACTGTGGCTGATGAAGAGGAAACTGCCTCCAAATCAAGGAAATATGAAATAATTTAATCACACAAGGTTAGCATTTCCACACAGGTAGAGGAGATGAAAGATCCATGGCTACAGACATGAGCTTCAAATTCGTTAATGCTTTTCTTGCAGCCTTGTCCATGTCCCAGTCCTCATTTTGCCAGAGTTCTGACCCATAGGCACTTCCCACAAATCTGCCATGTGCTTTTCCCTAGACATTTTCCCCTTCCCTTCCACCACTGCAAATTCACAGTATCTATTTGTGCCTTCTTTCCCCCATTTTTGTTAAGTCCAGATCTAACATCCCACATTCCTTGGCCACCTGCCACTCCTGCCTACTGATCATACTCTTGCATTGTGCCCTCCGCCTTCCCCAAATTCCCTTCTGGGTAACTCTGGCATACCTCTCTCTCAAAGCCTCCCATGCCCCCTCCCATCTCTTAAAATGTCAGTGATCTCATCTAGGTCAGTCCCCTACTTAACTTGACTGGATGGCACACAATGCCAGCTGCTTCTTCACCTCACTTCTTAATACACCTCTCAAACTCTCCCTTCCTCTTGCCATTCAGCATCTCACTCCAGTCTCCTTGGAGGTGAAAACAGAGTAGCTTTTCAACTATCTGACCTTCCCTTCTGCCTCTTCCTCTGTAACCTCTTGTCCTTCTAAAACACAAGAGTGTTTCATCTGCCTTCTAGCCCCTCCATCCATCTCGTCTACCCTCTTCTCACTGTTTTATGGTTCTTTCCTCTCCCTGCAGAAAGATGTACAGTAACCTCACCTTAGGAAGGACACTGATTTTTGATCACTCTTGCCTCTTTGGGTAGAGCCTCTCTTTCCTTCCCTCCTGCTCCAAATACAGTCACCTATATCCATCCAACCACTGTCTGGAGCTATTTTCTTCTAATTGCATCTTGGACACTCTCCTGCTTTGTACTCAACAGAAATATTTTTTCACAGAGTTCCTAACTACCTCATCTTGGCCAAAGTTCAGGGCACTCCTTCATCTTGAGCTTCCTTTGACCCATATGCCATCCTTAAATCACACGACTGAGCACAATTCATAGGTTGGTATCTCTTGTCTCAGTCTGCCAACCTCACAACTACAGCCATCCTTCCTCTTACACCTCTTTATCTACCATTTCAAAGTCAACTGAGTTTAAAAACAGAGTTCCTTAAGTCTTTTGATAGTCTCTTTTGGTTTGCTCTAATTACTGCCATGTTAGCCTCTGCTGAGATCTCTGTGCTTCAGTCTGTGCTTTGTGTTCTCATACGTCACTCTTTATATTTTTGTTTCTTGCCTATTACCAAGTCATGTACATTGTCTTTCCATGGTATCTCTGTGTCATGACATGCTGCTAAAATTCTCATTCCCCTGCACCTGCGTCACTGCAACATCCTTTTATCTGTCCTTCTCGCTGTTATTCATCCAGGATGTTCCTAGCGAGCCAGGGATTCTTCCCCGTTACTTTGATCCCATACCTTTTCCCTTCACTGTTTTCCATTTCTCAGGTGCGTTGAATGTGGCCCACCTGTCTTAAATGTCCAAGCTGACCATCTTCGTACTGTGTCATGCTCAGTATAAAAACGCGGCACATTTTCAAACCAACACTCCTTCCAAGAGTTCCTTCTCCAGCTAAGGTGTCCACACAGACACCTCATTAGCCCTCTTCTAGTCGTTAAGACTCCTCATCATGACATTCATGCAAAACATGGTAACTGTTGGACTACAGTTGAGATCTCTGCCAATTCTGCTGGCTGATACCATGCAATGGTTTGTGTGGGCTCCACCATCTGCCTGTGTCTGCTTCGTCTTGCACTCACATCACGAGCTTCCCAGGAAGGTGGCAATCTTTTGATTTCACTCAGGCTGACCTTGGATACTCGTGCTTGTCACCTGTAGGAATTTACATTGCAATAGCTGTCTCAAATTAACCATGCTGACATAACAGCACAAGGCCTGACCTTAATATTAGTATAATGTGTCTAATTGGCATGGAAATAATTTCATTAGATTTGTAAAGAAAAGAGGATGTAACATCAAAATAGCATTTTTATCAAATATCTATACAGAGAATAAACAAATTATTCTTTAACCCCCTTCACTCTAAAACAACATGCCTTTCCTGCTTAATTAACTACAATATCAATAAGCCAATGAAATTACAGGAAGTTGCATTTACATAATCAAATATATTTAAAATCAATGCAACTAAATCGGTGCATGCCTATAATGTAGACATTTAAACTAGTATAATCCTTACACACACTGTTTTTAGCTAGCATTGATAAATCGCTGTAAACTGAGTTAAGCAAGGGATTAAATTCGTTTATGTACATCAAATTGAGATGTTTGTACTGATTTAACTAGATCCATGCTAAACCGAATTCCTGAAAGTGGTGCAAGTTTTTTATATAAACAAAACTTTGTCTTCCTTTTCCTTCAGTTCCCTTGCAAGTCCCAAGTCATGGTCTGCAGGCCATTCACTGACGGAGTCTGACCCCCAGCTCATTTCCAGGCTTTCAGTCTCTTTACTGCTGGGAGGAACCTCAGGTCAGTAAAAACAGCAGGAGAGAAGGAGGAGTAGTCAACCTAAGTTGACCCCTGTCTCATGCACTCACCCATCTGGTGAGGTTGCATGAGTGAACGCCTCTCCCAGCTCCTTTTAGTGCTCATCATCCCACAGCTTTCAGATCCTCTCCCGTGAAAATTCCCTATCAATCAGTTAAATTGTGGGATGGCTCATTTAATATCAGAAGGTCACTGTGCTTATTGCCCTGAAAGCCTTATGGAAACCCAGTCTGTTCCTCCAGATTTAGTGTACATAAGGATCACTGTTGGATGAGAAGAGAAAGGCTTTGAAATTTGTAGACTCTACTTTCAGTGTTTCCTTATGAATATTAATATACTTCTCTTTCACACTGGGCTGTAGGTCCACTGAACACTTCCAAATTTATCTTTTTAATTCCTAGATTAATTCAATTGCTGTTCAATTCAATTTTTTGTATTTTATTTATTAAAAAAATAAAAATAAAGAAAAAGAATAAGCCAGTTTGAGGATGATATCTTCTTGTCACACTATCTGAGCTGTTATATTTCATTTGTATTGTCCTTCATCTAAGGGCTTTGTTAGACCCAGCTGTAACCTATCAGAGCTTCTGAATGAAGACAAGGAAAGTCAGGAATTAATCTTTATGCTAAAGCTTTTTCAAGCCGTTTCAGTTGCAATATTTCTTAACCTGTAATTTGGCATAGTATTGTGGGGTACATCATGCTGTGGAACTAACTGTTCTTAAATTGTTCTATTTTAATGAGAAAATTTCTCCATTTTAAGGTTATGTCATGGTGAAAAACAGTTTTAATTTTAATGAAACAAATATTTTTCTCTCTTCATGTTTCTATAGTAAAGGTATCAGCCTAAAGCCCTGAGGGTGCCACTCTTTTTTGCAACAGAATGTCTCACTCATAATTTAATCATTCAGTTGCATAGAGTAAATCTGTAGCCCAAATTACTCTGAAGTGGCTGCCTAGCAGGAGGGACATTTATGTCCATTGCACTTTCTTATCCAAGCAATGGCTAAGCGCAAATAGGGAATGAGACACAATTTTGTAGCTTTAGCTTTTAGGAAGGACATTAGACTGATCAAGGAACACAAAGATGATGAAAAGGTGAGTGTTGGATCCCTTTCAAGCTCATCGAAATATGGCTACCACTGTTATTTCCAGGGGAAAACTCTGCAAGCTGCACGAAACTGTGGGCTCATAGGCCAACAATATTTTCTTCTCAATGTTACTGTCTTAGTCTTTGTGTGCACAACACCTCTAATCTGCTTGCCAGCATATGCTTAATGCAAAATGATCTGAGGAGCTATTTAACCTTGTCACTTTGCATGCAAGCAGAGATTTATGTCTGCAGAACAGGAAATCCACTATAATGGCAAATGTCTTGTGCCATTAAATGGGCTGTTGAACATTGCTAAACTTACTTGGAAGGAGTTAAAACCTCTACATTGCTTACAATGATTCATTGCAATGATTAATTCCATCTTCTTTGAACTTCTTTTTTCTTTTTTGGCCAGGAAAGAGTATTTAGACCTAAAAACTAACAGGTGACAAAACCTGGAAATCAGATAATTGAAGCATGAATTTCATCTCACTACCTAGAAAATTATTGCATTTTTTTAGTCTATTCTGTTCATGGCAGCAATCCTCAGCTCTATACCCAAGCACAGAATGCTAACTGAATGCCAGTGCAAGTACACCTAAATTTGGAGTAAATAGTATGTTAAAAGCTGGCCACGTGTTTATGTACTCAAGTGTCCCAATCAGCAAGACTGGGATGAACGCTTTGGAAGAGTTCATCTTATATCTGCAGCACACACACACATTCGCGCAGCCACCCCAGAGCAGCACGCATGCTCGTAATGTGCACTTTTTAAAATTCCCCCAGCTGCATGCTAACAAATGTCATCAGATTCAACAGACGGCAAATCAGGTAGGCAAAACACAGAAACCGCTTTGAAAATCTGCCAAAACAGAATCATCTCGAGATCTAGCTGCCATTTAGCGCGCAGACTGCTCTGTGTGACAGGGATGCAGACAAAACGAAGCAAAGCAAACAGCTTCATCTGGATACGTTTCTAATCAATTAATCTGAATCCTTGTTGTAGATGAAACCATGGTTAGCAGAGTCTCAACTAAGATAAATACAGATCAATAAACATCCCACAAAATGGTGATATACATCTTAGCAGGGAATCAAGATTTATGTTAATCTGAAAGGGCTCAGCAAGGATGCTTTCATATTCACTGCTTCTTTTTAAGAGTACATTTTATAACACCGGTTTATAAAAAGGAAAGCCAAGATCCCTGTTGGGCACAGAGTTCTTCCCCTGCTCTTATCTCACAGGAAGATAGATGTTACCTACCTCTGCTCCAGTACTTCAGACTTACACAATATTTAGAAATGTCACCTGCAGTTACCAAAACCTGCTGAGTTTAAGCCCACTGATTCATTTGGGGATTTGTCCTTTGAAAAATGTCTCTATAATGACAACTATGAATATATATATATATATCTAGGTTAGGAGAGTATGCTTTCAAAATATTTGTTTAAATACCATTTTAAACTTTCAGTCTAGGCAGAATAAGTTACTTTTTGATGTGATGAATACACATCATAGAAGCAATGCCATACAAACAATACATATCCACATAATTAATATAGATATTTATGTATATATAAATATAAACATATGGATTTTCTAAATAACTTACTATTACAAACAAACAAAAAACCCTAGCAGTTTGGTGCATGACTATGCAGGTACTTTGTGTTCCAAGAACTGCTCAAAGGTGTGAAACTCTGTCACTGTGATTCATTTAGGAAATAAATCATGAGATTTATTTATAAATCAACAGTTATAAATGTTATAAAATTTTATAAATGATTTAGTTATAAATCAACAGACGAGATGCTGTTCATCTCATCCCATGTGATTTTTCCCTGCTATACGCACTCTTTGGTGCTGCCTCTAACCCACTCTAACCTAAACACTGTTTTACTGAACCCTAGCCTTCAAATCCTGAGTTTATTGCAATAATTTGCCTTCTGGCTCACTGCCATAGTCTTTGTGCGACTCAATAACCCTATCTCACTGATACCTCTGGGAGTTTTTTTGCAGGCAGGGGCACAGAAAATCCCCCATACAGTAAGCTTTCTTTCAACATTGGAGCATCTGAAATTTCAGTACCTTATCTCAAATCTAGAAACTTCCAGGTCTAAAAGCCATATTTGTTTTATTTGTTTATTTGTCTTGTGTTTTGTTTTTGTTGTGGTTTTTGATTATTTGGTTTGTTCGGGTTTTTTGGGCTTTTTTTTTGCTTATTTAGTGTATTTTTTGGGTTGTTTTGGTTTGGGGTTTTTTTTGGGTTGGGTTGGGGGTTTTTTTGGTTGATTTGTTGGTTGGTTGGTTGGTTGATTTGGTGATGTGTTTTATATTTTTGGTTCTCCTTCTGGCTGTTGCTAGATGCCTCAGTGAAAAGGGAGAAGAAAACCCCTATTGCATAATCCAGCCTCTCTGAAGATGTCATCCTGACACCACGCTCGTTAGAGAGAAGTTTAAGCCATGGGATTCTAAAACTTTACATTCCTGCCTGGGAGCATCAGATTTAAGTATAACCTCTTTTGATAGTCTTTTCCATATAAATGTGCAATCCCTATCTGAAAATTGCTGAATTATTGACCTTAGTGATTTCTCAGTTAAACAAATTTTAACTTTCTATTTATGGGGGAAAACTGTTTAACCACTTTTGAATTTACCACCTTTTGATTTCAGTGACTGTTTCAGTACTTTTATTTTAGCAGATGGGGAAGAGATGTTTCCATTCAACTTTTTCTATACTGTTCATTCTTTCATAGACTTTTTCTTTTTATCTTGAGCCCTATCTTCTTTCCAAGCAAAATAAACTCAGTCTTTTCAATTTCAAGCACGTAATGTTACATTATATAGTCTAAGATGAGCATCTATCTAAGCAGCAGCAGAAATAAAACATGAAAAAGAATTTAAGCACACAGTCTGCATTATCTGCCATAAATTGTGAGAAGTCAATTAAAAAGTTCTTTAGCCAGTATCAGTGATGTGTAATGGGAGCATTTAGTTGATTGCTAATGGCTGGGTTTACACGATGTCTCAAAGCATCAGTTGTGAGGCTTGGCAGCAGCACAGCATTAGGACTGTGATCATTACTATAAATTAAGTTTATGTTGATATATTTAGCAGTTGTAAGTTAAAGTAATATTTATATTGATCCTAGAAAAATCAATGGTGTACCAGTAAAAACATACTCCAAAAGTTCATGTGGCCTGTGACATGGAATTCCAGCTGTTTGCTTATTTCAAAAGACAGGAAGATGGAGAAGCCCAGCAGTTTAGCTGGTGCTCAGGACCTCTGCAGGGGTGCAAAGACTACTCTTTTGAACCCTTTCACCGGGTGGAGTGAATGTGGAAATCCCCAGGGGAATACAGCCCCGAGAATAATGAAGAACTGAACAAATAGCAGGGTGTGATGTTTATGTGCGTTTTCTTTAGTCCTTCTCTGACACGCATTTACAGGGTTTTGACTATGTTGATTTTGGTGTGCTTAAACACAGCAAGTAGTTCTCTCAAAGCCTGCTATGTAAGGATTAGGAAGAGGGGAGCCTGCAGCGTTGCCACCGGCTGGAAGCACACAGACAAGACAAGATGGCTATGCTTCTGTCTCTGGCTTACATGTAGGTTTAGTTTGCTCGAAACCTACATGTTTGCTATTTGTTTTGCTTAACCTCTCCGAGAAAGTTGTCTCTTTGTTTAACAGGAGTTTAAAACTCTGCTTTTGGTTCTCAAAAATGTCTGACAAGACCTCCTTTCACTTTGGTACCTACCCCAGTGCTGGCAGCAGTTTACATTAAACCTCTGCTTAATTGCACTGTATAAATAACATTTATACTGAAGGAATAGCTACAGGCCCCAACTAAGCTGGGACCCTCAGCTGCCAGCCCCTGTACAAAGAGGGAGTTAATAACAGCCCTCGGAGCAAACAGCTCAGTGTCTTAATGCCAGGTGCCTGAGGTATGGGACTTGCCCTGACAAGTTGCAAGTTACATTTCTGCCACTCTTTGAGGGGCTGAGAGGAAGGTTTCTGAGGGGCTGCTGTGTCATTAGAAAACCCAGCTGAGCAGCCAGAGTCTCCTGCAAGAACCAGAGCAGATTCACCCCTGGGATCCTGGGCTGAAGGCACCCTCTGGTAGCGCAGCCGCCTGCCTGGGCAGCAGGTCATGCCAAGCTGTGCTCAGCCTGGGCTAAGCCTTCCTTTTGGATGGCACCTCGAGGTTCTTAACTCCTGAACAAAGGAGAGGATATGTAGCAATAGCATCATTTTTTTGTTTCTCACTGCTACAAAGCGACGTGTGAAGAAGAAATTACAAAAAAAACCTACCCCAAAAAACAACAACAACAAAAAACCAAACAAAAACCCCCACAACCAACCCACAACACATAATTATTTTAAATTAAAACATCGAAAAAGCAAAACAACGACAGCAATTAGGCTGAGCATACTCTTCGATTTGGAACAAAAACAGGAAGCTCAACTCTCTGCTGGCTGAACTCCACTGAAGCCAATGTTTTGCTAGCAAAGAATTTGGCTCTGTGTTTCCAACAGCAATAATAAAGTAGATTTATTGCCTAAGTAAAAGAGCAGACACTGCTCTATGTATTTCAGTGCCCTTCTCCCAAAGCTTTCCTCCAGGTGAGCCAGTGCGATCACGATGATACGCTGCTAGTCCTTATGGAACGTGATGATGAAGGGCAAGTGAACCAAACCAGTAAAATCAACTTCAGCAAAACAGAAAACAAATCTCCAACTAAAACTCTGGGTAAATGCATGGTTATGACAATGAAAGGGCTTACTATGTTCCTACCAATTTTTACTATGTGTGGCAGAGAGAAGAGTGTGACTTGGATAAAGGGATGCCATCTACCTCCAACCAAGAAAATCAGAAATAATCACCTTTTCCATGTTGTGCATGCAGGGGTACAACTCAGGTTGCACTCATAGAAGCAGCTGTGACAAGAGCCTAGAGTCCATGTCACCAGCTCCCTTGTACAGCCCCCATAATGGCTTTTTTTGTCTGCACCTGCTCTTCCACTTGGCCAGTAAATTTGTTGTTTCACTGTTATGCTGCTGTTCAGAGAACCTGAGCTTCACTCAGGTGTCCTGAGGATCTCACATTGCTGTTTATGTGTGAACTGCCAGAAAGTGGGGCAAGGGGAGGTCTTGGGTGAAAATACAGCACATCCAATCTGTTTTCACCTAGAGCAGAACAGCTGTCCTTGGGTGCAGGAATGCAAACACTAATTCCCACCTCATGGAGCTTGCTGAGCTTCTTGGAGACAGCAAAGGTGGTGTGAGTGTGGGCACATGGAATCAGCTCAGGCAGGGGCCTGGCACTGCCATATTCCCTGTGGCTCAGATGAAAGCAGGAACAGCTGACATGTCATTTGGCTGCCACACCACCCTGTTGGCTGTATCCCCCTCTGGAGCAGAATAGTTGTCAGTCTCTGCTGAGTCACCAGGGGAAGCTGATGGGGTTCTGCCGATCACAGCCTCTGGTTTCTCAGAACAGCAAGGCTGTGGATAATACTGGGAAATTATGGTTTCAGCTGTTTCAAGATCCATAGCATTTTATTCTCTCTCTTAAAACACAACCAGGGGAAACAGGGGAGCAATTCTGAACCTTGTTAATCACAAAGGGCCTTTTAAAGTGTTGCACTGTCAATATGTAACTTTTATGAAATTGTATTATAAATGCCAGTTTTAGACAACTAGCATATTTTAATAGTGTTTTTAAATGCAATCTCACTTTCACACTTGTGAATGAAAAGCAGAACACTGAGAATGGACCAAGTCATAAAAAGATGTGGAGATGTGACCCTCCTTTGTGGAGCTGGAGATACCCCTTCAGCATCAGTCCCCTACCATGGCCAGAAGGCCTGGTTCTGCACTGATTGCCAGCTTCTGTGGCTCTGCCAAGAGCAGGGAGAGCAGTCACAGGCTACTTAATGAGTGTATAATCTTTCCATGAGCAAAGGGATTTGCCAGCATTTAAAAGGCGCTTTTAAGTGTCATGGCTGACAAAAAGTGTTTTTAGCTTGTTTGGGATCCCTTGCTGCAGTAACTGAGGTATTTCTGATCCCAAGATAACAGTTACTCTGCTCAGCAGAGTCTCATACAGACACCGCCTGGTTGCAGCCTTTATTCAAAGGCTGTCTCCTAACACAATAAAATAAATCTCTCCCTCTGCTAGTAAGTCAGCAGCAGCAGAGGGTGGAAAACATGCTCTGCTGCAAAGGCAGCCTGGTGCTCTTGCATCCCTGTGAACGAGCCTTTCTGAATAGGGAAACACTTGAGTTCTGCCCACCGGTGCCTACAACATTCCTTGCAATCCCTGTGTCTGTCCAATGTGTAATTCAGAAGTTACTCCACTTTGCACAGGGAAATATTGCTGAGTGGAAGCTGTAGCTCTCCACTGTTTAGCATATTATTCCTGCCCAATAAATACATGATACAAGCACTATACCGATATGAAAAAAATTAGGTTAATCAGAAACCGCTTGCCACATATGAAGAAGTTGGAAGGAAGTCTGTAAATAGAGACCAGTGTGACCCCAGTGTCCTTTACTCTACCCACAAATCTCAGAGGTGAGACATGATGCATTCCAGGGACGGAAAATGAGAAGAAGACATAGACACGGACACCCACACCCTTCCCCCCCACCTGCCCATTCATCATGAAGAAAACTTTGCTGGTATATAGTGTTTTCTATAGTTAAAAAGGTAAACTTTGCAACCGGACTTGTCTATCTCGCATTGGCCTTTTTAGCCATCAGTGTGCTTGTAGCAAGCGTGGGTAGAGCCCTTTCAAATCTTCGTCTGCGAAGCCTAGCCATGATGCATGATAGCTAAAAAGGTAAACTTAGGACTGAAATAAGTTTTGATTTCTAAAGAACACATGCCCACAGGAGAAAATGCCCAGCCCTGTGCAGAGAATGGGTTCCTGCCTAAACAGGGGCAAACAGAAATAACCAAGGCAAACTGCTGAGGGCTTCATGTGGCAGCTGCTTCCCGCAGTCAGGAGGAGGCTCTGCTGCCATGCAGATATCTACCCAGCGGATGTTCCTGAGCATGTCTGAGGATCTGTTTACTCTTGGAAGGTGTCATTGCATATCTCTGGATGAAATTTGATATTGTGTGGGGATAAAAAGCCTACTCTTTTCAATCGCAAATATCCTACTTCTTCCCTCTCTTTTTCTTCCCCCAGATGATCTGGCTGTCTCAACCTGCTCTAGTTAACTGTTGGAAACAAATGTATTTCGGTCTGGAACAAGTTCCTCTCCAATAGGCTGGCTCGTTTTCTGCAAATGGCTTTGCTCCTGGCAGTCATCCCCTCTGCCACTGCACACTTCCCTCTGCTCCCCCAGGATGGACACCTGTTTGTCTCCAGTGCTTTGAAGCCAGGGAGATGAGGAAGGGCTGCATGAAGAGGAAGAAATGGAAGGCTGGAGAGCCTGTGGTGGGTGCCAAGGACTTTGCCATCAGGAGCAGTGGAGTGTGATTTCCACACCTTGCCTGCCCCATCTGCCTTTACACAAGACTCCTCTTCCCAGGAGAGTGAAAGGGTATTTAATAAATACAATTACAAAACTGTTGGGATCAATACCACGAGGCAGATGGATAGCTCAGCAGAAACAGATAGATTAGATGGTGAGATAAAATAGATTAGTCAAATTGATCCGGGACCGGTGAGATAAGGTCCTTCCTTCCAGAGCAGGCGACAATGGTGCATGTGAAGGATACCTCTGTGATGCCCATACCCCTCTACTGCTTTTCTGTCTCTTCTCCCTTCATCTGCTAGCAAAGCAGCACCACTAGGTGACTCAAAATCCTCTCCTCTGCATCCTTGCCCTTTCCCAGCCACCAAGCAGGAGCTTTCAGCTGGGTACTTTTCTTCTCCTTTCTAATCCAGAGTCCCAAAGTTTGCCACTGACAAGAGGAATAACAGAAAGAGCTAGGAGCTGTGGCATTGAGTCCAACAAAATGTGGCCTGCTGTTGAGCATTCTCCTTTCCAAGAATAAGTGTAATATAAAAATACTGGCTTGAATTATCTAGGTAAATCCAGGAGAACTGCATGAAACCCTGTTTTACCAGGAGGCTCATCAGAGAGGTGTGCACTGTATACACATATTATAAGCATCCTGACCTTTGGTTTTCATTGCAATGTGTCTGCCAATAAATAGTCCTCTAGCAAGACAGCTGGGAATGACCAATCTACCCCAAACCACACCTGTTCATCAAAACCCAATGAAATAACAGCAAATGCTACCTGTGTATCACATAGCCAATTAGCCATTGCAGGAGAAATCTTAACTTTGGGAACACTTCTGAGCGCTAAATTTCACAATCTCTACAGTTTTATATTTAAATTCCTTCTACTCCTTTTTTTATTTTTCTCCCCCAAGATAAAAAAAGAAGAGAAAGGGAAAAATCCCGAGACAGACTGCTTTTATAAATGCAGTTCTATCAGCGGCACTGGTGATTTCTTTTACCTTTGGCTATTTGGCTCACATGACTGACATGCTGCATGTTACAAAAAAGCCACTCTTCAGAGGAGAACAAACTCACCACTTTTTTCAGTCCCAAACTGCCTGTGCCCTATGGCTTTTGCCAGAGCCAGGAATAAATGTGTGGGCATTCAATGAGGCTGGGGGGAGATACCCCAGCCTTGTTTTATGGCCTGAGGGACTGAGACCTTCACGTGCAAGTTTGGCCAAATGGTCAGGGCTCAATTTATCTAACAGACTTAATGAAGTGCCCTGCTTTCTGTTACTGCAGTCCATGGAGTTGCATCCCTCCCTCCCTGGTCCTCATGTCTGCAGGCTGTTGGCTTTTCTTTGTTTTGACCTCATGGCAAGCTGGTTTAAGGGGCTCAGATGGGAGAAAACTAACCGTGCTGTAGGAAGAGAGTCATTCAGTGCTGGTTCAGCCCACTGAGGTGGCTCACTGCAGGCTCAGAAACAGATGGGAGAAAACGGGCAGCCAGGGACAAGAGAAGTAAGGGAGCAGCTCATAGGTGATTAGTTCAGCTTTGCTGTAGCCTTAAATGACACTTTAAGCCCTAAAGGGCCCAAATCACATGTCTGGCAAGAGGAATTGATAAACTCTATCCCTAGTTTTGCAGTGGGTTTTGTTATACACTCATAAAACAGCATCAGTTAGAAAAAATGAAAAATTAAGACTAATTTCTTACAAAGAAAAATTGAATTTATTGAAGTTTTCCTTTGAAAGGAAAGACTGGACAAAAATAGAGTCCCGAATCAAAATACTTCTACACAGAAATCTTAAAACTACAGAGTTTCACAGCACTCATGAGACCCTTGTCCAGACCCCTGCCCCAAGGCAGGATCAGATGTGCTCAGTCTTCCCTGATAAACATTTCTCTGGCCTACAGCAGTGAAAATGTTGCCCTAGGAAGAGGTTAGCCAAAAGTCTCATGCTTCAATTCTCCCCCACAGCTTAGGCTGTTCAGACCACATCTCCCAAAATAAATGCAGTTGCTGTGAGTAGAGACAGGAGGTGGTTTAATCAGAAAAACTCTGCAAAGAGCATCACACGAGAACTGGTACCTCTTGATACTCAAAGTCCTTCAGCAGCACGGGCACACAGAGAAAATCACAATGTGCAAGAGCAGCCACAGTGAAGTACATCTGGAGGACTGGTCTAAACATTTTTGCATTTTGGCACCCAACTCTACTTTTCCAGTGTTCAATGTTCAGCGATATCTAACAGGTAATAAATAATGGCCAGTCTTCGCGAGCGAAGATCCGGGGAAGGTCTTTCCACCTTCCAGCCTGCGCATTGGATTTTTTAGGTGAGACACAGTGTGCGCGGAACTGAGCCCACCCTTTAATCCTAAGGTTCATCTGCCGGGGCCAAGCGAGCTTGGACGGTGGCAGCGAGGTCCTTAGGACGTAGGTGGGTTGCCTTTAAGGGCTGACGAACCCCACCTGCCCGGGAGTGGCCCTGACCGGGAATCGAACCCGGGTCTCCGCGGTGATAGCGCGGCGCCTTTACCACTGGACCACCAGGGGCTCCATCTAACAGGTAGGCACATGCAGGAAGCCCATAGCAATCACCTTATATCACCCATATGGATTGCCACAGTCTCCTGCTGGTGGTGCAGTTAACGCATCAGTAATTTCAGTTACTGGCTGACTTGAACAGCAGAAGGTGTGGAAAGGGGCTTTTGCCCCTGGGTAGAACAGAAGTATGCAGTGATTAGCAGAGTTGCTTCTTGGCTGCTCTTGATACTGGTGACAAAAGGAGGGTTAAGGAGAATCTCCATCCTTTTTTGGATGTAGGGGGAAACATCAATGACAAAGGATGAGGTACTTAATGCCTTCTTTAATAGTAACACCAGTTGCTTTCTAGGTATCCAGCCTCCTGAGTGGGAAGACAGGGACTGGGAGCAGAAGTAAGCCCCCATAATCCAAGGGCAGATGGTCAGTTACATGTCACACCACTCAGACCCACACAAGTCAATGGAACCAGATAGGATCCATCCAGGGGTACTGAGGGAGCTGGTAGAAGTGTTCATTGAGCCACCTTCCATCATTTACCAGCAGCCCTGGCTAAATGGCAAGGCCCTTGTTCACTGGAGGTTACCAAATATTACATCCACCTGCAAGAAGGGCCATAAAGAGGATCTGGGAAACTACAGGCCTGTCAGCCTGACCTTGGTGCTGGGGAAGGTCATGGAGCAGATCATCCTGAGTGCCATGATATGGCAGGACAACCAGATGATCAGGCCCAGAGAGTGGTGGTGAGTGGTGCTGCATACTGCTGGTGTCTGGTCACCAGTGGTGTTCCACAGAGCTCAGTGTGGTTCTGTTTAACATCTCTATCGACAACCTGGATGAGGGGATCGAGTGCACGCTCAGTCAGTTTGCAGATGACACCAACTTGGGCAAGAGTGTTGATCTTCTGGAGGGCAGGAAGGCGCTACAGAGGGATCTGGACTGGCTGTTGTCCATGGGCCCAGGCCAATTGTAGGAAGTTCATTAGGCAAAGTGCCTGGGCCTGCACTTGGGTCACTATAACCCCATGCAAAGCTACAGGAGTGGGGAAGAGTGGCTGGAAAGCTGTCTGTTGGAAAGGGACCTGGTGGGGCTGGTCAGCAGCGGCTGAACGTGAGGCAGCAGCGTGCCCAGGTGGCTAAGAAGGCCAATGGCAAACTGGTTTGTATCAGCAATATTGCGGACAGCAGGACTAGGGAAGTGATTGCCCCCCTGTACTCAGCACTTGTGAGACCACATCTTGAATCCTGTGTCCAGCTTTGGGCCCCTCTCTGCAAGAAAGACACTGATGTGCTGGAGCGGGTCCAGAGAACAGAAACAGATTTGAGGAGGGGACTGGAGCACAAGTCCTGTGAGGAAGGGCTGAGGAAGCTGAGGTGGTTTAGTCAGAGAAAAGAAGGCTCAGGATGGACCTTATCGCTCCCTACAGCTACCTGAAAGGAGGTTGTAGCAAGGTGGGGGTCAGCCTCTTCTCCCAGGTAACAAGTGATAGGACAAGAGGAAATGGCCTCAAGTTGCACCAAGGAAGGTTTAGCTTGGATATTAAGAAAAACTTCTTCACAGAAGGGGTTGCCAATCATTGGAACAGGCTGCCCAGGAAAGTGATTGAGTCACAATCCTTGAAGGTATTTAAAATACGTGTGGATGTGGCACTTAGGAACGTGGTTTGGTGGTGGACTTGGCAGTAGTGGGTTAATGGTTGGACCTGATGATCTTAAAGGTCTTTTCTGACCTAAGAAATTCTATGGTTTTATTCTATGATTCTGTGAATGGCAGAGGAGAGTTTTGTTCTCAAGAATATAGGCTGCAGAGAACTTGAGCCATTATATTAAAAATACTATTCATATCTAGTTATATAATAAATTGAAAGTCCTCCCTCTTGTACAAATATGTTTTCCATCTGATTTGGAGCAGCTAATATACAGAAAAAGTTACATTAAAGAAAAAAAGAAAGGCTGGTCAGCTGTTCAAAGGTGTGACATCTATGAAAGAAGCCAAGTCAGAGAAGTGTTAGTGATTAAAGTGGCCAAGTTAAACAAGATACAATTAAAGCCACTGCTTCCCCACCATCTCCCCAGATTTTCCAAATAAGGGTTTATGAATCCTAGGGGACCAGGTTAGCTCTAATTGTATCTTGTTTAACTTGGCCAATTAAACAGCAAACTCTTCTCAGAGCTGGCCCTGCCTGCAGATATCACACCTTCTTTGCTTCTGACTGCTTTCTTCAGTTTTTGAAGCATATATACCATATATTTTATTAGCTCTTGGGAACGTGTTTCTAAAAATGCCCTTTGGTTCATACCTATTGCAACTATATGAACAGTCTTCTCAACCATATGCCATTCTCCTGGAATAGTAGAAACTGTCACCCTGAGCTGTGCTGTGATACCCTCAGACCTTTTAAAGAGTGGACATTGACTTTTCAGAAGGATTTGGGAGAAGACCAGAAACACCTTTTGCCTCAAGACCCCATTTTCAGCAGGCTAGAACTGAGCTGAAAGTGAGGAGAGCAAGCTGGCACTGCAGATATTTAAGATGGACAGAGCTTTTACTTTTCAGAGGAGACAAAGGCCAACACCTGAATGGAAGAAGAGGGGACTCCACTTCCTCTGGGATAAGTGAGCAAGTGAGAGACAGAAATGGCCTCCTTCTCCTATAGATTACCTAAAGATGGAAGGGAAATGGGGAATTTGTTACTGCTTTTCAAATAATTATTTAAACTCAACATTTGGAATTCTGTATGACTCTACCTAAATTAATAAAGCACACACAATGTTTTTAGAGGCAAACCGGTCTTCTGCCTCGTTCAGGGTGACAATTTGCACTATTCCAGGGAAATGGTTCACTTTGTGCTAAATTTTACTAGTAGTTACTCTACTTCTGCAGGGGAAACTCATAACTGTCTATTAAATAAAATGATACACAAATACTCAACTCTTACAGAAGAACCAGACAATCATTCTTCCTACTTTGGAGAGAGGAAAATGGGCAAAGTGACCAGAAAAACTGACGAAAGAGGCATGCCAAGACCCAAAGCAGCATTACACCACATTATGTCACAAATGTGCATAACCTGAGGGATAACATGTCCTGTTCTCAGGCAGGAGAGACAGACAGACATCCACAGCTCTAACCCCAGCTCTGTTCAAGACTCATCTCAGACTAGCATCCTCTGTTCATTTTCCCATTAGTGACACAGGGACCAGGCTTCTCTAATTCACAGAGGAGTGGCAACAGATAATATTCACTTACCACCTTGAAAACGTCAGGTGCCACGCAAATGCATATGGAGTGCTAACAACATACCTACAGCACTTTCTGGGTACCAAAAGTACCTTTGTCCAGGAGTGCAGCACTAGCACCATCAGGCTCCTGATGAATTATGAATGATTAGGAAACACTTTTTTTTTTTTTTGCTTTACCTTCCATTTTTTAAAATCAAACTGATACCGATAAACTTGATTGAGAGCACATTTGGAAAATGTTTTGATTGCTGCTTGTTGAAGTTTCCTATGCATTAAAATGCTAAAAAGTTAAAAAAAAATCAGCATGACAAGATGCCTGAGGAAGTATGCTAAGTAATGCAGAACAGTAATAACACTGCTGGAGTGCCTGATGAGAGAGCTTCGCCCACTTGTATGCAGGAATCACCAGATGGCACTGTAACAACACATAGTTTTCCAAATTCTTACTCTAAGTGGGCAAGAACTGCTGGGTTAATGAAGAAACAATACCTTTCTGTTGTTACTGTGAATAAGTAGTTTTGGGATACTAGGGATAGGGGAAGCTATGAGAGATGGTTGTTGCTTCTGACCTACCTTCACCTAAAACGTCAAGTTGATCCATGGATGATGGTAACCCTGTAAGTGCCTGGGTGTTACTTGAGTAGCTCTGGCATATGTGTACAGTTAAATAAAGAAAGAATGCTAAAAACCAAAGTCTCTAGGTTGTCTTCATTTTGTCTTTTACAGCATTTTGAAACATTGTTTTAGCAGGAAACTACTACATATTCATATGGTTATATATGTATGTAAGTATGTACGGACACATACATATGCACATCATTTGAATTAATCAAAACACAGAAACTTCCCTAAGGTTATGAAGCAAGGCAGTGGCAGAGCAAGGAATAGAAGCCAAGAAAACTCTAATAAACAGCTGTAACAGAAGTACCTTATTCATGTGTGACTCACTAACACATACTTACTCTGATAACAAATAACACATTCTTGGAGAGTCTCAGTTTTGATTTATGTCACAGTTTCAGTAAATATAGAGGAGCTGCCAAATTTGCCTATATAAATACCAATGATCTCATTTGTTTTAATCAGAAGTTTTGGAAAATTAGACAAAAAGGTCTTCCCCTCCACACACACCTTTTTTATTTTACCTTATTAATTTGGTGCTCTGGCTTAAGGCTCTGTTTTGAACTCTGCTGAAGGAGCAGGCATTTCCAAGGCCTGTTTATGACAAGATATAATTAATACTAGAGAAGAATTAAAGGAGATTTAGAGAAAAAATATTGCACACATTTGGAGTTAAAAAATAATTTAGCCTCATTAAAACAGGTTTCCATTTGAGACTAATTTTATTCCTGGTTACAGAGGCCATCATTTGTCTGAGCAAAGATGAAAAAGTAGCTGTTAACATAGTGCAAATGAGAGTGAAATTGGAAGAGACATGTATGTTAATGAGCATCCAAGTGCACTACAGTGCGCAAAAGCAAGCAGGAAAAAAAAAAAGATTCCCCTGATATTGTTGAAAAGCTAATGATTATTTGACATGGTAAGGAATGCCCTGAACCTACAACCTGCTTTATGTGAAGACAGAGTTGTTTGCAGGATCAGGGGCTACTCAGAACACTTCGAGGACAATACTAATTTCTTGATAGGGTATTAATTATTCATTTGCAATTTTGGAAATAATTTAAATAATTTCATTTCCTTGCAAGAGAAGGTCTGGCAAGAAGTGACATTAAGTGTGCACTTAGAACCTACTCTGGGTACCTGAGCTCTAGTGTCTGTATGTGGCTTAGCTTAATCCCTGGAGGTATATGCAAGTTGTTGATTCTCTCCCTCAATGCAAAATGTATCATTGAGATTGTGAAACAAGCAGACAGAGTGAGCCATGTTTCATGGAGATTTATGCACTATGCACACTCATCAAAGCCAGAAGGACCGTGTCATCCTAACAGAATTTGGCCTTTTGCATTTGCTTTAACGTACTGAATGGTTTTGTGTGTGGGACTCCAAAAATTAGTATTGAAACTTCTTTTCAGCTAAAGATAACTAATTGAAAACAGAGACTCTCAAGTCCCCTCTTACCAACAACCCAAGCACTAGAATATTGAAGAGAAGAGGAGCCCTGTCTCCTGACTGACTTAAACGATAATAGATCTGTCCATTTTGAATGGAAACCCCATAAGAAGGAGGGCAGTGCTGAGAGCAAAATATGTGCAGGAGACACACCATTTGCAACAAACTCCATTTATTCTGTGAGTACCCAGAATGGTGCTATATATTCCTGAGTGCTGCCCACTGGAACCTTAGCTATTTTGTGTGCAGCCTTGTGGGTGCCTTGTACACGTTCACAAACAAACTGAGCATTTTTGACACCTCTCTGCCCATAGCAAAAAATAAACCACTCCATGGACTTGGAAAATATGATGGAAAGTTTGTCTCGAATTGCTGGTCAAATTTGTTTGCAACAGCCTGAATTTGCAGTGGGTATCTTGTCTGGGGCATCCTGTGGCTGCTGCACAAACAAGAGAAGTGGCACTCCGAGCTCAGAAAACCAAACTTGGGCAGGATTTAAGCCTGGGAAAGCATTTCTACTTTCTCCCAAGCAATGCTGCAAGCAGAAAAAGAGTTCTTGGACACATATCCAACCTAAAAAGCACTATTATCTGTAAAGAAACCGTTTCGCCTTATTGCTGAAAATCTAAATGGGGGTCAGTAATGCCTCAATCCAAAACATTCTATTGTTTTAAACATTGCTGTGTTTATTCCACCCTTTTCCATTCATTATGCAAAGAAACATTGCGAGATAAACAAGAAGCATGAACAGTTGAGTGGAGCCTGCCAGAATTCCCAAATATTTCATATTTTGGCCCCTGAGATGAATTCAGGCTCCAGACCACCTAACTAGAGAACGAGCTGGATGTTGTAAATGTGTTTGGCCAAGATTACAAAAACTTCTGAGTTAAAGCATTTTGCACTGCTCTGCTAACAAAATTTCCTCAGCATCCATTTTTTAGATCACACCTTGCCAGGGTGGTCCTGTGCTTGTACACGAGCCATCAGCACAAGGAAATACTGATTCAGTGATGATGTTTGCAGTGTTTGCTGTGAGTGGAGCCTTTCAAGACCCCCTGGGTACCCCTTAAGATAACTAACAGGTCATAACTTCATAAAGTGTTTGGAGATAGAGAGCCAGGCTCAATAGGAGTTTTAACTAACACTGTTCAAACCATTGTGCAATGAAATGACCTATCTTTGAGTTTCATATGCTGTAACATGAAAATGTTGAACACCGAAGTGTGGCACAGATGGCCAGTCCATGCAACAGAATCCAGGCAAGTGAACCATTTACCGGAACATGTATTTTAGCTATATAAAATACGGGATATTTTTCCTGAGGATCATATCCACTAGACATCAGCCTTACCAGTGTGGCATTAGAAGTGTTGGCCTGCTGAAACAAATGTGTGTTTTTCCTTTTTTTGCATCCCTTTCTCCTCCACTTTTAACATCACTGCCTAATCTATGCAGGTGTAGTTCACCAAACTGCTTCATCCCCTCCCTGGTGTGAAATTAATTCATGCCTTTAGCAGAGTCCACAGACTGCTCGTAGATCCCTGATCTTGCTTCCCTTTTTTATTTTTTTGTTTTCTGATTCAGTGTTCTTACTGCAGCTACTCTCCAACAGACTTATTTTACATGTTTATTCTTTTTTGTGTTCATCCGATTTTTTGCCTTGGTTAGGAAGAAATACTGCACCATATTCTGATTTATAATGTTGTCTTACACTCTCTCCAGATTAAATATTTTTGTATGCCAAAGCAATAGGCTATTAAAGTTGCTGTATCTGAAAATGTGGGTACATCTTTCTTTCATTCAACTGTCTGCCTGGACATACAGATCCCCAGTTCTACTAAAGGATTCAAAGGGATAATGTCAATCAAATGTGGATGGCACTTCTTCATGGCACTTGTTTTACTGCGATCGAAACTGTTGTACATAGTGCCCATATTTCAGTCAACATTCACAAAATGCTCTATTTCTGTCACTGTATTGATGTGTGTTTGCTCATCCTTCCTGGCTGAAAAATGAGAGGAAAAACTCTGGTTGTGTTCCCATGCTAAGCTGCACAAACACGGTACTTCCAGTGAACTGAGAGGGAGTTTGTGGCTTCATCCTGGAGAAAGTGAATATGCATCCCTCTCTTACACTTACTGCTCTCAGTTCTGATTTTCCAGCAGCTGGCAAAACAAGGCAAATCATGGTAGAAGAGCTCAGTAGAGAAATAAACTGTTTTAAATTAAGACATTCCTTTTTCACTGGGAAAATACTCATAGTCACTGACACTTCTACAGCAGACAGTGCCCACTGTACTTTGCAGCAACACAGCACCACGCAGATCTACAAAAGACTTTAAAGGACCTGGCATATATCAGTGAGCCTACAGCCTGAACACTAAAGAAATAACAAAAAAAACCCACACCAAAACAAAGCCTTAAGGAAAAGAGCCGGTGCGATCACGGCCACACTTCCTACCATTCTGCGTCCCTGAGAAACTGAAGACATTCTCAATTGCTTCTCAGTCAAGATATCTGAAATCACATTAGAGTCACAGAATCACAGAATATGCTGAGTTGGAAGGGATCCAAAAGGATCATCGAGTCTAACTCTTAAATGAAGGACCCATACTGCGTTCCCCTTAGTTTTTACAGATGAACAAGAAAAGATACATTTACAGGTATTTACACCATTACCATCACCACATATATTGGAACCAGAGAGTCCATGAGGCTTTTCCAGGGAAACAAACACTTTCCACAGTTCTGCACCAAAGTACTTCTATTCTAAACCCACCTCTCCACTTTTAGTCTCCCTCATTTCATGTAGTCTTATGGAATGCCTGCGCACAGCTGAGGGTCCTGCTCTGAAGAGGGGAAAAAAAACTAAGCCAGTTTTCTCTTCAGCTTTGCATTGTAATTTGTCTTTCAATTGTTTGACAGCAGCATGCAAAAAATTGCTCTGATTCAGCAGAAGCGCTTCACAGCCAGAACACAAAGCCCTTGCTTGAGCCTCAGAGAGAAGAAGGAGGGCTTTCAGCTGTGTTATTTAAGATAGGGCAAGTTTTGCTCCTTGCAAACTTTATATGAAGTTGCCAGAAGAGTAAGAAAAAGGAAAGAGAATTGCTAATTCTCTGTCCAAGGCTCTTTCTCAGCACATTCTAGTCCTGGACACAGATTTATTTATTTATCTGACTTTAAAAAATTCATACTTTCCCCCCAAACAACTTAGCAGCCAGACAAGCACCCTGTTTAGCATTTGCAGAAGTCAGGCAGGTTTACCTTTATTTCCAGAGGACAGCACCGGTCTGGCCAGGGGCCAATGTAAAAGTAATCCAATGTTGTTATTATTACTAAGTTGTCCTAAAGAAAATTGGAGGTGGTTTATCTTTTACAGCACTCCTTTCTAATGAATTGGCAACACATCTGACTTGGGTCCTTGTATGGGGCCTCCCCTGAGCCCTCTCACCCCTGCTTGTTACTGGCTTCCTGCTGATTTACAACAAAACTTTGACATTTGGTCTGCTCCTTAATAAGGGCCTGTGACATTGGCCAGGTATGAAAAAGGAGAATAAAATTATGTGGGTTAAAAATGATATAGCTCTTTGAAGGTGGAGACAGCAGAACAGGGCTTCAAAGTCCAGAGAGAAAAACGATACCCACAGAAGGCTCTTTGTTCGGATGGCTCGGCTGGCATAAATCTCCCAGCTGTGGTCCTTTATACCACCTCTAATTATTTGAAACTCATTTATCATTTGAGCGTCAAATAATTAGAACTGGTGTAGAGAAACAGAGAATAAGAAGGCAGGAAGGCAGGAAAAAAGGGACGGAAGGAACAGATACCATAGGCCGTTCAATTGGGTGATTTTGAACAGGAAGAGCTTATTAAATTATCTTGATAAGGGGAACTGAATAATTCCTGAATTTCAGGGAAAAGCAAACCAGGCCTCTTTACTGTTTGTATTAAAGGAGTATCAGAAACCCTTGGACTGTAAAGAAGAATATAAGCTTAGAAAAGAAGATTCAAATTAAGCATCAGAGCAGTGATAACTCCCTGAAATTCCCAATCAAACAAGCAGTGCTGTTTAAGACTGCTGCCTATAATTCAATACAGTGTTACAGCTCTCCTGTGTCAGAGGCCTGAAAAGGAGCGTAGGTGTTCCTGCACAGAGTAAATGCCAACCTAATTGAGTTCCTGCACTGCAGCACGAGCAATGCAATGATCAAGCACTTTGTTCAAAATTTCCTGAAGGGCTCAAATCCTGCCCTGACTTACCCTTTTTTGCAAACCCACCAACTTCAAAAGGGTTTAGCAAAATGGGTTAGCAGCAAAACCAGAGTATTTCTTGCTGGGTGGTACTTTATTGGTCTGGCCAGGAGCCAGTGCAAAAGTAACCCAGTGCTGTTATTGTTATTCAAATGTTTTGAAGTTCTTATACAGCAATATTCACTTTCCATACCCTTCACTTCTTCTATTATTTCTCTGCCTTCTGCAAAAATTTAATAAGAAGTAAATTTGGGCAAGGTAAGGGAAAGACAGCACGACTTTGATAGATAAAATCTATGCCTCTCTAACCTATGACCTCTGTATCTAGATGGGTGATAACAAACAATGGATAAAGGCAATGGTACGGCTCTGTTTTCATTTATGAAAAGGGAAAAGAGATTAAGGTGGAAGAGAAAAAAAACCAAAAAACAAACAAACAAAAAAACCAACCAAACAACCAAAAAGCACAAAACATAAAGCTGGCTAAGAAACAGAAAACACACACGAGGAATGAATTTCCAGAGTTACGCAACAGAATCTGTGTTATCAGGTACAGGGGTCAACACGCTGTAGCTACAGGTGCCAAAGATATCACGCAGGGATTTCCAATGGCCCCCAGGAGGACAGGGGAGGAGCAGACGTGCATCTGTGAGAGGCAGCTGCTCCCTGCTCCCACCAAGCTGAGTCCCGAGGGGAGCTGGGAGCTGAGTGCGCATCTCGCCTGGCCCCACGGGCAGCATTTTGCCTTGTTGAGCATCACTGTTCAATGTTCACAGAGTTCCTACTGCTGCTTTTAAACTGTAATTTGGGAAAGCAAGTGCCTCCTGGAATGCCACCACAGGCCTGCTGTGCTAGTGACTAGCCTAGAATAGTGATCAAGTCATGGAAAGACAGAAAAAAGGCTTCAGAGCTTCCTATGAGGGACTGGAGGGGGAATCAGGACAGCAGGTAAGCCAACAGAGGAACATGGGGGCACTTCTGAGGGACACATGCTGGGACATGAGCAGCAGCCCAGGCCAGCGAAGAGATGCTGAGGTGCTCAAGGCAGCGAGGAAAAGAGCAAATGCCCTGCAGCAGAGGCCTGCACTCGGCATCCTTGCAAGTGCTGGTCTGAGAGTCCAAGCCCCAGGGAGGAACAGCAGCCGTGCTGAGATCAGTGGCCAGCCCTCACTGTCCTTCCCCTCCTGTTAGCTTTGCCTCCAGCTTGCCTTGCAACCCCCTCCTCCTTACCCTCTTCCTCCATGAAACGACCCCCTGTGCTAAAAATACCCCCCTGCAGCACTTGGTACAATAGATAAGCCTGGCAAAGCTCTTGTGGGAGATGCTGTGGCTTCACATCTGCTTGTTAAAAATATCACATATTATTAAAAAAAAAAAAAAAGTTTCTTGTGACTAATTTCCACAGCAAACCATATGGTCTTTTTACTTCTCCTGCACTCATAATAATTAAATGGCTAATTTCCCCTCTTAAACTACCTTCGGCCCACAGAAAGAAACAAAGGAAATCACAGCTATTCAGCTACAAAACATCTTGTTAAAGCACAGCAAAGAGTTATGCAATTAACCCCACAAAAGCCGGAATTTCACAGTTATATCTAACACTCTGAGTTAACAAGAACAGGCTTTAAATTGAGCCTTTTTTTGTTGTTGCTGCTGTTTGCTGGCACAGCAGTCACAGTTAAGGTCAGGTGTCAGACCAGATTTAAGCCATAAATGTCTGTTTCCTTGTTTTTTGTGAGCCGGAGTCAGCGCCGTATTGTGATTTAAATCAGCTGCTGGGTGCTTTGGAGGAGGCTTCCATTAAAGTGGGGAACAAAGAATATGATTGCTTCCACGGCACAACCGCCTGCGTATCTCCCGGTGCATTGTACGTGCCGAGGCGAGAGCCCTGCACGCTGGTGTGCTGTGTGTGCTACCGATGCGGTTTATAGCTTCATTTCGGGGCTGTTTCGGGGCGTGTCAGGCCTGCCGTGGCCTGCCCAGCTCCACAGGGCTCGGCCGTGCTCTTCTGCTGTCCACCTGCACCAGAAATGGACGTTTTCGCAATCCCATTTGGAGTCTCCATCGGGCCATGGCCCTGGAGCAGTGGGATGCCAGGGTTTTCAAATTTTATTTGCAAAGCAGCTGGGGTGGTGCTAGAGAGATTATTAAATTGGCTGAGAAAGTGGCCGAAGCAGAGAGGCAGTTCTTTGGGCTACAGGCTCCGAGTCCAGCTGCTCCTGGGTGATGCTGTGAGCATCATTCTTATCCCCATAAGAGACTGTGGGGCTCAACAGAGGCAACTTCGCTGCAAAGCCCAAAGCACCTGTGTTATCTTTCAGTCATCTTCCATTTCCTCCTGTTCCTGCTAAACAACCCCAAGGCCTGCAGTGTGGGACGCACCAGTGGAGCTTGTCCCTGTGAGGGACAGTGGGATGCTGCACAGGGACACAACCCCAGTACCCAGCCCAGCGACGAGCCCTGCTGGAGGAGCAGCAGTTTCACGGAGGAGGATGCCAGTGGCACGGTACAATGAACAGCACAGCAATTGCATTCAATGAGACAGAACGTTTCTAACTTGTCAGCTTAGGTGAGGGTGCCCATTCACCTGCTGTATTGGAGTGCTCAGATTGGCACTTAGGAGAATGAAACGGGTATTTGGGTACCTAAATGCCTGTCTGAAAATTAAAATTTAGAACTGGGTGCCTTCATTTAGACAATCAGGTTTGAAAATTAGAGTGAGAGATTGCATGCCTGAGTATAATTTAGAGCACAGACTCATTATGGATAGTTTTATTGTTTAAGAAAATCCTTCCTGTCTGGAAACAAGGCAATGACCAGGACTGTAAAGACTGAAGAAAACTGTGATGGTGCTGGGCAATTTTCTTGATAAGATGAGCCACTAGATGACACTTTGCATAATAACATGATGGACTGAGTATTTCCATGCTACATATCAATTTTCTAGCTTGGTAAAGCCTATTATGGGCTGGTGCCAGGAGCCCACAGACCATAAAGCTAACTAGGGCCTTCCTAAAGTACCTGCCTTCCTGATAAGGCAGGTGGTCTCCAGCTACATCTCATGCATCCAAGTGGCAGGAAGAAACTAAAGAGAAGAAAGAAGAAATTAGCAGAGAAAATAAGACCATAGGAGAGAGAGAGGGGGAGGGAGCTGAGAATAGGCCAGGACAAGATGTGGTGAAGGCAAGATGTCACGCATGGAGGAAGGGCTACAAGGTGAGACACTAAGAGATCAGGAAGGGTGAACAAAGTAGCAGTGGGGGCTGAAGAGATAAAAACTGGTGACAAAAATAAGAGTGGAACTGGGCGGAAAAGTGTAGAGTTGAGAAGATGGAGTAGAGTTTAAGAGAGAAGAACAGAAGAGGGCCACTTGGGAGGAATTAGAACATAATTATCCACTCGTAAATTCATACAATAGAAAATAGCAATATTTCATCCAGAAAGAATGCTCCACATGTTTTCCCAAGCAGCAGCCTTCAAAGCCAAGAGAGAAGAAAGAACAAGGGAGAGCAGACAACATGACTGTGTGTTTCAAGTTGGTTTCTTATATTTCAGAGAGTTTATGTATCTGGCATTAAATATAAAAACATAGAATAACATCTTTTGATTGTGTTATGAGATGCAGTTTCCACTGATTCAAAAACTGAATTTAGAAAGAAATATACCTCTCTGTCCAAACAGAAAATAGCTGATATAGATTTCTTATATTACACTATTTATCTATCCTTGCTTAAGAAAACAAATACACACTTCCACTGGAATTTTCTGGACAATTTATCAGCATTTCTCCCTGTGATGTGGATCTAAATGCTGCATTTTTTCCTCTGCTTGCTTTCTTTATGCTTCAGCTGGAGAATGACCAAGAATATAAGATCTATCATGAAATACTGCAATGTGCAAGTTAGTTGCACCCACATATTTTGAATTGGGTTGGGTTGGGGTTTTGGAGAATTTGGTTTTTTAGTCTTTTGTGGTTTGTTGGGTTTGGTTTGGTTTTGTTCTAATTAATTTTCTGAATGACTTGTTAGTTTTTAGTGAAAGCAGTTTGAGTTAGTTTGAATGTTTTGCATGAAAGTGCATAACAGCCATGCCCAATGGAACTGCCAGTTTTGAGGGAAGCTTCAGTTCATCCTGTCAGCTAGCAGCCTGTCTGCAACTGCTGGTATTTAAGCAGCACTGACTGGCTGGTGTAACATCTCCGCTGTAGCATCCACTCAGCTAAAGTCACTAAAAAACATGCAACCAGCAGATCTTGGATAATTTCACTCCCAGTGTGATTGGCCCTGAGTCTAACCTGGAAAAATGCATGGTATTTACCTTTGTTTTGTAAAATCAGATAAATAGGGGAGATAGATACACTGGGCAAAAAAGGTTGTTCCCTCATCCTACTCTCCAACCTCTTCAGACTCAGAAACTGCCAAACCTTGGGATGTTTGCAAGGGAGTCCAACAGATTTTCAGGAGCAGGTGTACATGAGATACATGGAAACAGGAAAGAAGCAGACAAAATAGTGAGGAGTCTTTTTCTTCTTTTGCTTAATGCCTTTTGTTACTGCTTTAACCTAACATAAGCAAAGCCTAGTTTAATATTACAACACAAGACAGAGGTCATAGAGGTGCTGTGTAGGTAATGCATTCTGAGAACTTCTGGCCAGCAAACTCAGTTGGTTTGAGGAGAAAGAAAATTTTTAGCCTTTCTCTACTGCTGAAGTGTCCTATGTTTCTGCTGTGGCTCTTGGGAATATCCTGCTTAGAAACCAGTCACATAATGATGCCAGAAATGACTGACTTTAGTAGTGTGAATACTCAAAGAATTAGTAAATGTGTAAAACCCCAGGATGGTGGAAACGCAGCACACTTTACTGTCACTTACAGACGGTAACGGAAAATTACTGGGTGCAAATGGATCTCTAATTATAGCCCACTCCCCCACAGCTAACATATTGTCAGCATCATCTCCACAAAACATTTACACTTTCCCTTAGGGATACCTACTTCTGTTTTGGAAAAAGAAATCGCAGTTGCTTGGAATCTAGAACACAGCAAAGTCATAACAACAGAACAAATTAATCTAATTTAACAGTGAAATTGGTAATTTTTTTTAAGGTGAAAATCAGTTTACAATTTCCATCTGTCCCCATGGAAGTCAAAATATATTTTAACTTTCATATCTGTGTCTGACAATCATAATCTATAATACAAACGGTAATAAAATTTCCCTTTCCTATGACAAAAATGTACCCAGAAATACAAGCAATACTTTATCAGTTTCCTCTCTCGCCTCACCAAATGTGGGTGTTTAGAGTCAGATATTCCTGCCCAAACCTTTCATAGATGAGCCTTGCAGCATCTAAATGCATTTCCTTTTAAAACGTGATTTTCGTTCCCAGTTGTGGGTTCTCAACTTGGAAAACTGGGAACATGTTACTATCATAACAAATAGCACATTTGGCTTCTTCTCAAAGGGTTGGTATCTGATTTCTGCGCAGAAAGTGAGGAAAGTAGCTTCTCAGCCTTTCCCTGTAGACATTTAGTGGCCTCTCTAAACTACTACCTGTTTTAGAGTAACTGCAAGCCATATGTACAGCCATTCCCAGGAAATGGGGAGGCAAGAGAGTGCTGCTTTGCTGCAGAAACAGGTACAGAGCTATATCCAAGCAAGTGCTACTAATCCTTTGCTTCTATCAGCACTTAGATTTGCACACAAACCACAAATCCAAGTGGCAAGGTGAAAGACATAACTCAGGCATATCCTACTGAGCTCTAGCATAGCAAGTGCCAGTAGACAAATTTTGAAAATCCTAAGCTAAATTTTTCTTACCAAATCAAGCCTAACAATTTTATTTTTATATTGATTGCCTCTTGCATTCAGAGGTCCTTGAATGAAGGGCATTTTATAAATGTAAATTTGATGGACTGACACATGTATATTCATGAGAATGTAGCTGGAACTGAGTAGGTTAGTGTTAGTTTACACTCCAGTTTTGTCAATAAAAATCAGGAAAAGGAGGGATTAATGGCTCACTCTTATAATCTGATCATATCAATGCTATCCACTAACCTGGACAATGCAAGAACATGTCTGTAACATCAACCCTGTATAAGCAATGATCTTCCAAATCTACAATTGACCTTTAGAACAAGTTGCATGAGTTTTGGCACTCCTTTTCAATCTACCATTTGCTGCAGAAATATTTATATATAGAAACATGCAAACCGTTCGTATCACAGGGGGAATAAACTATGAATACGAAGAAAAGATGGATGCATTTACATAAGTGAGCCCTGGGTGGACAGCAGGTATTCATGCCGTAAAGAAATATAAAATGAGAAAAGAAATTGTAATGCAGCAGGGTTCAAGCATGTTTGCTGAGGCAAGGCTCACAGAAAAGTGCATCTATGCCTCTTGCTAAGTGCTATGATAAGCATGGTAACACCCCCCAGCAGCAAAATCCATGCTGAGGGCCTTCCATGATGCATGGCTACTCTGGTGGTCCCCTAAAAGCACTCACCGTGGGAGCACTGACACACACCGTATGTCGATATTTTATCACCCAGGCTGCCTAACCTTATCTGGAGCAGAAACACAAAGACAGTGATAACAGGGACTGCTGCTAGCACTCCAGCCGTGTTATGGGCCAATGTTTGCGTGGTGACCCTACCTCTGATAGCCCCAGTGTTGTTATCACTGTCAGTAGGACAAAAGCAGGAACTTTCTCAAGCTGTACTATCCCACTGCTCAACCTCCAGATGGTCCATTTTCCTCAGTGCAAGTTGGTTGTTGTTTTATTGTGGTTTTTTTCTTTTTGATCGCACTAGCATTTAACCCAACTTCCGCTGAAGTTCTCGGGTAGGAGATAGGTCTTTTGGTGCTAGCGGGAGATAATGCTTTGACCACCGCGGAGAGGAAGCGTGCATCGAGCCTGACATCTGTCAGAGCCTGTAGCCCTCTGCTTGTCTGTGCCAGGAAATGCAGTCCAATTTCTACGCTCCTGTGGTCTAACTGACAAGCTGATTTCTCAAGCCCCTTCATAACTCTCGATGCTAACATTCTTCTTTCTCAGGGATGTTTCATAAAAATCAAAGTGATATTGCAACTCCCAAGGCTGATATTGTAAAAGTGACAGTGGTTGCTGTTCCAGTGTTTTCAGTCCTGGTTTTCACAAAGGCATCAGTGACACGAGTCACAGCAGGCACTCCTGCTGCTGCTACTACTTTTGCTAACACTTAGACCAGAAAATGGCTAGAGTTAGATGATACGACAATCTCAGGCCTCTGAGAGCCACTGCCAACCACACCACTAGATGAGAATTAATGAAATAGTAGGAAATGAACATCCATGTGCATCTAGTATTGTATTATATTACATTAATGTAAAAATGGCCTGAGTGACCTCATGGAGCACTTGTATGATGAGAACACCCTTGTGAAGCTACAGCTGTTTTGAACTATTAAACGTTCATAAGCCAGACATGATTTTCCCTGCAATGCTTCTGCTAAATGAGTGGCTATGTATTGCATTAGCATTCCCAGATGCCCTCCCTCAGCTCAAGCAGCCTGGGGGTAAAAAGGCAGGAAGGCTCTGGGATGCACTTCTGCGCCTGAGAACTGCAGTGCAAATCACCCTAATTGTTTGTTAGATGAACAATGATCACTAATTAACATTGTTAAAATGTCATCAATGATCACTAATTAACATTGTTAAAAAATTGTTAACAAAGGAAATTTAACAATATCTTAATTAGGAAGGATTTCCAATTTGTGATATAGAGCATGTTAGACAAACAAGGCACAACTCCCCCTTTGTTTTTCAACTCTGCAGCAGGAGAGATTACATGATATGACACAACACAGTCTGCATTTCCCGTTTATCATTCTGCATCCTCGACACAGTTCTGCTGTATAATTACAGCCAGGGCTAATTTCACCTGTGTTATTGTTTGCCCTGTAATTTAGAGAGAATGGGCCATGTTGATGCTATGTGATTTAGTCTGGGGCAGTCAATTGGCTTTTTGCCACAGGACTACTGCTCACATGTTACTGCAATGGAGTGCACACATTGCAAAAGAAAAGATCCTTTTTAGTGTTTTAATTTACTTAATAATAAAGTGTAAGGGTAGCAGCTTTCTTCAGGTTTTCTTTTTTGAAATGTAATTTATCCACATCCACTAACCTTTCAGTGCTGTATTCTACTTCAAAGCCATTGTACATTGTTGGAAAAAGTCCCCTCCTATTATCTATTACTTAATTATTAAAAAGCGTCTACTCTGTTTTCATAAATTATCTATGTATCAGGGATGTTGGCTTATGAGGAGCAAAGACATGCAGACATATAAGCATGCAGGCTTGGGGAGGTTAGGAAGTTAATTATCCCTGATGGAAAGTCAGTAGTGAGTAAAAACTCCTGATTTTATTTCACACAGTCCTGGAGTCAGAGAGTGAAAAGGTTTTGAGAACTTCCGTAGCAAATTATCGTTAAAAATAGCATAGATAAAATGGCAAGTTCACCTTGGTTATGTTCTACCTGGCAGAATACTCCACACATCTGATATTGTTCCCAAAGGGAGTGTATTTATTGCATAATGCCAAAGCCTATCTCCAGCGGATTCTTGTTACCAGAGCAGAGGGAACTTTGCTTATTCATTTGTACAAACCCTGCCATAAATACAGATGAATGGTTAAGGCTGTATATGTTTTCATAAGTAGGAATATGAAGATTTACTGTTTCAGTGCAGACCTGCCCTTCTGGTCTAGGCTTTAGTATCATATGTTGTATGGCAATCATCTGCTTGTGGTGATGGATCACTCTTTTCTCCCATTGCAAGCTGCTTCTGCATGTTTTCATCCTCTGTAGTGCTTCTTCCAAAGGACTGGGAAAATCTGAGTTCACTTTAGAACAGAAATAGTCTTTGGTACTCCTGTCTTCTAACACGTGCTCACCACCACCTCAAAAGCAACCTGATGGGGAGTGAGAGATGTTGTTCTTCCTAAGAAACACTGCTTGCATTCATATCACCCAGGAAGTCTGGAAAAAGTGTCTGATTCCTTGCAGACCCTTCTGCATCACTCAGGAGTGTTCAGCCCCAAGGGACACCTGTAGTGTGCTGCTAGCCCTGGCACTGCTTTGAGGAGGAGGATGCTCTGTCAGTCCCTCAATGAACACAGGGGTGCTCCACTCCTATACCAGTCAACACTCTCACGCACAAAATGGGACAACTACTTACCCCTAAACCATCAGCATGCAGCCATAGAATCGTAGAATATACTGAGTTGGAAGGGCCCATCAGGATCAAGTCCAACTCCTGACCTTGCACAGGACACCCCAAGAATCACACCATGTGCCTGAGAGTGTTGTACAAATGCTTCTTGAATTCAGACAGGCTTGGTGCTGTGACCACTTCCTCGGGGAGCCTGTTCCAGTGCTTAGTTACCCTCTGGGTGAAGAACCTTTTCCTGACATCCAGCCTAAACTTTCCCTGACACAGCTTCTTGGTGTTTCCTTGAGTCTTGTCACTGGTTACAAGACTGAAGACATTGGTACTTTCCCCTCCACTTCGCTTGTGAGGATAGTAAAGACCAGAACGAGGTCTACTCTCAGTCTTCTCTTCTCCAGGCTGAACAGGCCAAGTGACGTCAGTTGCTCCTCATAAGGCATCCTCTCCAGACCCTTCACCATCCTTGTGGTCCTGCTCTGGATACTCTCTAATAGCTTAATGCCTTTTTTATATTGTGGTGCCCAAAACTGCGCACAGTACTCAAGGTGAGGCCACACCAGTGCAGCGCAGAGCAGGGCAATCCCCTTCTTCGACCAGCTGGCAGTGCTGTGCTTATTGCACCCCAGAACACAGTTGTCCCTCCTGGCTGCTGAGCCTGATGGTTAGAGCACTCTTCTAGAAAATGCCAAACATGTGTTCAAATTTCCCCCAGGTGTAAGGGAAGTCAAGCTTCTGACATTCCCCTTTGATTTCCTTACAAGTGTAAAGTGCTGTGTCTGGGGTTTCACCCAAGGTTTCTTATTCCATGTTTTGTTTTCAGAGTTTGGTTTAGCAAGGAGAGAAAAAAAAGTTAAAATTCTGTTCAATGTTATTTTTCCTTTTTTAATTACTTGCTTTCTTGGGGAATAAAACTATCAAAAGTAATTATTCTCAAGGTCTTGTCTTGCTTTCCTAAAGTGCTATTGAAAATTCAACAACACTTGTTTTCTTAAGAATGACATTGTTTGACTCCAGTTACGTAGGGACACTTACCTTGTCCCTTTTCTCTGTGCTTATCTATCACTCCCTCATGAAACACATTGCCTTAATGCATAAAGCCATTCTGATATTTGTTCTCAGTTAGGTTTTCTAAAAAAGAGCCTGCCTTTTTTTAGACCATTGTTCAAGCGACAGTCTGATGTACTTTGTCTGGAAGGTTCATTTTTTCAGGCTTAGTTGACCATGTAAGTACTGAAAACTGTAACTATCATTGCTTCAATTTGGGCTCTGAAAATTTTTTTGAAATTTTTTTGGTTTAAAAATTATGTAATTTTAAGCTCTGTTCTTGACTTATCCTGTTTGCCAGCTGTTATTTTTCTTCTTCGGGTGTTACAATTATATTCTGAGATTCTTCTGACAGGATATTCCAAAATTTTAAATTTGCTGTAATTACAAAAAGGGTCCTTCACACACAAGACCACATGCTCATCATTTTTATTCCTATCAGGTTTGGCACCTCCTTTCATATATCTCATAATGATCTACCTGGTTTCTAAAGCTCTCCTGACTCCCTGTATTTTGCTATGTGACCTATCATTTATGTCTTTTGGCTTTTTCACATGCCTCTCATTGTGTTCTGCAGCTGGGACTGTCACCTCTTTGGCCATATGCACAATAAAGATACCCATCTTTCCAGCTAGATGAGCAGATTTATTTAAACAACCCCTAAGATCTTTCTTTCTTTTTCTTTTTTTTTTTAATTTTCACTAATTTTTCACATTTTGCCAAACAGTAGCTACGTTTGGTTTAATGCATTCAGGAGCGTATCCTTCCTCTTCCTCCTGCCATAACCCATTTTCACTGGCCTGTTCATACATATTCTACCCTGGCTATAGATGTAAAAGCCAGCAGCAAAAGGTTGTTTTGAGAAAATATTCATTCTCTTTTCCCCCCTATACCTTTGCCTTGGGCTTGATACAGAAATAAAGGGAAATTTTAGGAAAAAAATAAAAAAACTACTACATGAAATACACTATCACTGTATAGTCACTGAAGAGATATTTAGAATATGGCTTGAAATTAGACTTTTCCTGCTGCGCATTCAAATCTTATTTTTTATGGTTAGAACATCAAATTGAGCGTTTTTTTCAAAATCCTATAACATTGTCATTCCAATTCCTGTATGTTACTGATGAAATTTAATGCTGATCCTTAATATGAGGCTACATTAATTACACTATCAAAAACAAAAGTACATAGAGGCATCCAAGAAGTCATGCTGATTTTCCAGAATTTTTCTATAGAAACCTGAGGGTTTACAGCAGCTATTTTATTAGCTTTCTATAAAACACCCTTGCTCTTTTTTTTTTGCATATGAATCCTACAATACTTTCTATTTTCAGGATTTTACTTTCCCTTCTATTTTAGTGACCAAAAATACCCCTGAAGTACATTAGTGCATAAAAGAGCTACGTCTGATATTAGGCATTTCAGGTGTATTCAGAAGTAACAAACTGATGTACTGTATACAGATACCTAGCAGTATTTCATAACCATTGCTAAATCTACACAATGCAGTTCAGACTGTTTATAACATTAATAAAAGATTATTTGTTTAAAAACACGTAATCACTGTAGATTTTGGCTTTCTCCCTTCACGCCCAAATTGGGAAGGAGATGGGAAAAGCACATGAGATCTTTCTTTCTCCCGTAGTGTCAACCACAAATTTGAAATAATTATAGTGTACCAGGAAGAGGTGACTGAAAGTGCTGGGTAAGGGTGGGTTGTGCTGGGATTAAGATACAGCACTCCCTCCACATTACCGATATATGCCCTTTCAGGGAACTCTGTAGTAGCAAGGCCAGTATTTGCAAACTGTTATTTCAACAGAAAGTAAGGGAAATATATTTCAACACCTTTCACCAAACTCCCTAATGCATCCCATACACACTTATCACCATAGAAATGTATTGAAATAAAAGATAGTGCAAACACAATGGTTAATTATAAGCCGCTGAAATGACATAAGAATAAATATAGGGTAGTAATAATGTACCTGAAAGAAATGTAGTGTATACACATATTGCAGACAGATTGGAAAGATATCATTGAAACTACTGGGTGCTGATGTAGGATGGCAATAAAGGTACATCTGGGTCATCATCAGGCACAGATGGTGTAGGAACAGGGAAGAAAAACAGTTTCAGGTGCAACTGGTTGAATTCCACTTGAAACAGGAAAGACAAGTTCAGGGCTCAGTGAGTTCTTAAAAAAAAAAACCATGAAATTAATTACTTTATATGCTTTTTGTGTTAATACATTTCTTGATGAACAGCAATAACCTTCGTAATCTTTATCTTCAAGTTTCAGTTTATGTTCAGATCTATTTCTAACATGAAGAGAATCAGCTATATACCTTTAATAACAATGTAGAAAGATTTTTAACTTTTTACTGTCATTCCACATTTTTAACACCTTCTATCTTCTTATGCTCTTCTTCTGTGGGTTCAGCCTCAGGTAACTGTCTTGAATAGCTGTCTCTTCTCTTTTGTCAAATGCAGCTTTTCATTCAAGGCTTACTTCCTGAGCTACACCATCATCTTCTTCTTCAGACCTTCCAGGGCTGCAGGTGGGCTCCTTCAGCATGGCTTTCCAAACAACATGAATTGTTTTGCTGTTTATTGAGTCCCACACAGCAAGAGTGTTTTCCAAGACATGCCAGATGTTGAAACTCTTCCAAAACTTGCTCAACTGGTGTCCTGTTTGCTTTGTCCATCAGTGCAAGTAATTGCAGCATTGTTTGTTGTAAACAAAACGTTTTAGAGTTAGTAATCACTCCTCGGGCTGGTGGTTGTGCAACTGGGGTGGTGGCAAAAGACGTCACTTGAGCGTGTGGATGCAAATCACCTGGATGAGATAGATAGATAGATAGATAAGTGTGTTCCCAAGGATCACAGAGGCTTGTAATACTGAAAATACTGTAAACCACCCAATGTCCTTTTATTTGAGAGCATGTGGCTCACATAGGTCAAGTAGGCCTGCAACATCTTTGGGTTTTATGGGTGGGAGCCAGCAACATCACCCTGCAATATATAAGCTGGACTGTGTTTTGCAGCCTTGGGCCCTGGCACTCACTTCTCCTCTAAAGGGATAAAGGTTCCCGGTGGTGTGGATTTCCAAAAAGCACTTCTTCAACTATATTGACCACCTGCTGTTGTTTATAGCAGTGCCATGTAAATTTCAAATTGCTTCTGCCAAATAATACCAGAGCATAGTGGGAGGGAGCTCCAATTTTCATCCTCCATCTGCACTGAGCACATTTTTTCAATCAATGTCTTTAATCAGTTATCTTCCTGGATAAATCACTTGAATTTTATATGCTGCTTTTTAATGAGTCAATGTTTCAGTTTATTGATCTGTATTAGATTCATCCTCTGCTTCACACAACCAAGAGCTGATGCAGATTCACCACGTGTCTGTGTCCTTTGCATCTCCACCTTTGTTTCTGAGGATAATAGTTTTTCTGGACTTTTTGTTAATATTTTCTGTCAGGGTTGAAACACACCTTTTCGATACCATTGGGCTTTTGGTGATCATAGAAACAAAGAGTGGGTTGGAAGGGACCTTGAAGATCATCTAGTTCCAACTCCCCTGCCATGGGCAGGGACACCTTTCATTAAGCCAGATTGCTCACAGCCCATTCAAGTCGGATTGGAACACCTCCAGGGATGGGGAATCCACAACTTCTGTGGAAGTTGCCTGTGCCAGCATCTCACCACTCTCACAGTGAAGCATTTTTTCCTGATATCTAATCTAAACCCATGGTCTTTCAGCTTGAAGTCATTATTCCTTGTCCTGTCACTATATTCCCTTGCAAAAAGTCCCTCTCCAGCAGGCCCCATTTAGGGACTGGAAGGCTTCTCTAAGGTCTCCTCAGAGCCTTTTCTTCTCCAGAATAACACCAATTGTCTCAGCCTATCTTCACAGAAGGGGTACTCCAATCCTCTGAGCACCTCCTCTGGACTCGCTCCAACAGACCTATGTCCTTCCTGTTTTGTTCTTTTGATACAGCCCAGATTGTGTGCTGGAAGACAGTAAGGTAGAAGAAGTCTCCTAGACTGCATGAATGCATGGTTTGAACTCCTGCATCTCTTCCAAATCCACAGGTAGCTCACAATCCATCTTGCACTGGAGCTGAAGTACATGGTGTGTGCTGCCATGCTATTGCAATTATTTGTAATTTCTATCTTTTTCGCTGTTTGTTTTTTCTTTTCCCTAGACCATTCCTAAATCCTAGGAATGGTTAGACTTTTGTATCAGGGAAGGGCAGGGAAAAGGGTTTAAAAAATAAACGGTGCAGATGTGAAACCAGCAATGCAGAGACTCTTTTCTTGGAGGGACTTCTGTGAGAGCTGTGCAGACATGAGTGAGTGACAAGTTGGGTCTGCTAAGCACATAGCTCCTGTGTGCCATGAAGGTGAGCTCCTGAGTGTGCAGGACAATTCAATGAACAATGAGCAGAAGGTGCAAGAGGGAGAGATACAGCCTTATTTCCCAGGACTTCTGAAAAAGCTCAGGCTGAAACCTGGTAACAAGCTGCTTCCAGAATGATATTGCTCACTTGGTGCTGTGTGGTGGAATGAGCTCCCACTGAAATCCTGGAACCAGGTCACAGCCCTATGAAATTAAACCCCGAAGGGAGCCTGTTCCCAGGTCTTCTTCCAAAAACAAGAAACAAACCTAATGCCAAGCCTGTGTAATGGTGCCACTTTCTATACTTAATTTACTTCCTTTTAAATCAACTAAAACTTGATTTCCAAGTGCAAGACAGAAGTGAAACTTGGAAAAGTGCTATTGCTGCTACTAGAAGAGATACCTAAATTTTTAGAAACTTTCCCAAGCTCTTCCAAAACAACCATTCTCTGATGATGCAGCAACCTGTCCACTGGGGATAATTTATAGGTGTTGTTTTAGGAAAAAAAAGCAAGGTAGAAGCAGAGAAGAAATATTATTCAGGAAAATAATAAATGTTTCCTGCATTTTACATGCTGAAAAGGTAAATTCCACTTCTGACATTCAACCTAGAGCTACTCTAAAGACTCAATAGGGAGACAGTAAACACTAAATCATAATTACCTCATAAAAGGGGAGCCTGTTTCTCTGAATACCTGAGCTCTGGTTTTGCTTCACAAAAAATATCATAAATCTATTGTGTTCTTCTCCGGTTTATTTAAGCCCAATTAGTGCTTGTATTAAAAAGAATAAGAAAGAAAAACAGAAACAACACCTTCCAAACTTTGCTGTCATTCGTCTAGATGTGATTCTCTGCTCTCATTAAGGAGCTGTTCATTAGAGGACAGCATGTTCCAGAAGAGCTGAGGTCTTACATTAACAGTGAACTATGGAAAATCTCTCCTATTTGGCAGCCCACATTAACATTTTTTCTGCAAAGGGATTTCTTTTTAATGCAATCTAGTGCTGTATGTGTTACTGTACAGAAAAAAAAATTTTTTTTTCAACACAATCTTGACTTGGTTTTAATATCCCACAGGGTGACATCTGACACTGTACTGAGACAATAACACCTCTCTGGGCAGTCTTTCCAACAGAGCCTGAAAATGAGCAGTCTGTGCCATTAATATGGCAAATGTAATTAGCAGAGCAGTATGACTGATCTTTTTTCTTTTTTTTTTAAATCAGTATTTCCTAAAGCTATTTCTCCAACCAAAGTTGCTCTAGCCAGTGGCGCCAGGGAAAACTAAACTTAAGTGTGCCCAAATACGTGGTTGTAGTGAAGCACAGGTAGGGAGATCAAAGGTAGCGTAGCTGCCTGCTTTGGACCTGGTTTCTTAATAAAGCTAATCATCCAGTTGGCAAGAATTAAAAAAAAAGAGAAAAGTTTCTAGGTGAAATTAGTCATGCCACAATAGTGTTTTAAGGCAAGTGGACCTTTGGCTTTAAGAAATAAAATGAAAGGAGTTTGAGTTGTGCTTCTTTGTCAGCAGAGAGCCAAAACTCTGGACTAAGGGTGCTCATGTTGTATCTTCAGATACATTGGGACTCTGGTTTTGACTACTTTGAACATAATCACACAGTTATCACACCTCTATTTATTCTGCTCATGTGGGAAGGGCCCTTCTCTTTGCAGGTGAGCATGCAGTCAAAGAGACTACTGGCATAGGCGTATCACATCACACTGTAGAAGTCATCAGAGATGCCTTCAGGAAGAGCAGGGACCTGCCAAGGGCATTTGCCTGAACATAGCTGGCCTTCCTAGGCAATGCTGTGAAGGGAAAGGGAATTGCTGAGGATGATGATTTTTCTTGAAGTATGAAGGACTGGATATGGCCAATCATAGAATCACTAAGGTTGGAGAAGACCTCCAAGATCACTGAGTTCAACCTTCGACTGAACACCACCACGTCAACTAAACCATAGCACTAAGTGCCATGTCCAGTCATTTCTTGGACACTTCCAAAGATAGTGGCCTCACCACCTCCCTGGGCAGCCCATTCCAAGGCTTAACAAACATTCTGGAAGTATTTTCTGGGACTGGCAGCAGCACACTAGTTCTCTGCTAACATGACAGTCCCATTTCCTTAAAAAACACAGATGCTGTCAGGGAGATGAGGTGTCCTCCCTTTTAAAAATTATCTGAGGCCCTGGAGATTACACTGACATTCCACAAGCAGTGTAGTTGATTCAAGACTCAGATCTGTATTTAGAAGTATGAAGGCACGAATTTAATGTTGAAACACAGCTAGTGAAAAGTAATGTACTCTCCTAGATGAACGCAAAAGCCTTGACTCAGAAGTAGATTATCACAGCGAAAGACACAGCTGTTAAGAAAATCCTGGTAAACAGTCCATATATTACTAATAATTGCTATCTCTTTTCACTGGGATAAGTGATCATAAATACATTCTACATTGCAAATACGGAAAGCACAGAGGCTAAAGGAGCAACTTCATTAAGACTGTACTGATCATTATGTCTTAGCATTGTTCTGCAGGAGTACTACTTCAACATGTCTGTATTGAATAGCCTTTTGAAGCAGCATCCTTAAAAAAGGAAAACATCAGTGTTGGAAAGGGTTGCATACAAGGTGTATTTTAAAATGTAGGCTGGATTTGGCACTGGCATAATAGGGAAGGTTCGGTGCACCACTGAGAGCAAACAGATAGGAGTGAGCCAAGCCCTTGGCCCTTTGGAGTTAAGGGCTACAGTCTCCGTAGCAGAGTTGCAGCTAAGTCTGGTGAGTCCAGAGTGGGATCAGCAGGAGTGAGGTTCTGGGTTTGATGGACTATTCCCAGATGCCAAGGGAGGTGTTTCCACTGAATTCCCACAGGTGGGTGGAGTTGGCTCTAATTTTTTGCATACTTTTGATTAGGTAGGAAAATCTGTTCAACCACTCTGCCTGTAAAATTAGTGTATTTCCTGTCACATACAACCTTTAGAGAAGCTTTGATGGACTCCCTCATATGTGAACAAATTTTTAGTTTCATGAAGACAGGCTGCACAGCCTCACAGTCTTTAATCTCTGATCTTTTGTTATGCAAGCTGTGGCGTCTGCCGATTTCCAGATGAAGGAAAACTGTCTGCCTGCTTTGATCCTTGATTATGGCAATTCTAGGTCCCAAAAATAAAGTATAACAATTATGCTGAAATTACCTTCTCTCCCTTTCAAAAATAATTTTTTTAAGTTTGTGCAGAGTTTAATTATCTTAATTCAGCAATAGCACAATAAAGTAAGTTACATTTAAACCACACAAAATGCCATATTCTAATTTTTCTTCTGTTATTACTCCTTAAAAGGGTGCAGCTGAGAGGGAAAACTCTTATCATTTTCCTCAGGAACAATATAAATCTTTATCTGTCAATATTTTAATGTTTATCAGTTAATTATAGATCTTTATCCACGTAATCTTTACCAATCAAGCATTCCAAATGCAAAAAGTCTTAGCACATATTAGAATTACCACATATTAATATGTAACCCCCCAAAAAGATTCATTTTTAACATTTTCATTCTTTAAAAAAATTAGCAAACACCATCAATATCATATTTGCTCACATGATGGCATCATGCTGTGATTAAAGTCCTGGATTTGCCACAGTCAACAGACTGCCAGCAGCCTCAGAGCTGTCATCCTGGTGCTGGAGGTACATGGGGGTAGAGAGGGTGAGGAGGAAGGGGGTTGAAAAGTGGAGGAAGTATCCATCTATGAGGAAAGAAAATAACGTCATCAGATAAAACAAAAAAAAAAGCTGTGCAAATACGTACTTAACACCAGAGGAAAAAAAATAAATGCTTTGCTGTATTCAGCTGCTGTCGCTGTCAGAGGTATGACAGAACAGTGAGTAATGACTTAATGAGCTTAAGGAAAATGTGCCAAACAGCTAACAAATAACATTTCTAGGAAATATTCACAATCACTGTTGACCTGCCCTGATCCCCAAGATTCAGGTGATAAGAAATGAAGACTGCCTACACCCATATGTATAATATTTCCTACAGAAGGCCCTGCACAGGAAAAAATGCCATCAAGTTGGTTCGTAGGCAGGCACCTGCCTACAGATAGAGCACAGTGTTTTTGTGCTCTACAAAAACATAAACAACCCCAGAAAAAGATCATAGGATCATAATTCAGGGTGACGGAATAATCTAGGAGGTCCCTAGTCTAACCACTTGTTCAAACATGGCCAGACACAGGATCAGACCAGATTGCTCAGGCCTCTGTCCAGTCTGGCCTTGGAAACCTCTGAAGACAGAAACTGCATAGCCTCTATGAGCAAGCTCTTCCACTGCTTGTCAGCCCCGGGGAAAAAGATGTTCCCTTAGTATGCAAGTTCTTTAGGCTATTGGTGTTTTTTAAGTTCCTGGTGTAACAGTGTCCTTGTGTACACTCAGAATATACTGCATCCATAGTAAACCAAGGCAAAATACCAGTGATAATGGCAGAAATACATTAATAATGCTATTCCATTGCAGAGCTGAGCCCTCATCCTCTTCCCAATTGCAGGAAAAAGTTTAGTGAGTCTTGTTCATGTGGAAGTTCTGAGTGCAAGAACAAGGGCTTGGAGTCCCCAGCACAGCTCCAGCATCTCTCCTGCTGCTTCTCCTCTGGCACAGGCATCAAACTCATTGTGCACACTCAGTCCTTGCTCACTTGCTCCCTTCCAATCATGGCATTATGCTGCACCTTCATCCCTTACACTGCATCTTTGTTCCCCTACCTGCTTTTTGAGGACAGTCTGGAGGGAAATAGGCATTTGCTATGCCAGCTGACAAACAAGTTGGATTAAGCATCTGGGCGTAACAGCTCAGTAATGTTCACTGGACAGACTCCTGTTGTGTGGGTACCAATGCTTAATGATAATAATGACTAATTATTTCACTGCTGATCACAGCGTAAGCCTTCTGAATACCTTACCCATTGAAATTGAGTTTCTTAAGGACTAGAGTAAGATGCTACCCCCACTGTTATGTGCCTGCAATCTCTGATAGATTTTCCAGAATTGTTCTTACTTCAAATTGTTTCAAGCAATTGTGTTCCATAAGTTGTCTTTTAATGGTAAGTTCTTCCAGAATTAAATTGATTTTTCTATCACACCAGTCCCTAGGGTTTATAATCAGAAGAGATAACTGTTCCCCTAGGCACCACACAACTTCCAAGAGTTATCCTCTCTGGGTAGTTGCGTGATCCACACCTTTATATATTTCAACTAATGCAAATAGCCATGCTAGAGACCATGCAAAAAGGGCCAGGTACTGAGCAGGTTCACCTATCTCACTTGTAAAGTCAGTACCACACTTTCCTTGATCCAGCAGTGCAACTAACGCGTGTAGTGTCTTTATTTACAGGGGTGAAGGGAGGACCCATCTGTAGTAGCACGGAGTAGAAGAATTACAAGCTGCTGGAGTACAATGCACCAATGTAATTAGTTCAGCTTGTAGCTGGCCCCTTGATTTCACTAATTGCTGTCGGTTATACCCACTGGCCCCAAGCAGTTCCCCCTGAAGCAAGCAGCCACTGAGGCAGATCTTGGCCTGCTGCGTGCATCCCAGGCGAGTGGCAGAATTGTGCACTCCCACTCCTCTGCAGGGCTGTGGGAGCAAGTGCCCCAGACCCCAGCCCCCACAGCCCCTCTCAGCCGAGCTGATCCAGCAGGCATCCTTCCTCATTCCTGTGTGAGGCTGACAGATTGGGCACTCTGCCAGCATCTGAGACACAATTACAGTCACACATGCTGGAAGTTGGGAGAAAACGTGTGGGATTTATTTTATTTTGCGGGGGAGGAGGGGGACGAGAGGCAGGAGAGGGACTGGGTGGCTTTTAAGCAGTCAAGGCCTCTAACAAAACAGGTCTGAAAGCTATGCACCATATTTCATATAATTCAAGGCTGGACCACATGCATGTGTTATTAGTTCTCAAAATCATTGTGTATGGCATTTTCTCCATCCTCAGTGAGCTTTTCAGGCTGAGAGGCCAAAGGAATAGTTGGTACTGAGCCAAAGCAGTTTAAGAATTTTTCCTGAAGGAGTGAGGAAGAAATGTGAAGCAGAAAGCAAGAAGGACTCTTCTTTGAGGGCACAACAGCCTCTACTAATGTTTCCTAAAGTTTCTGGTGTCTTCCTCTCAAAACTCTCTCTTTTCACAGGTAATCGTCCCCTTTCCCTCTCTTCATTTCAGGGAGAAATTAACAGTGGGACAAAGTGGTCTGTCTCCCAGAACTGCCTGACTCTCATCTCCTGGGGCAGCCATCACGAAGTGACAAGACCACAGGAGTCGGGGATGCTCTGACAGTTTCCTGGGGTCCTCATAGATCAGCTGAAATACGTTACCACAGCTTTGACAGATGTCTTACACTCATCTCTGGAGCTTAGGAGGGAGGTGAGGGAGGAGGAAAAACAAGGAGGAGGAGGGAGGTAAGGGAGGAGAAAAAACAAGGAGGAGGAGAGCTGAAAGGTTTTCAAAGACTATTCAAACAGGGGCCTTTTCAAAAAAAAAAATAAAAAAGGAAAGAAATTAAGTGGGGAAAGTACTTTAAACCAAGATGTTTATAAATGTATAGCTTTACTTTAACCACAGCTTTATTTCTCTGTCTGTCTCACACCATGTTTCCATTATTGTCAGGAGAATGAACCGCATGCATGCCAAATCAGGTCATTCACAAATATAGAACGAACGTCTGTCATTACAGATTTACCACTCCGACAATGGCATATCCCTTCTGTCTATAAAAATCCTGATCCATTAACAGGGCAAGCTCTCTGCGTGTCAGCCCCTTAACACACCATGCACCTCAGCAAACTGGAGGTACGTCATTCCTTCAGCAGGGCAGCCTGTGCATTTGCTCCAAGGCAATGACAGGACCTGTGGGTGATGTCCATCACCTCCACAACAAAACCAAGTTTCTTCAGGAAAAAATTCACAGCATGCTGAATCTTGAGTGAGCTCTGCACAGACTCAGAGTCAGCACTAAACCCATAGAGACCATCACTCTCTCACCTTCTTTGGAGATAATGTAAAGTTGCTGATGCACAAAAAGAACTAAAGTGCCACATCTACATATCTTCTAAATCCTTCCAGGGATGGTGACTCAACCACTGCCCTGGGCAGCCTGTTCCAATGCTTGACAACCCAGTGAAAAAATGTTTCCAATCACCCAATCCAAACCTCCCTTGAAGCAACTTGAAGCCATTGTCATCCCAGTTCCAGTGCAGAGTGAAGGAGAGCTCAGTTCTCCAGACTGCCAGGTCTCTGCTTTAGATTTGGCTGCCTTGAATGCAGTCAGCCTAATGGTTGTGTGCTTCCTCATACCTATTCAACCTCAAGATGAACCCATGATGTCTACATATGCTCTCACAAGCTGCTCTGCCATCATGGAGGATTTAAAAATTATTCTAAACCGGCAACATCTGGGGATTCTTTAAAACAAAGCATCGCTTCAGTGCAAAGCCTGATTTTTCACTGTGAAGCCCTGACAGTCAGTCAGAAGCCTAGTTCATGCTGAACAAAGCAAGCTTTTCATATGGGGAACTTAGTCAAGGAGAGATGAGACTAATTTCTAGACTTCATAGGAACTAAGCGTAAGTCTTGGTGAAATACCCAAACACATATTCAAACAGGAAAACTGAAATAGAGCACATCTTCAAAGATCAAGATTAATGTCCCAATAAATAAGCTGACCTCTCCTCTCTGGTCACACTAGCTTCTCACAGTAATGTCCCAACTAAACTTCTCTCAGTGTAGAGTATCTGCTTTCCATTTTGGACCACAAAAATGTTCTTTTGACGAGTACATCAATTAGTGAAAACTAATAAATAAATGCTAATAAAAAGAAGCAACACACTGCTTTGTTCAGGAAATTGGTTGTGCTTTCACACCTGTGATGTGGACATATTGCTGTGCATCATGCAACACAGCTAGTCTGAAATCCAAAATGTAACTTGAAAATCTCCATGGATTTATTTGCCATCATGGAGAGCAATTAGGCTTTCTCCAGTGGACAAAGCATTCCTCTTAGATTGTCACAAAAGGTAGAATCCATATTTCAAACAGAACACTGGATAAAATACCTGTTTAAAGCATTGCCGTTAAACCTTTGTGGATTTGTAGTTTTATTTTAAAGCTTCAAGGGATTTTTCATTTTTAAAAGGAAAAGAAGAAAGCAAGAAGCCCAGGTAAAGTGTGCATTTACTGATGACAATGAAGCTGACAACATACAAGGATCCAGCTAAAGTTAAGCCTCTCTACAAATCACTTATAATCTAATAGGCAGATGTGCAGAATACAGAAGGGGAAGGGGGTGGGCAGAGGACTCAAGAACTTACTCAATTTTGTTCCATTTCCTGAGGAAATCACAGGAGAACTGACTCTTTAGTAAGGATTCAAAGGGAATGAACAGTAGCATGGCAACAAAGCACAGAGGCAAATATTGCACATGGAGACAGCATGAAAAGGCAAGGGGAAGGCAAACAGCCGTGGTATTGTCTGGATAGCAATACCATGTATGGCCATGTGTGACATAGCCTGAAGAAAGCCTTTGGGTTTCTTCCACCCCTTTCCTTACTGTGTGCCAGGAATTAATAATGTGGTTGCTCGCATGGCTGTCCAGCAGTTTCTCAAACTCTCCCACCAGTTGATTCAGACTGAGAGACAGGTTTCATGACAGACTGTATTTGGTAGGTTCACAGAACTTCCAGGAACACAGATCACGAGGGAAGTCTGGTTCTAGGTTCAGTGCTCACGACTGGAGAGAGGAGTATAGGGAAGAAAAGCTGTAGGAATGGGCCCCAGCAGGGTGCACTGGTTTAAACACCCTGATGCTTTCTACAGGAGAAGGGAACCTGAAATGTTTTGCTTTGCAGAAATCAAATGAGTAAGCCTCCTCAGACACAAAAAAGGTCATATAATAAACCCACCACAGCTGAAGAAGTCAAAGGCTGCTCTGCATTCTTGAGGGGAAAAATACAAAGATAAGGGGAAGAGCGAAGGACAGAGCCCTCAGCTGCATCTTTGCAAGACTTGATTTTGTACTTCCATGCCAATGCCACTCTTACATGAAAGCCTTTGAAAAGCCACTAGTTTTTAGACTGCTTATCAGTATTTCCGATTAAACAACAAAGTACAGTAAACAATACTAATAAGCTGTTTAAGCCAGCTGCAGCACTGTTAGTCTTATTATTATAAACAGACAGACCACTAAACCAACTGGAGGAGATCTTCCACAGAGATAAATGGGTCCTGCCTAGAGCTGATGACAGATGGTTTTAGAGCAGGTCAGACATGTGGTATCTATGTAGCATCTTGTATCATATGGAAAGCAAATTCTCTTTTATGTGGTTTACTCCAGCTGAAGGAAAAAAATCCTTTTCGTTTTTATCGCCACACCATCTTCTGATCCCCAAAGGTGACAACGAATTAGCATAATTTCCTTCTGATTCACAGAGATAACCTTCCTCAGAAACACAGGAATGGGCGGTGAAATTCCAAAGTCTTTATTGAAAGCAGACATTTTAGTTCACTTGCAAATGCCTCTGCTTATGATCAACCCTCTCAATCTTGCAGAGTCTCCTACTCTTTATCATGTCCCTCATAGCCCAGCGCTGTGCAAGTTAACTTTGTTACTGGTGACGGATACAGAGGGGCAATGATGGAGAACATATCTGCATATTATGCATGTTATGCTCACACCACCTGGCCAGTCTTGGTGATCTTGACACCACCTCTGAAAGGACAGTTTCTAGCTGTGGGTATCTTTGCCTCACCCTGAGAGGTTGTCTGGTAAAGCAAAACTTTGTGTTGGGAAGCAATGATATATGCATTTGGAAAGGATTGGAAAGGAGATCCCCAGCTGATTTCAGATGCTAATGATGTTCAGCCAGTATTAGTGCAGGTCAGCGATGAACTCCTGACCTGGAGGGGAAAGACTCTGCCACTGGTTTGCAATCCCCCAAGCTGCTCAATCCCATGATAATGTCATTTCTGAAACAGCGCCAATGGAGCATAAAAGCAGCAGGCAGGACAGAAGGCATCAAATGCTAATAGCCACTCCTTAACAGAAGAAAGAGTCTAATCCCTGGCTTTGAAAAGCACTCAGCCCCCACATGCTAAAAAGAGGTATGTGGGAGAGCTCTACCCCGAGTGTGCCAGAGGACGTGGGACAGCAGATGCACATGTACCTGAGAATATACTTCTTCTGAATGCATGAGGAAATCTTATGTTCCCAGGCTTCCAAAGGCACAATTAGAACAGACCTTTATTTCAAGGACAATGCCAAATAAGTGCCTTGTTTGAACTTGACTCAATCAGGAATTGAATACGAATATGTGGAAAAGAAAATAGGAGCAAGCGATTGGATGAGGTTCTGCAAGAGAACTCAAGTCTTACAAATTTATGGAAACCCTGTTTCCATATGGATCAGTACTGCTGCCTCCAGAGCTCCAGCAGCAGCAATCAATGAAAACAATGCTAGCTGCAGCGGATGTCTGCATGGCAGCAAAAAAACCCCACATATATGTGTTTTTACACAGAAGCTAAGTAAATAGAAGTGCAGAACTCGGGTGGCTTCCTTGTTCATTTGCCACAGCTGGCGTCCCACCCAGCGGGACATGGGGCTCTGCTCTGATGTACAGCTGCATTGGTGGGAGGAATCAAAAGAGTGAGCTGATTTACTGAGTTATGAAACAGTGACACACTCTGCATGAAAATGAAAGGAAATATATCCAGGCAGGCAGCGAGAGCAAGGCGATGGGGGTCGGGTGGGAAAAGGCAACGTCATTAGATGAATCGTCATACAGTTACAGAGTCTAAGGGATTTTCACGGTGGGCAAGAACTCCTGTCCTGCTGCTGTATAAATATTGAACCATCTGTAACCCTCTTGCTCTTAAACACCTGGTAGTGATTGGAGTAATGAAACACACTACTGCCTCCATAAATCCCTCTGTGTGTGTGCATACACACACGTACACCTCTGCAAATTAGAGATCTTCAGCAAATAACGGTGATGGAACAAATTCTGATGATGTCAGTAGTGTAATAATGAGAATAAAGCTGGAAAGGGTTATGGTGTTCCTCTCTGTCATCTACGCCTTGGAGGGGATATATTGCAGCCAAAAATGGGCATGGCCTCTACTCTTTCTTCACCTGCCCTTTTCTGAATCTAGCGTCTGCAAGCTTCAAAGAGGAAGGAAATTTCATTTCTACTGGCTGGACCGCTGAGTAAGAAGGAAAATTTGCAACTGAAGCAGAAGATAAAGCAAAAAAAGAAGGGTGGAACAACTTCGATTCCAAGCAGTGTAGGAAATCAAGCTTTAGGAAAATGCATCACCTTTACAGGGAAAAGCACTTCCTCCTTTATCTGCATCTTTAATCGTGCTCTCATTCCCCACCCTTGGCATCTGGCCATGTCTTATCCTGCATGAAAGGAAGTGCTGCTTCTTCCAAGAACACTTCCTCCTTCTGATTAATTCAACAGTGCATCCACAGCTTTCCCTGGAGTTTTTCCACAGGAGCAGCCAAACTAGGCTCAAAGATAAGTAGTGCATCTCTTGCTCTATATGAATCAGAAACTGGACATCCACAGCTGATTTAGAAAAGCAGGCAAATCTGACAGTGAACAAAGCACAAGGAATGATGCACGTAACTCGAAACACATATTAAGAAGACACCCAAGCATACATTTGTTTTGCATAATGCTTTCAGTCTCTTACAAAATGCAAACCAAAACAAATGAACCAAAAGAATTGGTATCAATAGCTCTGTCCAATGCCAGAGATGTTAAAACCTGTGGCCCGTCCCTTCCTTCCACAGTACTGGCAGACAAATTTCAGTGGCAGCCGAAGGGAAGGCAAAAGCTGAGTGGAGCATACTTAACAGAGCGTCTTCCTCTAAGAAAAGAGCTGGCTTCTATTGACAAAATCAATGCTTAGGGCTGGAGTTGTGGCAGCCAAGCTGGGAACTGCCAATTTCTCTTGGTTAAGTATTTGACAGGAGATTTTATACACACCCTGGCAGAGAGGATAACAGAGGTCCAATGGACAACAGAGTTAGTTTGGGTTTTCAGAGAGCCAGGATGAACTCCTTGAGACATGGAGCAACTAGCTCAAGTCCCCCAGGGCTCTTTTTACCCTGAGAATGCTGGGAACAGTCGCAATTCTCTTCCTCAAAAGCATATTGTGATGATGATGCAGTATAAATTGGGATACAATTATGGTTATGGGAGCCATGTGATAGGCAGACATAAGAGATAGCCAGGCACCCAATATATCTCTCTAGCTTATATAAATGGATCCCTGAGGGCAATGAGCATGAATAACTTATGAACTGCCAATGCATCTGCTCCATAAAGAGAAAATACCATGAGTTTGCCTCACTATAACCTCCAAAGTCGATATTCATGTACACACAAATGGTTTGGTTTATAATGGGGAAAATAGCTTCTAAGTGCACATATGACAGTGGAAAAAGTTGAAGCAAGGGGAAAGGAAAATAGGAATTCCCACCTGTATTTAAACTGCCTTGTACAGTGCTGCGAAATGCAGCTTTGGGACTTTTTGTCCTTAAAGTAAATCTAGGTAAACTTGTGACAGCAAGTATGTGCATATAAATGCAGATGCAGACACAGAACTGACAGGAAAAGATGCACATTTTTGAAGTGTTCCCCTTCCTCTCCTCCACAGTTATATTTTCATATGGTGGTTTTGCATCCATCTAAGTCAAACATGTGCAAATGGGGTAGGCCCTAAGGCTCTAAGATAACCCAAGTGGAACAAAAACATATGAATGCACATGCAAATGCCATGGTAAGTAGCATATGTTTTAGATACTGCTGAGATCATATGTTGATATGAACTAACAGAAACCTCTGCTTTTCACCACAGACTGCACTCCCTACATGCTGGTAATCTATATAAAAATATAGCATGTTTTAGAACTATATGAAATGCATGTTATTTGCATATGACAGATATTCAGAGAGGGGAAAGGTTAAAGACAGAACACACGTGGAATCACAAAATGGTTTTCCCTTTGCAGTAGCCTCACTCGCTTTCCTCTTGTCTAGTAGAGCACGTCAGGTTCTGCTACTCATGTAATCTCCCAGCTACTTTTTAAAAAAGTATTTATTTATTAATGACTGGCTACACACCCTGAAGTCTGGGAATGGAAAAGTTTGGGGCAAATCACAAAGCAGGGGGTCGTAATACAGTGCTAGCTAAGGGAGGGAGGAAATATAAATTCAGAAAGCATCATCATTTCCTCACACAAGGCTGAATCTTGCTTGCATGCATCTTGCTCAAGTCTAGCAAGGAGGGTTTGGCTTATAGACTTTGACTGCAAGGAAACTTTTTTTCCTCTAGGTGCTGGAGCATATTAGCAGAATAATCTGAGTTTGATCGCAAACAAAATTTAGATTCCAGATCCAAACAACACCAGCCTTAGTTAGGTATCTAACTCCAAATCTCTCACAGCAGTCTGTGCTACAGTCAGAGTACTGTAATGAAATAGAACTATTTGAAGAAGTTTGTATGGAGACCTATTCCACTGGAACTTGCAGATCTGTAAAATCAATTTTTTTTCTACAGAATCAAGTCATATTTTAAAATTACAGTTAAAAATAAACACAAGAAGATTGTGACAGTCTCTGAGGAAGCTGCTTAGACATCCTGAAGGAAACTGTTGCCTTCAGAAATCCTGAATCTTTTTTTCTGAAGGTTTTCTTGCTCCGCAGGACAACGCTAAACCTCAAAATTCTTTGTGAAACAGCATATGCAACTTCTAGCCGCTTCTAAAAGAAGAATAAATAACATACTGCGAAGAACATATTAGTGCCTGCTTATATAATACACAAAACTCTTGGAGCTCAGGAAAAGATAAATTAATGTGTTACTACTAGAAATCTTTCACAGCTTTGAGCTAGTAAGAGGCTAAGTTCTTTCTTTTTTTTTTAGCTGAGGTTATGTTACATAAAAGTAAATTACAACATTACATCAAATGCTCATTTTTTTCATTTAGGAGAGATGGATGTAGGACTCCTGAAGCAATATTTGGAGCAACAGTTTTGCCAAATATCATGCTCAAATGATTGCAATTGCATTTTGGTATCTTCTACTATTCAACCAGACCAGCTTACAAACACATATATAGTATACATGACAGCATTTTAGCCTGCTTTTGAAAATCCACACAGAATTTTGAGCCTAAGCTGTATTGTTTGCTTACTCTACCCTGATTAGCTCCTCAAAACTAAAGTTTTACTCAATGAACAGTCAGAAACAGAGCCTCAGCTAGTGCCAAACGGTACTCTTTTGATGATCTTCAGTAATTTTCAATTTTTGGCACTCCAAAATGGCCTAGTGGAGGAAAAATCCCCATGAATTGGCAACTCAAAGCCAATCAGCATTAGGGTTTGCTTTTCTTAGTTGCCTTTTGTAGAGCTTTTTGAAGCAGTCCACAGAGACCTTGGGATTGACAGACCACAGGTTGAAAAACCGCATTTCAGTAGAGCTGCACCAATTTACAGCAGATTAAAACCCCAGGTTTTAAAGCTGGCCAATGGCAATCAAATTAAACAGCTGAACAGGAAGTGCTGCAAGAGGATTGCACAGCTGGCCCAGGGTGGGCTTTGCCCAGCACGGGTTTATGTTGGAAGGGTGGAACACTGTTCCAACCCTCTTCTTGCTTGGGGCAATAAAAAAGTTCCTGCCAAACCAGAAGCTCCAATTTAAAATAAATTTAAGGTATAGTCATTCCTGGCTCAGACTAGTGCCTATGAACTCCAACAGAAATGGAATGATTGGTCTAATACAGGTAATGGTCTAAAGTTTATTGCCCTTCATGCTGTGAAGACATCCTTTGAAGGCATCAGCCAAGCATGCCACAGTGCTGAGGCTGCATGATAGCAATTAAAAAGACACTGATATCCAGAAGCTGCAGAAAAACCCATTGCTCCAGTGTTTGCTGATGAGTTAGCAGTCGAGGCCATAGGTATGAGATCCACACTTTCCTCTCCCCTCTATTTTTCCATGCTCAGCCCCACTGACTGAGCTCTAATGTACCACATCACTCTCTCAGCTTTTTCTTGTTACCAGTTTTAGTGGTTCTCCTCTGGTTATGCCTAAATCTCATGCCACGTCTAGTTTCACAGCATCAATCTCTGTTTCCTCCCTGCCTTTCATGGTGGCAGTGGGGACAGTGAGACTGATGGTGGGGCTGTCTTCCTAACTCCTTGTCCAAACCCTCGTCCTTCCTCCATTTTGCCTAACTCTGGCTGCAGCCTGACATTTCATCTGCCCTGATTTGGTGTAGGAAAACTCACCTTTGCTCACACTCAACTGCTCCTGAAGGGTACATGACCAATCTTCAAGGAGGACCTGAACTGTCCGAAAGAAACACGAATCAGGAAGAAGCTAGAGTAGGAAATAATGACCTGAGAAAAGAAATGCAAATGGAAAAGCTGAAGCATCTTTGGCAGAAGGAGGTCTTGCTTCCAGAAAGACATGGGGAAAGCCATTGTTAGAGGGAACAGAGCAGTAGCTGCCACAGTAGCACTGATGTCCTCCCTTATCCAGAGGTGAAGTTTGATGTGATGGAGGAGAAGGCATCCTGCTAAGGAGGAAGCAGACAGGTGGGAGCGGTGACCTGACAAGGGAGAGATGGGTCTGTGCATGGAGAGTAGCAGTACTAATTAATGGGAAATGGTGGTCAGGGAGGAATGGCAAAGCAGCTGAGTTGTGTTTGTGCCAGTGCAAACAGTACATGAGAGGGGGAAAAGCAGAAGGTAGCACGTGCTGAAGTGGGCAACGGGGGCCAAGCTGCCCTGACGCAACCATGCTTGTGGGGCAGACCTGCTCCGTCAGGCTCCCAGAAAAGCTTCTGGCCTTTTTAGCCCTGTGCAGTATGGAAGGATTTCCTAGTAATAGCACAAATTCAGGAGACAAATACCTCACCATTAGTCTAGCATTTTTCACACCCAAGATGATCTTTAGCTGTGGACCAGCAATGGCATGGACTCTCGCTTTTTGATTAATCTTTCATACCATCTGCTCTCCCTCCACCTATCCATCATCTTGCTGCCTGAGTGATGATTACTTCAGAGTGCAAATCACCTAACATCATTCTGGCTGATAAATTATATATGAAGGACGGGACATGGTGAGTAAGACTGAACCCAGGGACATTGGTTTATGTCTGGGGATAAGCACGGGTGCTCAGATACCCTAATGCATGGTGCACTTGAAAATACACAGATTAGATTAGATTAGATTAGATTACATTACATTAGAGTAGAGTAGAGTAGAGCAGAGTAGAGGAGAGCAGAGTAGAGTAGATAGAGAGGCTCCAAAGGAGTTGGTCCAGGTTTACACAGGTGTAAATGCAATCAGAATTGGACTTCATTCTGTGGAAAAATATCACCTGTTTCTGAAAGGAAATTTCATGCACATGGAAAAGACCCTATCCTTAATTAATCACATGGAAAAATACTAAAAATATGGATTAACCAGCAACAGTGGCAGCTTCTCTCTACAATAGTATAATCTTTGATATATACACCTACTTAGCAACTACTGGTGTTGGTTAATCATCTTTCAACGTGGGGAAAAAGAGTCAAATTAATTTGCTTTCTTTTTTCCCATTACTTGCATAAATGAAAAACACATGTGAAAGAACAGCTTGAGCTGAACTGTAGGCTCAGTGAAGGGAATTGCTGACAAGAAGCACTGAAGATGGGCTCCTTGCACTGTAGTGATGAGTGCCACCCCTCTCATCTGTCTCCCATCTCCCACCAGAGAGGGCTGGTGAGTTAAGTTGTGGGCACACTGGCTGGAAATGGATACCCACAGCATGGACTCCATAGGCATTGTGGGCTTTCCTCTAGAAGGCAAAGATGATATCAGGAAATATTCTGCTGAGGATTTATCTTCTTGCCATCACCCAAATGCAGTGGTAAAGGATGAAACTGGAGAAAACAAGTCGTTCTTCCACTGGAAAAGGAATAAGGAACAGGGACTGAACAAGGTTGTTACCATTTCTAGTGCCTCTGATTTTGCACCAAGCCACAGGCAACCTTGACAAGCCTGCCAAGATGTTTTTCTCCTTCCTTTTTGAGTTCTCCACACTTCAAGGCTAACCTTGATCTTGTTTTAAATACTTTCCAACAATTTCCTCCTCTGGAAATAATGTACAGAGCGTAAAACAAATTACAGGCACTGAAAACTATCATTACAATACCCCCAGAGAAGTACAGCACGCTCCCCACTGTTGCCACATGCATCTTACCCCTAAGGTTTGAGAAAAGGCTCACGAAGGGCAGACAACCCTTTACAAGCTATAGGGAACAACAATAGCATTTTCTGCCAACAGTGCAAGGCCCCAGTAGGCTTCCACCCTGCTGGCTGCACGTGGCTGGGCCGTTTCCTCCACTGCTGTGACTCCATTGTCTTCAGGCAGCCTCTATCAGTAGAGTGAATAACACCTTTGCTACCTAACCCACAAACTACAGCCATTGGTTACAACTGACAACAGACCTCCTGACCCACTGGAAAACACAGCTTGTGCACCACGTTATAGCACATTTTCTTGCCAACACTGGCTAGGGCAGAGACCAAACCTGCCAGCTGGTCCGTAAAGTCATGTGCCATAAAATCTCTATTTAAATCTGTCATCCCTTTCAGGGCTCTGTCCTGGTGTGAGAGTGTAATGTACCTGGAGCAGATGCAAGAGATCTGCACCTCTCTGTGTTCCCCTGTCTTACTCTTGGAGGAAGCTGCAGACTGTTCAGGCAATAGACCTTTAGAAGAGGCCATCTAACCCTGGGGAAATAAACTTAGCAGGGACTAGGGACCAGCATTAGATTTATCCTGTTACCTTCTCAAAATTGGCTCATTGCAAATTAGTATTGACCAAAGAAAATGAAAGACTTAGAGATAAAACTTTCCTAGTCCCCCTTTCTTCTCTAACCCAAGAGGAAAACCCACCTCCATGTATGCAGCTCTCCCACTGGGCAAAGGATGAAAGGAAGAGCAAATCGTGGCTGTGGCCCCAATATTTAATGCATTAGTGGAAGAAGTTCAGATGAGCTCAGCTCTGAGAAATACCTAGAAATGCATTCTGGAAGACAGCAATACTGACACAATCACTGTGCTAAGTACAAGCCACTTTTGGAGGGGAGTGGTGGGAAAGGAAGTTTGAAATTAGGCAAATTATTCAAAACATTTTATCCTTTAGAACTTGAGGAAGATACAGAACAAGGGGAGGAAAGACCCACAGGGGCAATATGGCTTATTTCTGTTTCTCCTGAAAACAAAGAAACATCCCTGGATGCCTGCTCTCTGGCATTACACTTCCCTGAGAAGGAAAAGTGTGCATTCGGGGATGCTCTGACAACAGTGGGAGTCCATTTTGCACCACTCTGAGAGAACAAGGGAGGCTTTCTATGTCTAATCACATGGGAGAGATCTGTTCCTACATCCTGAAATGCTTCAAATAGTAGTTTTTTTCTAATGGAATGTACATGGGGTACAATTAATGTCTCTTATTGCAACACTTCAATGAATTCCACCTCAAAGCTTGACTTGTGCCATTTAGAGGAGAGTTGTGAATCAGAAATAAAAGCAAGTAGTTGCTTCCTTCCAGTTCTCTTACTATAGCCCTAAGTAAAATGTTGAAACTAAAAATATGTGAAAAATATTACTATCTGAACATCAGGCTCAAATTTTCTTGAATAATTGGAACCAGCATATTTGAAAACATTCAAAGTAAGTGAAACACTTTTCAAATTTTGCAGTAGATGAAGTTCTCAATCTATTTTTAGTTTAAATACCATTCAGATGGTTTTATTTTTCCTACTGAATAAAGGAATACGGACTTCATTATTTAAGCTTCTGGTATCCAAAACTACCATAAAGAGTCAGCTGCTAAGGGCTTGCATTGCCAGTGGTTTTGGACCTTAGCCAAAATCACAGATTAGCAAAACAAATCTAGCCCTACATGGGACAGAATGGAATGGTTCAATGTGAGAAAACCTGTTGTTCTCTCCTTGCAAAAAAAGTTAAAAAAAAAAAAAATACCTGAACTGCAAACACCCCACAATTACAGAGTGTCCCAAACAGACCTTTTGTTTGGTTTGAGAAACTTAAAGTCAGGGTGGCTAGAACATTCTGTTTGGAGGCAGGGGGTGTTAGAAGATTTTGTCACATCAAATATTTGCATCAGACATGGATTGCTAGCCGCATTAGGCTCTGCATTCTTTCCTCTACTTGTTTGTAGCCATACATAGGGTAGAGTTTCTCAAAGCCTACACTCTAATAGGAAAAAGGCCCATATCATCTCAAGTTGTGGGGGCACAAGAAAGAGAAGTTGATTATGGGATTTTCCAGCTTGTTCTCATTTACTGAGGGTAACCCACAACATCTAGTGCCTTCCTCAAGAAATGATTGTAAGCATCTTTTTCCAAACTTCTGGGAAGGACAAAGCTCATATGTGGGACACTTCCCTTTTGAGAGTAGTGCTGCTGTTAGAGTGACTGCTGAAGGAGAGAGTAGATGTGTTTTACATTAAGCCCTTGATCTGGCATGGGTAGGGATCATTTCGTTTTGCCTGACTTTGCATCCTGTGGCCGTGGCCTGGCTCTTGTAGATGCTTATCTTCTCCTTTCTGACAGCTTTATTCTTCCAGTGAAGTGAAGCTGTCAGAGGAGGCCATTGCCAGGGAAGGAGCAGGAACTCTCAGGTGATTGGGATCAGGCAGAGTAAGACAGACAACTGCTGTCTGCTTCCCCCTCACATGGGAGCCAGTCTCAGAAGTACCAGGCACTGAATTAGCAGAGACCTCATCTTTCAGTTCATGTTGTCTAATGCAAGACCAGTGGGGCATAAAGCTTCTATTATCTATGTTTTAATAATGGATGAACCTCCCTTCCCTCTGCTCCAAAAAGCCCTACATATAACCCCATACTTGGCAGATGATGCAGCTGGTCCTTTGTTTGCTCAGCTCTATCTATACAGATGGGTATCCAGTGCCACCTGAGATGAGCGGGCTCGAGGAACATTTTGTTCCTTGCATTTGACTACAAACACCAGAGGCTTCTCCTTCTGAGCTCAGCTCTGTTTAGGGGTGTTTGTTTTGCATTTGTGTTAGTCCTGAGGGTGACCAGGGGATAAAGAATGTGCTCCTGAAGCTCTGCGTTTTCAACTTTACTACCTAAAATATCATTTGCCTGTTGACCAACTATTAAGGATGCCAAGAAGTATTATTATTCTGAGTGACAAAAGTCCATTCAGACTACAGGGCCTTGGGTTTGGACCTCCAAATAAGGCTCCCAGGTTGCAGAAGGATGAACACTGAAGCCATGACTGCAAGGGGTTGGCCATTTTCTGGGCTCTCTGACTGCTTTTATCAGGACTGGGGAGCTCTCTCTTATGATACAGTTAATTTGGAGGTCCAGGTTATTAGTGTTGTGTTAAGGAAATACCTGAAGCAGTTGAGCAATTCATCATTATTTTATTAAAGTGTTACAGTACCAAAGAAAATTATGTGCCAATTTTTAACTGAAAAAGAAAAAAAACAAACTCAAAACAGGCACAGAAGCATACAGAGTTGAAATAGAAGTGTCAGAGTTGGACTGTGGAGAAGGAGTGGGAATGGTGAGGTGGGAAAGCACCAGAAGGAGCAACAGAAGGTTTTGCTGGCCCTCAGCTCTGCAGGTCATCAAAATCACAGCACAGCCATGTGCAACTTCTGAGGAGAACCAGGTAGGGAAAACAATGGACTGCCAAAAAAGAGGGACAGTAGTTAAGAGATTGTGATGAAGAAGATGAAGAACAAGGTTGGAACTTTAGGCACCCAGCTACAGAGATCAAAAATTGTGAGAAAACCTTAATGACTCACAGAGATAGGAAAGGAAAAGGAGATGAAAGCTCCTTTTTACTGTAAGCTGCTGAAGAGTTTAAAAGGTTTGTGAATATGCAAGTAAGGGAGTGTGAGCAAGTAAAATCTGTTTGTTTTATAATAAAACCACCTTCCTCTTCTGTGAGGTCTAACTTTAAGCTTTGTTACAAATGCAATGCTGTTTGCTACAGAAAAATAGCTAATACACTTTCTACCAAGGCAAAACTCAAGATAATGTGGTGCATTGGGTACATTTACAAAACTATTTCTGAATGTTTAGAGCTTGTTCAAGTACCTGCACAATAAAACTCCAACCTCCATCACTTCAAATTTCTAGGAAAAATACCCCACCATTATATGCATAAAGAAGTCCTCAACTGACAAAGAGACCCAACAGTACTTCACTTGATTATTATTGGTGGTACAAAGCCATAAACTTCAACATTTTGAGGCTCTAAATTCAATTCTTTATCTTGGACATAAATCACTTAAACAAAACCACTTTGATTACTGTCCTAACAGCTGTTGATTTCCAGTTCTGTTCCTAGGGAAAACACCAGAACATTTTCTATGTAACAGTTCATCCCAAAAACACAAATAAAACTCATTTATTTGATTCAGAAATGTCAATCAAGAAAAGAATTATAGACTTGTTTTGTTTTCAAATACAATCTGTATGACAGAGAATTAATCAATAGCCTACCATTCCCAAAGCACATTGCTGAAATCATGTCCAATTTTCTGACTCTCAGACAAAAAAAAATTGTACACAGTCAATTTTAATAGTGAAATGGCTATACTTATCTCTTCCAAACAAGATTATGTTATCAGAGGAACATAGAGAAGACAGAAATTGAACCCCTTTCAAGCAAAGCAGGACAGAAAGGAAATGGCACATGGCCAGCAGGAGATGTTACAACCTTAGTCCATCTGCACTCAAGAAAGTGACCTCCTTTTCTAGGAGCTGGATGTGTCCCGCAGAGACTGTCAACAATAAGGTCTAGACAGAAATCCTCCCTCTTAAATTCCCAGAGCTTCAATTTGCGATGAAGCAAATGTGACAACTGTTGGGTAAATGGTAAGATGGCTCTGGTACAAAGTGCAAGCTCAGGTTGTTTCCCTCTGCCTTCTGCTGGAAAACCCCACACATCTGTTCAGAGGGAATTAAAAACTTCAGCTGTCTGTTACAGCTAAAGCTACAGCACCTTGCATTTCTGACATATGCTTATACCTACAATCCATCATGCTAGAAGAGGTCAGACACAGTTTGCATCTCTAGCAGCAGTGCTACCACTAGAACAGTGGAAGTGTGGAGCCATTTTAATGGAACATAGGAACCAGTAACATGCAAAAAGTATCACACTTCACTCAAAGAGAACCAATGGTACATAGGTAAAGGAATGTCCATGCCAGTTCTCAAGGCAAATCAACAGCAAATGCATTTGGAAAAAGTAAAATCAATTAAACATACTACATTCTCTCACTCCATAGTTCAATATACAGAGACTTATATACACATTTCAGTTGGTTTGCATTTGTGTGTTTTCATATGGGCCCATGGTCTGCAGCTGGATGCCTGAAAAAGCTCTTTGCCCACTTCTCTTTGAACAGCTGAACAGGTTCAGGTTTTCCCTTTGACCAGTTAAATGAGGATAGCTGAAAAAATTTAACAAGGCCATGGACCCTTTTTGGTTTTATTCATTATTTTTCTTTCAGCAGCAAATTGCATATTATAAAAAGGCTTATCTTCTATTTTATTGCTTTTACATACTTTAAAACGGAAGATTCAGTCATTATTTAAGAGTTGTACTGGTTTAAAAGTAAACCGGAGATTACAAGTCAGAGTTACAATTTAGTAAGAAGATTACAATAAGTACAATGATACAGAGAAAACCGGTTTTAACTCTCAGAGACAGATGTATAATCCAGCACTCTGGGACAAGAACTGAACAATGTTTGTTAGTCCCTGCACTGAGCACCACATGGCACCCCTGGGTTCAGAGTAAAAGGAAAGGAAAGCCCGTTGGTCCAGATGATGGTTGCAGTCCTGTTGAAGTAGTGATCGCAGCGCTGTTGAGAGTGGGAGTTGCAGTTCTGTTGGAGTTCTGGTCCTGCTCTCAATCCGACGAGTGCTGTCTGAAGTCCCAAAAGCCAAAGTTTATATATGTTCTAGTTCAGGTGGGAATGCCCAGTACCTCCCCCAGGACGGGGATTTTCACTGTGATTTAACTTTGTGGTATATTTTTTGAATCTTTGATGGTCTAGATGTTGCAGCTGCCTATTATGCCAGTCCAAGATGACCCACTAGCAGAGATGGCCCCTCAGGCTGGGTGTGAAGGTGTCAATGCCTTTCTGGAGGGGAGTTGTCACAGCTGAGTCACTGGTGTGAAAACAAAGGAACACTCCCCTGGTTTCTTTAACACCCAGCTTGTAGCCTGAGGTGTCAGGTGTACCCTGGAACAGCTGCTGCAAACAATCCATTTATTAACAGTCCATCAGAAATGACATAGAAAGTGGAGAATACCCAGTTTTGGTTATACCCACATAGTGATAAACTGGTCCCAGCCCCTGTAACTAGGACAAGAGTCTTATGAGAAAAATGCTTATCGTTTGTCTCTCTGTGAAGAAGTGCCAAGTTAGAAATTTAATGGAGACATTCTCAGAAGTGAGACAAAAATTTGTGGTAGAGTTAACCATAAGCCCAAATTTACTTATTTCCCTCTAAGTGAATGAGCAGGTAGATTTGATCATCTTTTTATTTACCACTATATGATCAAATCGGTTGAATTTGTCTGTGTCTCACAGGAGAGACATGTTGCTCTAATGTTGCAGAACTAAGTACTTACAAACATGACTTAGAAAAATCAGATACTTGGAACACATAAATTCTGAGCATTTATACAAGTCAGTAAATGCCAAAACCAAAGTGCTAAGTTGGAAATTTTTTATCCCCAGGTAATCAGTCATGTTCCAACTCTTCAGGCTTTGCCTACATATTTTGACCCACCGCTGGATTCAGGTATAAATATATGTAACGATCAGACTTGTTGTGGGTAAACTTAACTCCAAGAACCCCAATACATCTGCTGTAGGCTTGGCCTTGTTACTGCAGACATCCTTATACTGCAAGGTCGTAGGACAACTACCTGGAATTTTTTTAAGAGGTGCTTCTAAGTTAATGGAAATCCTGTTAAGCAGGAACTGTATTCAGTTCTTCCTTTTCTCAGCAGTCCAAGAAAAGGAAGACAACTTCTTGATGTTCACAGCCTCACTCGGTACAGTACAACTCTCTAGAAAGTCTATAGGAGTTAGGAGTGTGCATGGCTGGGACTTTATGAAGAGAGCAATAACATTAGTAAAACAGCAAGACTAATTTGCTATTCAGGGAATTTTTTTTTCCTAAGTCATATTTAATTACTATCCTTGTTTCCTTGCCCACCACTCCTTCCCCCCTCCCTTCCTCTCTGAAGAGCTGTGGAATTTCAACACTAAAGTAAAAGCTGATTATGCTGCACGCTGGCACCGAGCTGTCCAGGCTCTACACAAAAGATCATGAATAGGCAGGCGTGTACTTGCTCTAAATATAGTTCAGACGCTACTTAGGCATTTAGAATCAAAGATCTGCTACTAGCAACAAGTCCTCCAAAAGCGTGCGATTTGGCATGCCTGGAGCTGTTAAGTGGATGCAGGCAAAAAACTGCTGAAGTTATGGGGAAAGAATATGAAGGGTGCTAATTGCCATCTGCCAATGCCTCAGAAAAAAAGTCTTTGCGATAGACTTTCAGCATGGGAAAATGTAATAGCAGCAACAAAGTGTTTACAGGAGAATAGATCTAACAAAGCAAGAAGCGCTCAGACTTAAGAGACACCTGGCAGCAGAGGAAAATGCTTCTGTGCTATAAATCAAACATTAATGCTTCTGCTCCAATGTGCATCTGTTACTTTTTATTCTTGAGTACTCATAGTTATATGGTCCCCTCTCTGAAATAATAATTGGTGAAATAACAACAAGAGAGTTGCTTTCTACAGTATCTTGTGCCAGCATTTCTTCTGGCAATTGCATTTTTAGTGGATGGCTGGGTCTGAATACGGTGACAATGCCCATCCTAGACCTCAGCTCTGACAGCCCTGCCATGAACACTAGCCTGTACACTAGTCCCTACTTTCACTCAGTGAAATAAGAATATTTTAAGCTGTCTAAAGTGTACTCCTGGTAACAGTGATTGGCCTTTAAAATATTATATATTCCTGGTAGGGATATTACCCTTTCCATTTAGGAAATGCTAAGTCCCTCACTTTCCCAGTCACGTATGTATGCTGCAGGCTGTAGGAAAGGAAAGAGAAGATCAACTGGGAAAATTTGCCAGACATTCTCCTTCTTAAAAGATTAAAGAGTGTCTTGTCCTCATTACATGACAAAATTACCTTGGAAATACAAGGCTCTCATTTCAGCCCCTGCTCTTGACTCACAGAAATGTCTCTGTGGTTTTTTCATTTGTTACAAATAATGTGGACCTTCAGCCTCAGAAGTACAAGGGATTTCCCAGGTGGAAACATGCTCAAGCTCTCAATAGCACACATATAACAATTCACGTGATTTTCAGACTGTCAGATTGACATGTTCATTGAGTGTGATACTTTTTTGACTGACATGCTTAGTAGGCATTTGTCAGAACATCCACAGATAGACCACTTCTACCCATATGCCATTTCCAGGCAGAAACTCAGAAAAGTCTTAATCTTTCTGGGACTGGTCACTTGAGAAATCATACCTACATTGCATTAAAGCGTTGCATGGTCATAACTACATGCATTCAAGCACCTGAAGTCCCCATGAGATCCAGTGCCATACAACAAGAAGGCCAGCAGCTGCTGCTCTTCACAGAGGCCATCCCAGATCCAGCTGAAGCCTTGGAGCAGCTGGCCCAGCCCTCACCTCTGTCACAAGTGAAATAATCCCAGATCTTGCACACCACAAAAGGGAAACAAGGACACATGCTCGGCCAACACTACCGCTTGCTGCCAGGGAGGAAGATTTAGGATGTCCAGTTGTGATCTTAGTTGATGGCAAACTTGTGACAGGGTGAAGGAGAGCATGCCACAGCAGCAGTTCTCACAGCCTGCTCGATCACTCCATCTCCAGGGGTGGCCAAGTCATCTGAGAACTTGCCTAAAGGAAAGGAGGGCAGAAAGACCTGTATTTTCTTCCTGGACACAGCTTGGAAGGTATTTTCCTCGGTCAATCTGAAGGACAGGCTGATTACATGTGAATTATCAGGCAAAGCCAGATTTGCTAGTTTTTATCTGACAGCGGACAGCTGTCCCAGGTTTTTTTTGACTGAAGAAGTGGGAATCATGGGGCAAGAAAGGCAACAAAGGCAGGCTGTTGGGACATTCAAGCACCATAGGATGAGTGTAGCATAGAGGTCAAGGTAGATCAGATTAGATAAAATAAGCTAGATCACAGACTGCTGGAGAAAAGAGAAGATCTGAGGCATGTCTGGGAAAACAGCCTAGAAAAAAAATGAGTTCTAGCCCAGCTATGCTCTATCTGCACAGAAAAGTATTTCACAGAGAAGGAAATTGCCTTGCAATCACCTTAAATGCATAAAAAAGGGGTAGATCACAGCCAAGCCTTTAGAAAATGCTTTAGACATGTTGAGCTGAAGATTGACAAATGTAGACAAACCTGAAGTCTGACACCCAAATACATTTGCCTTTCTCATCACCAAGCCTTTAATGATGCAAATGGCATGGATGCAAATACTATGACTGCTACATGAGACTCATGTTTAAAATACCTTAAACTCCAGTTTCCTAGGAGGATATAACCAACTCCCATTATTAATCCTCTGGAGCTTCAATTTGGGAAAAATTTGTGAGAGGTTCAAACTTTGTGATCTAAATCCATGCCTCACTATAAGGAAAATTCTCTGTTTTCAAATGTTTTCACCACTGGAAGACAGAAAGGTCCAACAATTGAATCAACATGAAAAATACCATTTTCCTCCATAACAGCATAAGCCAATTGAATCAACCATTCTACTTCTGGCATTAAATTAAGAAAATTAAATTTATTTTAGATCAAGCGGGAAGCAAAGGCGTTAATATTTCAGTGAGGTATAGCTGGCATTTTACTTGACTTTACAGTTGTTTTTCTTCTGTCTTTTTGAGAGGCATAGGAGTTGAAGAGGCATAGGGATGAAGAAAATCAAGCCTCATTTCCTGTAATAGAAGTGCCATAAAGTACCACCCTGTATCTTCCTAAAGAGCAACGTAACTCTGGACCTGGCTACAGCATATCTCCCATGAAGATGTACAGACCTGAAGATGAAGATGACGTGGGTACAAAGCAGCTCCTGCTTACTCCATCATTTGAGGAACTCATGGTCTTGACATCCCTCCAGCTCAGCAAGGTTGAAAGATCTGTGGGAGGACAGGAACAGCTGTATCTTGCATATATCTATAGTTACAGAAAGTAGCTTCTAGGAGACACTGCAGCAGTCCTGTGTATTTACTTGAGTGAAGATCTTATCTTGGTTTTTAAGACTGTGACACAGGGGTTTTCCTAAATCTGATTCAGACACTGAAGCCTCAGCTCTGGATGAGGTTGCATTTTCACATCTGGCTTCACAAGCAGGCATGATCTTTTTTTTACTGGTCTCGTGACACTTCATCAATGTCTTTGTCACCTGCAGATTAAGCTAATGCAGTGCATTGTAAAAGGCTGTTAAACTCATTCATCCTTTAGAAACATCTTTTAGCACCTGATACTGACATCAGGCCTTGTTTCACACAAGGAGCATACTGTATAGCCATGGTCTAAGACCAGGTTTCTGTCAGCTCCTAGGGCAAAACGGCATCCAGTACATTGACATATAAGCTCCTAAGTGATTTGGGACATGGCTGCCAAAGAACTTTCCTTCTCTAAACTCCATTTGCTGCTATAGCAGCTATCACCTTTGCTGGTACATATGAACAGGCCGGGGACCTGCATGATTGAAGTGGCCCCATGGGCTTCTAGACACGTTTTGGATCCCCTGTGACACTGGGACGTAATTGCTTTGCGACGTGTGTATGAGGAGTGCGATTAGTTAAAAAATGTTGGTAGTGCTGGGAGTGCTTCTGCCTCTCAGAGCAGCATTTTTCCAGCATGGATATGTGCTGCATACGTGTCAGTGTGGCATGAAGGCATGTCAGAGCAAAGGTTTAAGGTGCAAGGCCCCCCAGATGCAAGACACTGAAGGACGTGTGGAACAGACGGAGCTGACCCTGCACAACCTCATCCATACAATCTCTACACATACTGAGAATAGTCCTAGAGCCCTGAACTATATCTGGGGACTGTCTTGTAGAGTGTTACAACACATAAGCTTGCTCACCAGTTGCTTTAGCAGTGTGGATTCTGGGGATATTTACAGTTGCAGACCTCTTTGTTCAAGGTGGCTTAATCTCACCAATTTTTTAAAAGATGCTTGTAACTCTAGGGCGAAGTAGAGTCCTTGATCTATCAGAGAATGTTCACTTTTACAGGTGACCTGCAGCAGGATGATATGAAGGGGATTTGGCTGATTATTTTCAAAATATTTATGTAATGCAAATTTTCAAGGACCCTTCTTGCATTGAAAAAACTTAGACTGAAAGAAAGTTAAAGCTGTGCTAGTACTATAAGAGGATAAATTGAACGACTCAGGTAACTACAGTACTGGTAGCCCAAATTAAATAATGGAGAACGCTCATGAATGGCAATAAATGGAGAACCACAGAATCACAGACTCATAGAATTATTAACGTTGAAAAAGACTTTTAGGATCAAGTCCAACTGTCAACACAGCACCACGTTCACCATTAAACCATGTCCTTAAGGGCCATATCCACATGTTTTTTGAACAGTTCCTGAGATGGTAACTCCACCGCTTCCCTTGGCAGTCTGTTCCAATGCTTTATAACCCTTTCTGTGAAAATGCTTATTCCTAACATCCAATCTAAACCTTCCCTAGTGCAACTTGATGTCATTTCCTCTTACCCTGTCACTTGCTAGCTGTTAAAAGAGGCTGACTCCCACCTCATTTCAATCTCCTTTCAGGCAGTTGTAGAGGAGCAATAAGGTCTGCCCTGAGCCTCCTTTTCTCCAGACTAAACAACCCAAGATCTCTCAGCCTCTCCTCATAAGACTTGTGCCCCAGACCCTTCACCAACTCCATTGCTCTTCTCTGGACATGCTCCAGCACCTCAATGTCCTTCTCGTAGTGAGGGTCCCAAAACTAAATCCAGGATTTGAGATGCAGCCTCACCAGTGCCGAGTACTCCCTGGTCCTGCTGGCCATACTATTCCTGATATAAACCAGGATGCCACTGCCCTTCTTGGCCACCTCGACACACTGCCAACTCATGTTCAGCTGGCTGAACTTGACCAACACCCCCAGGTCCTTTTCCACTGGGAAAACATGAGCAAGTGGGTTTGCTTCCACCAAGACCCAGTTGCATTACTGTCCTTGTCAGACAGGCAAGATAGCAAAAGATGACAACAAAACTTACGTGAAAAGCTTGTAAATAAGAGAGATATTTAGGACAAGTAATGCACAAATGAAGATGATGAGTCACTCCTGCAAAACAGGATTTAAATATCATGAAAAATACCATCACATGTAGTCTCTAGGTATAGAAAATAAAGGCCATATCCCATTTGAATGCTCATATGTGGGTAACTGCTGGTAAATCAAGATGGGTTCAGAGAAAAGCATTACAAAATAAATCTAGTTAAAAGATACATATGGCTCAATCAATTCAGCTTAAAATATGTGGAGGGGTTGAGAACAGTCAATAGCTAAAGAGAAATTTAGCAAGAGAGGCCACAGGCCAGATCAAAGTCTCAAAGGTGTAGCTAGACACAGCAACACTAAAACTAAGATCCAAGCTTCAGAGGCAAAATTTTATATCCGTGTATATGCATGTAATATCTTACACACAATATGGACCATTTTGCAAGTTAAAAGAACAAATCAAGGCAAGGTTTATGGTCATCCTAAATTATCACACAAACCCCCATCTGGCTTTATAACCTGGGGATGGCGACACTGGGCAATTGTTAAAGAGCATATCAGCTGTGGCTGGTTATGTTATTTTACTGCAGGCACTCTGAGTCAGACTTCTGACCATATACATGTCCAGGGCTCCAGTTACTGCTTTGAAAAGATGTAAAGGAGTATTGATATGCACTGGGAAGATGTTATGGAGAAAAATTTCATTTTTCGTTGCTGTGGTATGACAAAGTGCCAAACAAGATACTGACCCTAATAAGTCAGGCATCATGCATGTATTCTGCAAGAGCTAAGCTGGGCCTACAAGACATGTGGGGCAAGAACAGGGGGACAGATGGACTTCCTATTTTTGCAGATGGAAAACAGAACTGCAGGCCAAGGCTGAAGGCAAAGTGTGTGGTGGGTGGAGGAAACCAGCACAGATTTCCTTCCTGTCGCAGCCTCACGATTACACTGATCAGCTACTGTAGGCTGATGGACAACTCCTCTCAGGCCTAGCAAGCAAAGGCCTCCCATGAGCACAGGTTTGTCCTTCCTTCCCTCTCTGATGCTAACACTTCCTCCCAACATCCCCCAGGACAGCAACACTGCCCTCACGCAGGAGACTGCAAAGCACAGGTGGGCACTGCTCTGCCACTGCACCTCAGTGCTCTAGGAGCACTTTCCACTGTGCTCCAGAGGCTGATCTTATTTATTCTGCCTCACTTTGAATCACACAAACACACTTGATCGCCTCCCTCCCACAGCATAGCTACATTCAAACTCCTTAAAGATGTTTGTTAACGCAAGTGGCATTTTTAGAACTGCACTGTATGGGTGGTGTGTGCTCCTCCAGTACATGAGCTGCTTATCAATCGCTTAATTGGGATGTCTTGGTCTTCACCCAGATGGTCCTTTTCAGCAGATAGCATTGTGTTTTAAAACTTTAGATAATTATAGCCCTGTAAATGGAGAGTGCAAGATTTGTTGGCTGCAGCCAGCTCATCTTTCTTCTGTAACAGCCTCATTGTCTAGTCGTTGCCTTATTCACAATGGGAAAAGATCCTTGCAAATGGAGACACCCATTTAAAGACTCCTCATCTGGGTAAACAGAAGCAGGAGCCTAGCTGATAGTAACTCAAGTAAGGATTAAAATCTATCAGTAAGTTTGGCTCTGCTGTTTATCTTTCCTTCCATCCCTGGGCACACAAAGTGGAAAAGAATGAACCTAGCATCTATGTCACTCTGTTAGCTGATTTAAAACGTATTTAAAACCTGATTACACCAGCCAACAATATCCTGTCAGCACTTTGCTTTTTATTCTTTTTAAACAAAACCAATCAGCCAGGGTCCTGAGGGAAACAAGCCCATCATTTCTCTGTGATGAAAATGCAGCTTCAAGCAGGACTCAGGCATTTTTGCCAGCGCATTTCCTTCTGCTCTCCAGTCAGCTGGTGGCTTAGCTCCACTGAGGCCCCCTGAGCTGGCTACCTCCAGGCTTCCCTTGCCAAGGGGATCTGCAGCAGCTCTGCTGTGCCTGGGTGTATTGGGTCTGGCTGAGATGGTGTTCATTTCCCCATAGTAGCCCTCAGAGTGCTGTGCTTTGCATTGGTAGCTAGAAGGGTGTTGATAGCACTCCAGTGTTTTGGCTACTGCTGAGCCACTCTTCTCTGCTGTCCCCTGGGTACCAGCAGCAACTCCTTGGAGCCACCACTCCTGCTTGGTGTCAGCTCCCGTCCTCTGCATCACATCACAGCGCAGAGGGTTTGCCTGACTCTGAAGTTTAAAAATTGCCTTTGTCAAAAGGGAAGATTAATCTCTAAACAAATTGATGGAAGGCAATAGTAGAGTGCTGACACGGCCTATGTCTTTCAAAGGCAGAGTTAATGCACACAAGTTAAAACAATTGCTATTCAGATTCTGCGCTGCCTTCCAGCAAGGGAGGTCTGGTGCCCTGGGCTACCCTGGACACAGGGTGCCTCGATTTGTTTGAGCACACCTCAGTTAAAGGGAAACCTTTAACTTGAATAAAACATAACAATCTGGAAAACAAAACATCTTGTTCATTGCATTAAAGAAAATCTGAATTCTTACTTCTTTCAGAGATATGACAAGCCAGAAAATAAAAGAAAAAAATGGATGTGCTGCTTTTTTTATTGCTTTGCAAACCAGATTTTCTGATTTCCCGTAAGACTCCATGGATGGTTGGTGAACAGGCTGTACCATGAGAGTCAGAGGAAAAGTAATTTTTCATCAACCTCCATCTTTGTTTACAATTTAATTTGTTTAGCAAAACACCCATCCATAAAAACATCCACATAAGAAAATTAGCACTTCATTTGATTATGAGACAAAAAACCCTGGAGCTCACTTCTGAAGCCTTAATGCAAAAACCAAAGGACATCAGAATCAATACAGACATTTTAAAAGTTTAGATTAAATACAGGAAAACATGGGAAAAAAAACCCTTTACTCCTGCCTCCATGAGTAATTTTTGTCTAGTTTTTTTTGTTGTTGTTTGTTTCTTTGTTTTGGAGCATATCCAAAGTTACAGGCCCTGCTTACCTTATGCAGAAGGTTTAAAAAGCACAACATTTTTCCCTCACATTCAAGACACTGTAAGAAAAGGTTACTTAATTTAAGAGTTTACTTATTCAAGGACTTGTAGATAAAGCAATGAGTTAGTCACAGTGTTTAAGTGGCAATGAAGTATACTCAGAAATTTTGTATTAGGGCTGGGCATGAGAATGTTAACAGCACTTTCTATTCAAATTTCTTTCAGCAAAACCTTCTCAGAAAATCTACACACATAAATTAACAATAGGTGGCTTTTAAGGCAACAGTTTGGAAGGTCACCAGAAAGGTACCAACTTCACAAAGTATATGAGTAACTCCTCTGAGTCAGTGTCATGTCACACAATGCACCATGCCAAATTTAGGCAGGAACTGGGTTACAGGCTTCAGGTTTTTAAAGAGTTTCAGCACAATCAGTCTCTATTCCCACCGTCACAAGTGACTGCACTGACTAAAACTTCTTGAAAGGTTCGTGTGAAACACTGAGAGCAAAACTTGAGGGATTGCTCAAATCCATGGGTTCCTGCATGGCATTTATCTGAGCAGCATCTTGTTGCCTCCCACCAGTGTATTAAGCAACATGACTAACATCAGCCACATATCTACTCCCATCATCTTTTCCCTGAGGTAGAAGTGCTCATAGAAGACTTTCATTTTGGACTATGTGTGCGTGTGCACGCACTCACACTCATGCCTGGGTATAGTTAACCAATGCTGCTTATGAGAGAGATTGAAATCCAAAAAGTGGGGGGCAGACTGTAATGTCAGTTGTGATTTCTCAACCATGTCAAGGACTTAACTGGAGTTTTTGCATGAAGGAAGCCTGTGTGCCTGTTTATTACTGTCCTGACTTCAGTAGGGCTAGTTACCACACTTAAGTCTTTGTGAAATAAAAACCTTGCTTCCGAACTTTGTGTCTCATGCCACATTTCTAAAACTGAAAATAATCACTGTGTTATCTTTTGCTCAGTATTGTTGCATAATTACAGTATCTTTATTATATATGTTATTTATTTTCACCGGTAGAGGAAAAAGGAAAGTTACGATTCCCTCCCCTATTGTTCCTGATTAAACTATTTGTTTACATAACATTGAAAGACTGTAACAAAATCAACTAGAAAAAATAAACTTCTCCAAATGAAAATACAGCTTCCTCCTTAATCTCACGAATTACATTTAATTTACTTGATTTAAACAGACATGCTTTACTAGGATTAACACAGTGAATTTTGTTCATGGCACACGTTAAACAAAATGAGCTCCCTGTAGGAGAAATAGAAAGTGTTTATCTAAAACCGAAGAGTTTTATTATTGTTGCTCAGTCAGTTCAAACAGCAGTAAGTTTAAACAGACGTAGCATTGACATCACTTGCTACTTATAAAATGTTGAAGTTTGCCCTCATAGCCAATTAATAAAATAAAATCCCTGAGTGTTCTCCTGATCACTCAGTCCATTACCAAACATGTATATTTTTTTCAGTGATAACGTTACTCCCAAACTAATGGAAATATTTTACTACATTTTGATTTCAATAATGGTAGACTAATAATGTCAGTAATTAAGAGTGGCATCTGAGGATATTGGATTCTTGTATGCAATTAAATAACCTTTTAATACATCAGAATTTTATCAATAGTAGAATGTATTTCCTTGAATCCTATCCTGACTGGTTTGCATTTCACCTTAAACATGCAATCCAAGCTTTCAGTTACTATCGTTTTAAAGTACTTCTGCAGACTGCAAATTCATGACCGGTCACTAAAACACACAGCTCATTCCAAGAACTGCCAGCTCACCTTTAACACCTTTGCATTTGTAGGAGAGGGCTGGTCTGAAGCTCCAGCTCCAATCATCCCCTACTCATTCAATCCAGCATGCACATACTATCAGGCACATGAACCCAATGAGTTTGTCTTCCATTTTCATAAATTAAAAATGCCTGAGGAACTCAAGGGCTTTTTAAAACCTTTTTCAATGAGTAGGTCTGCTAGACATAGTCAGGATGACCATTGACTCGGGCAGAGCAGAGCAGGGCGTTCAGAGTACACAGGGGTACCACTCTCATGTGCAGTACAGGCAAAGGTCATCAGAACTTCCCTGCTCTGCTCACTCCTCCCTCCCCTGACCTCGGCTGCCCTTCCCTGACTCACCCTCGCAGGAGGCCCTTGTAAACAGAGATAAGCAAACTTCAAAAAAGTCCAGATTCTGTTTGGGTAAGTGCCCGAAAGTTCAGAAACTGGCTTGGAAACACAGTGAGAATTGGCTGGTTTGGGAGGAGGCCAAACATTCTCCAGAGAGGCTGGGCTGTAAACACTTCAAGAATAGCCTCTCTCATAGTATTTTGGTGGTATTTGTTTCTCATCCTGTCTGGCTGGGAAAGTAAAGTATCACAAAAACAAAAGGACTCAGGAATAAATCTACAGACCCGTTTCTCTCTGGTCTTGTGCCCAAGCCGTGGGCAATGCAGGAGCAGTGCTTTCAGCCAGCTTTGCCCACATTGCGTACACCATGCAGGGGCAGGCGGCAGCGACGTGGTGAGTGAGGGTTCAGTGTTTAGGACAGTGAGTACATGTTATGGCTAAGCCAATCAAAAGCTGTCTGCCACCCAGGACAGGCCTTGCTCCCCTTTACCACACCTGATACCAGAGACAAACCAACGCAAAACTAAGACTGTGGAAAATAAAGAAGAAGGGGATAATTTTTGCCTGGTCAAATTGACTATGTCAGCTTGCTGCAATGGTCAGACACATAGGAGGGCAGGGGCAGGATTTTGCAAGGCTGGGGAGAAGAGAGAGAGGGGGACCAATCCTGCTCAGTGGTAGCCAGCTATTTATGTGAAACCACAGTCAGACACCTTGAACATTGTTAAAGCGTCTTTGTGTTGTATGGAAACAAATACTTTCTGCTTTTAGGAACTGAGATGAGTCACTGTACTCATTCAGCCTACACTACCAAAACCAGCTCTGCTTTCTGAAGTTCACTCCCAGCTCAATCTAGGGCATCATCAGCTCAAAGCACTTACTCTGGTGTGGGCAATGATCCGGACGAGCGTAAGTGCATCCCTCCACCTTGGGGCAAGTCACACTGTGGCCCCTGCCCACGGCACACATTTACCATGAGTGGTGGCACTCTGAGAGGATGCAGCTGTCACCACGAAGGAGGCTGAGGCAGGACTGCAGAGCGAACAGAACCGGCAGAGGAAACAACAGCCATGGACAACAAAGCAAATGCTTGAAGGAAGAGGGGAGCATATGAAACCTGTCTGGTGCATTTCATGCTTGGTTGGCACCAGAGGTTGAGCAAGACATCTGTGAAGCACATGCCTGTGATTGCTGCATGGTTTCTCAGCAGGCTGGGGGCTCTACAACCATCCAGTGAGACGCAAGTCTGTGTGGGAAGGATGTCACACTTGCACCATTCCATCCCAAAACAGGGACCTGCCCTTCCTACTCTCCTTGTGCCAGACCTAGGGCTCATTCGACCCCCTCATCAGAGCCAGTCTGACTTGGCAATCTGAAAGAAATTCAGGTCAAAAAAAGCCCAAGAATTCAGATGTTTTCTGACAGGTTGAGCCTCTGGCTCTTGCCCTGTAGTCAGGGCACATATACATGCTCTTGCCTCCCTGCTGGTTCCTGCATCCCAGCTGGGGCTAGAGGGGGCCATGTCACGAACTCTGGGGCAGCCAATGCCCAGAGACAGTGGGGCTGTGGCCTTCCTGGGATGTTTCCCTCAAGCTCTGTGCAAGATGCTGGAGGTCCTTTCAGGGGAAGGGGATCTGACAAGAACAGCAGGGCCAAGGACAGCAGAATTGCCCTGCTTCCATCCATGGGACATGGAAGAGGGGCATTACTGTTCACTGTCCTCATTCTCTGCTCTCTGCATCAACATCACCTCCCAGGTGACAAGCAAGGTGTTTTTGGGTGTCTGGACCCTGCACTCTCTGCCAGGAAGTCAGGCAGAGGCTCAGGCACTTGGGGTGCAAGTACCCCAGGTATGGCACCCACTCATCAACTCTGCCAAGAGACTTGACCCTTCAAAACAAGATCCAAATCTCGTCTGCTTCTTCTGAAGTGAGTGCTCGAGCTTACGGATAAGAGGAGCTTGTGGTAATGTTATTTATAGCTGCAGCAGCTTCCGCGACAGTAAATAGTAACAGTACAATGTGAAACCAAGCCAAGCAAAAGTATTTTTCATTGAAAAATAGATGACAGTTTGTTTATACTATCACAGGGGAAAGGACTGTGAAAACGAGTGGCGGCAGCAGCAGGTTTTCAAAGGGCAGTGTCTTGAGTTGGATTGTGTGCCCTCATTTGGGGCGCCTCTCGTTAGTCCACTGCAGTGAGAGACCCAGCTCTTGTCAGCTCCGAGCAGCAAGCCCCGTAGTATGTGTGGTGTGGCAATTTGGGTCTCTTGGCATAGCCATGCTGTGCCAAGCAGCACTTTCAGGAGCCTACAGTATGCACAGAAGTTCTCATCCCTTTCTCTGACCGACCACAAGCACACCAGCCTCTGCCCTTTCATGCAGCCCACAAGGCTATCTCCACAACAGAACATCACCATTTCAGGACAAAGATGTGCCCCAACTGCAATCACAGCCAGAAGGGTGCTGCCACATCTTGGCCAGCCTTCTCTGCACCTCTGCTATCTCCAGGTGACACCTACAGTGATGGCAGAAGCACATCTCCCCTTGCCTTTATTAGGTTCTCTCTTAAACAAGGATAATTACTCTCCTGCCTCTGCAGCACTGGGATGCTTCAAGATCTGTGGTTGCCAACACTGCACAGGGAAACAGCAAGGGCTATTTCATTTCTTTTTCATTCCTTGATATAGCAAGTTTCTCTTGATTTGAATTCACAGCCCTGGAAGATGGCTCACCAGGCCATCTGATGAAGAAAACAACAGTTAGTAAGACATCACCATCCCAGCACCACTCCCCCTTTCCTCCCTCATGCACGCCGAGACCGTGTGAGAGGAAGCGGGGTTGCTCACACGCTTTCGGCTGAATCAGGCACAGACTGCCCCCACGCTTGCTGCCCACCCAGCATCGCCTGCCCACCCGGCACCACCACACTGAGGTGAGAGGCTTTTGCACCTACAGAGTGAGCCTGAGCACTTCTCCATAAGAGGAAAAACTATGCACAGATTTAATGAATACTCACCTGATGCCAAGGGAGGTATCTATTTTCTGTTACCTCGTAGGCTTCTCTGCTGTCAGAGCCCTCCCCAAAACTACAGAAGGACCTACCCAGCTTTATGCAATGTGGGAGGAACCAGAAGTCAATTAAGAGACGACCTACTTAACCCATGCCCCCACCCAAAAGGATCATAGAGCTGGGGACTGACCCCCTTCCAAACCTTGGGGGGGCAGCCCCTGCTGAGTCACTGGTGGACCCAGGGAGAGGTAAGGCAGGGACCAAGGTTAGGGCACACACCTGAATCCCTGGAGAGGAGGCGGTTCCTCTTCCTCTTATTTGATAGCTGGCATGTGAAGTGATGGCTCTTTCCCAGTAGCTGTTAAGGGAGTTTACAAAAAGGGGATACAAACTGATGAGGGAGCCTTTTTCTTCTCCTCCCTGTGGCAGTCATCCTTGTTCAATGAGACACCTTTGAAAATATATTTAGTGTCATACTGCTCTTTAAAGTGAGAAAGCACTTATTATCCTCAATTAACAGTCATAAGCTGGAGGAAGGAAAAGATCAGATTGTCCTCTTTATTTTTAACTTATTTTTGTGACTATTTATTTTGGTCATCTCCATTTCTGAGGACCTGGCTTCAGCCAGCTGTCCTATTACAGTTCTCACCCAGAGGCAAGGGAAAGGGAAAAGAGAAAGGAAAAGGGAAGGGAAAAGGAAAGGATCACACCCAAGGCAGATAGGAATACTGACACATCTACCTGGGCTCCCTCATGGTCACTCACTCTCTGGCCTTCATGAGGGTAATGGACACAGCCAAAAATTCTCCACAATCCCTAGTCCCTTGGAGCTCCCTTGGATATGTGTAGGGATCCACCCAGGAGAATTTTATTTCAGGTGGTGTAAGGGAAGATCATCATGGCTATGGGTCTCACAAGGCACTGCAGCAAATGCTGAGATCAGTGGGAAAGATATATGACACAGTCTATCAATGCTGTACGACAAGCATTCCCAAACTGCAGCTTACAGCTTGACAGAGGTCTCCATCAGGGACCTTGCTGGACACTGTAAAGGGCCTGAAGGATTGCAAAAATTAGGATGTCCCACCTTGCTCCCACATCAAAACTCCCATGAGAGTGGCTGGAAATACTGTTCTCAAAATCCCTTCTCCTGTTCTCACAGCAAGTAACAGCTGTAACAGCCAGAAGGGAGCTGTGTGTTAAATATGAAGAGTTCTCCTAAGCCAGTGAGCCTCTCAGACCAGCAGGATTTATGGCATGCTCCGTCCACAACTCTGCCAGGCCCTTAGACTTCCAATCCAAACAACCAGACACATACTAGCAGTCAGATCATCTCCAGGTCTTCATCTAGAGTCAAAAGTAAGACTTTAACCTCCAGTTTAGACCCTCTGGGTCTTATTCTGAATGCTCTGCCACTGCACTTCATTTATGAGATAGGTAGGAAGGTGATGCATGCTCCCTGGAACAAAAAGGCTAAAGGACTGTGAATCATTCAAAGCCAGTTCACACTGTAAAAGAAGTTTGAAACCTCCTGACCCCCAGCATTCATTATCCATTAGAGTTTCTCATTCATTCGCCCTGGGAAAAGCTCCTCTGACATAAAACACTCCTATATTTTGGGTAGACAGTAGCTTACCCTAGCCTGAAATTGTTGTGGGTTTTTTCTTTCTGCAGTCTTACAAGCCTTTATTTCTGAAGCCAGATTTGCCCTCAAAGCAATTGTACTTTCAGAGTGTTGTCCGTAAAGCAGGGCTCTTTCACTTGGTGTGGCAAAATTCCTAATGTGCATGTGCTAATCTCGGTCCAGTTCATTATATTATAATAAACATATACAAATTTCTATGGAAGTGTCTTTTTTAGAGTTATAGCCATCTAAGGCTATAATCAACTCTAGGCTATATTTTCATCTATCAACTATCACCAAGTTATTATTTAACCTTATACTCTATTACAAATTCTGCTTGAATCTATTTGAACACTTAGTTGTCAATTAGATAAGGATTTACAATATTCTGTTCCTGGAGATGCTTTCCTGCTCCATTTCTCTGGCACCCAGTTGTCATGGTTTCAAGACCAACCCATAGTTGCTGTGAACTTTTTTTGAAGATTTTTAACTTCATCTGACAACAAGAGCAAGTGAGATGTTGGTTTAAATTATTGACTCACACCTTTATGAAGCACACAGGATCAGGAAATTTCATCAACTGAGTTCTATTTGCAGCTCTGCCAGAAAAAAATGCAGCTCAAGTTTCGTTATATGTGTTCACAGCCTGATAACTCATCATGGGCAGGGATAATATAAAATAAAAACACAAAGCGATAAACAGTGAAGTAATATAAGTAACTCTGAAGCAGAAGAAATACTATATATCAAGAGTAAAACCAGCCTAACGAAAGATCCCCAATAAGGGAAATGACCTGTGAGCTGGCCTATAAGCTCCACACATCTGTGCTTTTCAGAAGTGGAGGATGGGCCTAGGATCAGCTCCATTTTCTCAAGTCCACATCATCTGCACAGGCAAACCACAGAGGAAAATGAGCCAGGCAACTCTGCACTGATCCTTCTGGCTGATATATGAGCTGGAGGAGTAGCCACTGAGCAGAGCTGAGTGACAATCATTTTGTTAGTCCCACTGGAATTGCTGTCATATTTAATATTTATCCCACCTCATAAAGGAATGGAAAAAACCAAATCCACAAGCAAAAATTTGAGGATGGGAAAAAGGGAAAGAGGTAAGTCAGATCTGCTGAATTAAAATGCTTGGGACATTTCCAAGTGTTTCCCCTAAAGTATTACAAATGGGCACATTTGTTTTACTGTAAATTAATTTGGAATGAGAAATAGAAAGGCGTTTCCAAGTTGGAGAAGTAATTTTCAATTTAATTTTTAAATGAGGCATGTGGTGATTAAAAAAAAAAAAAGATCTACAACTTCTTCTTCTTTTTTTTTTTTTTTTTAATCTAGTGTTTTCCCTACAGTAAGGGGAATTCAATCCCTCTGGTAAGGGGAATTCAGATGTGTATTGGGGATAGACTTGGCCTTTTCATGTAAGCAGGATGAATTTTCAATGTCAAATACCTTTTAAGAGGTCTTGAAGCTGTTGTGGTCTGCTGTCCCTTCATTTGCAGCATCTTGCCCTTTCCTCTCTGGCAACATGGACCAGATGGGAACTTTCTACAGGCCCTCTACGCCATTCTAAAAATGAGCCCCTGTGGCTGGCACTGCAGATTGCTGTCAAATCCCTACACAGCTACATGGCCACTACACAGCTACGTCTCCAACATGAGAAGTGGCTGCATTTGCAAAGATTTCCATAGGGAGCAGCTTGTGCGCATTTAGAAGGTAAGAGCTGCCCTTTGCACGAAAGAGGACAGACTGTCCCGAGACCAGGGTAGGTCTTGGTGCCTGTAGATGACTGAAAAAGTCTTTCTCACAGTTTGGAAACAGAGAAACAAGACATCCAGATGAGAAGTCAATATCCAACCTTTCCCATGTGTGTAGGAGACAAGAAAGGCTGGGGAATCCCTTATTCCTAGCAAAAGATTGCACTATTCCTGCAGTGAGAGTGTAGGGAGACCTGCTCCTGAGTCAGGCATTAACTGCAAAAGTAACCTAAAGAGCACACCACCAGTGGCTCCTCCCCTCTTAGACCCTTCTCAGGTGCTCCACACACTGGACATGCCACGGTTGTCATTTCAGTGGACCTGCACTGTGACGAGCAGCCCAGTGGGTCCGCATGGCTAGCCATGGCACTTTCCCAAGCATGCAAGCAGATGCAACATGCCCTCTTACAACCTGGCATGTGTCACAAGATGTTGAGAGGCCTTTGTGTAGCCCCAGTCTGCCTTCAGCTGTTATAATCCAGAGTAAAATGTGCACAACAGTGTTCACGTCAAGTTAAAATAAATCAAAATCAGCATCATTTTCATCTTGCCTGGCTCACGGTAGCAGCAACAAACTAACAAGTACTAAACACAGAGCTGTGAACATTTTGTTGTTAGCACCACTGGTGATTTATAACGAAACAAGTAAGATGTTGCTTGTGCTGGGCAGACTCAATGCAGAAACAGGAGATAAAACACATCAGTGTTTATCCACTACCACAGGAAGGGGTTGGGAGGAGAGAAGATATTTTTGTATCATGGCCATGTGAAAAGGCAAATTTCGCATGGATTTTCATGCAGACTCATAAATCAGTCCATGTTCCTTCTAAAAGTTCATGGTCTTTTGCAAACCTCTCAGTGAACCATGGCTGAGCTTAGAGCTTGTAAAGAAACCTGAAGCCAAACAAGTTTCTACTAATTTCATATTTTTATGTGAACGTTTTAACTAGTTTGTTTAGGAGTTTAGGCAAGTACAACCGTGTTCTTCAGGAGTTAAAAAAAAAAAAAATAAAAAAGTTCTGAGAAATCAGATACACCACACAAAAAGTAAATACAAAAAATCGTTACCTAAATCTAAATTGTACCCTGCTCTTTGTTCATTGTATTACTTGTGAAGGTTTCAGCTAAGGTAGAGATTTGGTTTCCTTTCAACACCTAATTTTTATTTGTTAGTGATTTTTTCCCCCTCAGGAAACTCATTGGGCTGGTCTCGGTCACGACATGGCTTCCTTGCTTTTGTTTAGTAAGGCATAATGGTTTCAGACAACATTAGCCAAGCAGTTAGAGGGAAATCTTCTCTCTCCTTGTTGCAAAATAAAAATAAAACTATAAAATCAACTCATGAGAACAATTAAAATATGTTAGATCTTGCAAACATATTCCTATGCTTTCTGTGTTTGCCAGTGCCCACCTCACCCTTCTGGTCTTGTAATTACAGTGTGAGCACTTTGAAGTAGGAATTGCTTTAAAGGTTTAACTCTATGGTGCTTAAAACACAAAACACAGTCTGTGCCCACATCTGAACTTCCAGGGTGAATCGCAATTAGGCTGAAGTTCCAGCAGCATTTAACCGGGCAGGTTCGTAACACCAGCACAGATGCCCCCAGCACACCAGAGGTGCCGCCCCGCTATGCTGCTGGCCCTGCTGCATGTGGGCAGGTTGCTGCCTGCCTCCCTGGTGCAGCTGCAGTGCCTTTGGGGAGGTCTGTGGTAACACTCACAGCCAGAAATTAATGAAGGGCAGGGAGCCACGTGTGTTTGCAGCTCTGGCATGCCCGATGCTGTGGCCAGTGCATCAGGATCACAGCTCTAGCTGCCTTTCTCATCTCTGGCTTCCTTGTAGCCCCAGCACTGAGGAAGCTTGTAGATAAAATGTTGAAAGCGGTATCATCATAACAAAATATTTTCTTCCTTTAGCAAAGCACAGACCTTACAACCAACAGCCTAAACAGCCCTGTCCCCCTCTCCTGCCACTGAGGTGCACATCAGCTTCCAGCTCTGCAGGATGCTGAGCCAGTGGTATCAGGACAGAGATAAAAGGGAAATGGGCAATGCACCCTGTGCTCCTTCACCAGCTGGGACTTGCCAGCCCAGGCTCAATGATGCCTTCCTCCCACCCATCCTCCCACCACCACATCCCTTTGGGCGCCAGATGAAGATGGGGAGGGAAGTGGCCCTCAGCCCTGCTCTCCGGCATCTCTGCTGAGATGGTGCTTTCACTGCTGAGTGTGATGATGGGTGGGTTTCCCCACGCCTCCACAAAAGTTGTTTTTGCAAAGGCTGCTTTTCTTAGCCCAGCATTTAAAAGCAGAAGTTATCAGGGCATAAATCATCCTGTGACTTGTTGAGAAGCCTGTGAGAGGAGATAAAGGCAAGACAGTTTGACAAACCGTTGGGAGAGGGAGGAGGAGGGAGGGGGCAAGGGGTGAGCGCGAAGGAGGGAGCCACACTGCCGACCGATTATGTCATAGGTCAGCCAAAAGGATGAAAGTAAGATTGAGAAGCTGTTTCCAAACTTTCTGAGGCTGGCTATGACTACACGTACCCACTACAGAGCTGGGCGTAATAAATATCACACTCACACAGAGCATTACATCACGTAAAGGGAAAAGCCAGCAGATGAACTCACACCATAAAACCTTGTCTTGGTATCTAGCCAAGCCCAAGCAGACAACCCCGTTATTACAGGAGTTGAGAGATCTCTGCACATTGCTGTGGCTTCACCCTTCCACTTCCTGCCACCTCCTCCAGCGCAGCCAGCACTTCCTCACTCCCCCTCTGTGCTCCTGCAGCTCTGCCAGCAGCCAACCTGGGCACCCATAGCCAGTGCAAAACAGCAAATCATAACATTTGGCAAATTTTAAAAACTTGCTCCTCTATTTCCAGCACACTTTTTCACAGCAGCTCCAGTTTGTTTTTCTAGTTTTCCTAGTGAATTTATTGACCATTAATGGCTCTGAGTGACAGAATGAATCAGAGAGTGGGCCTGATTCTCTTTCACTTATTTATGTTGGGAAGCACTGAGAGTCTTGAAGTGAGGCTAAATTTCACTTAGCCCACAAAATCCTTTTTAAAGCAAAAGGAGGGTTGAGAGTTAAGTCTGTGTCTGGTGTATCTCCATGGAATTTCCCAATAGCTAATATGAGCAATGCTGGGGGAACACTGTAACAGGGAAAACTGGAGTGTGACTCAGATCCCAGCACCCCCAGTCCCCCTTTTCAGGGGCCTTGGTAAGGAGAAGAGGCATAGCAGCCCTTCCCACTGCTTGGCCCATCAGCCCAGGAAGGTTGCTGCCACCAAGCCTGAGCCCCACCTTGTGGCTGCAGGCCCTGCAGCATTCAGCCTGGTTCAGCCTCGACATCTTACGGTGCTCTGGCATGGCTTTCTCCAGGGGCCTTCTGAAAGAGGATGACATATTGGGCTCAGGATGAGCCAAACTCGCCCGCTGGGGCCTTTCCTGTCTAATGTCTTCATTCCATCAAAATTATACTTGATCGGGTTTCATTATTGTTGTTTCTAACTTTCACCTCTGCCTGAGCAATTCCATCTGGTAGGTCATATTCCTCTCTCTGATTGCTTTTTGGATAAAAACATGCTCACTGGGGCCTGCTTGGAATTATTATTCTTTTTATTTCCACTAGCTGCTCAGCTCAACCCCATAGTTTCCCTGACTTAACAGACAGGGTCAACCCACCTTTGCCTTCCTGGCACATGCACTGAAGTACTGATTCCCATGTGCTACAATAACCCCATTCAATTTCTAACAATCTCTAAGGGGGTGTCATTTACAGGGACTTGAACTGAAAAGCACAAGTTTCGTATCATCCTCTTGCATGTGCACTTGCAGATATTAAATCAGCAATGATAGGAGAAAAAAAAATACTGTCTTGGCTATGTCCCCAGGACATTCTTAGAAGACTGATGATGTACATCTGCCTTAACTGTCTGGGTCTGAAATAATTAAAGTCCACTATTCTTTGCCTTTCATTAATTTCATTGAGTATCTGGAAACACTTTTTTTTATTTAGAATTTTATGCCTGCCTTGTAAGAACACCATCCTCCATAACCTCATTTCCACCTACCGTAATTATAACAACTTGACCACTAAGGTATAATGAGAGGCTGAAACACTACTGGCTACTGCACCACCACTGCCATTTACACTCACTGGCACTCTGTTATGTTACAACAGGGTGGAACAAAAAGATTTCCCGTTTCAAAAAGCTTGCAAAAACTGCTCTTTGAGGTTACATCATTGCCTTGCTCTTCATACGATTGCAACACTCAAAGGTCTGGAGCCTTTCCGGAGTATGTACAGGCAGGGCTACAATGCAAACTCTTCTCCAGCCAATAAAGATGACAGACTGGCTTGAGGGAAGGAGGACTTGGGCAACCAACCAGTTACACTATCAATCAACCAGTGGATGGGTGAACTACAGGCACTAAGCCTAGTAGACTTCTTAGTGCTTTTAAGGAGGCAGAGAAAAACCAAACAAAGCAAGAAGTGTTTTAAAGTTGTTTTTAGCTAGCTAGCTAGATGGTGTGTGGCAACCATGTGTCATGGTGGCAGATCTCAGGAAGCCAGAACTGTCACCTGTACTGGAGAGGGAACAACAGCTAGTGGGACCTGTGCAGCTCCTCAGCTCTTTTGTGTGAGCTGGGACCAAGCAAAGCGCTGGCAAAGTGACTGGGCAGTAGGCCTGGACCCCAGCTGAGGAGAAAAGGAATTCTTGTGGAGATCTCAAAATTATTCCTTTTCTGATGGGAAACCTGAGAAAAGAGTGGTCTCCCTCTGATATCTTCTGCTTCTCACCTTGCATTTCTTTTCTCCTTCCTTAATCTTGTCTGCCATGGATATTTCTATAGATATCACAGGGACAAAGGACTATTGCTGACTGTGGTCCCAAAGGCTAGGAAGGAAGATTGACCCTCAAGTAGAGATGCTGGCTTTGGGAAACAACAGCACACCACTTACAAACACTTTAAACCTTCTATTCTAACTGAAAAATATTACTTCTTCCCCAGACAGGATGCCAGGTAAATGTGGATTTTTTTTTTCCAAGCAATAACCTGAAAAATAGCAATCCCCACCCCATTTTTTATTTTACCCAACTTCTCTTTCTTTTCTTGTACATGTCAATATTTACAAGCTCTACCACTTCTTGGATTATTTATTTTTGCTGGTTTATTTCACTCGGTGAAAAATCTCTCCAGCTCTAGACTTGACAGTTTGTTGCTGATATCCATCTTTATTAACTTCACTGCTGTGAAAAAACAACAACAACCATATATAGTCATAAAAAAAAAGGTCTCACTCAGGATGATGCTTAAATCTAGGGGGGGGGAGGGCAGTGAGGAGGCAGGGCAGAATTCTCCAAAAATAGCCAGTGGTCTTCACACATACATTTCTGCATGGATGTCACTGAAAGCCACTTCTCCCTCCACTTCATTAGCAGTCAGTAAATTCACTGACAGAGCTGCTGTTGCCACACCTGAGGGTATGGCAGTGAGGGAAGCTTTTCTTGCCTCCCTGTATTGCACTTTTATGCTTCCAGGCAGGACCAAAAGGGCTCAGAGCTAACAGGCTCCCTCTCGTCATCCCCAGTGAGCTCTGAAATGCCAGAGCCTGGCAGAGAGCAACAATCTTTCCAGATCACTTTTAAATTTGGCCTTTGAATGACAATGAATGACACACTTTTAAAATATTCCCTGTAATGTGTAACACAGGATGGTGGAAAAGGGTTTTCCCTCTTCATTAGATAGACCAGGGCTCAGGCCCATCTCCATTTTGCAGCTCCCCATCACCACCACCGAAGGGCACCTCAAGATAATCTGAACATCCCACAAGGTGGTTTTAACACTTCCCAGGTGGAAATCATTTCCCTCTAAGAGGAGTTGCCAGAACACCAGGCTGTGCTGATGGGTCCCATCTTCTTCAGCACAACATCTGCAGGCTTGGCTCAAGCAGGGGATTTGCCAGAGCCTTGCTGCAGTTGCACCAGAATGAATCAAAGTCCACCCTGGTATTATATCTATCACTCAAAACGTTGCCTTTAATCAATCTGGCTAGATCAAGCCCACCCCTTCATGTTCCCTTCATGTTTTCCCTGTCCTGTGTTTTCAGAGTCAGAGCACAAGCAAGACAGTCTGGCATGCACAGGCCCCTTTAGGCTGGCCCTTTTCATCTCTCTGTCCAGACTTTACAGAGTAATCTAAAAATAAACAAAGCCTCTAGTCCTGATAGTAGCAAAGATAACCTTCCTGCCTGGAGCCACCTCCCAGCCACACAGGGGTGGGTGCAGACACAGAAATTAGGGGATGTGCAGGGAGCTAGTTGCAGTCTATAGACACCCACTCACAATCTCCTCGAGACCCAGTGGGTCACACTGCAGGGACCAGCCAAACCCACAGTGCCACCAAGCACAGCATGTCATGAAAGAGTGGCATCAAACCATTCAGCTGCCTTGATATGAAAAGGGCTCAAAGACTTGTCTAATCCTTACAGGAGAGACCACCAGATGGACAGCAAGCCAGGATGCTGTAAAATGCTCACAGAAACAGCATGATCGTTTGCTAGCACAGGTCAGCTTTAGCCCTTTGAAGGCAAGAGCTCATTTCTCAGTGTGGGCACACCTGAGAGAGGGTTTGATTAAACCAGCTGGTATCGCACTGAGTCTTAGCCTGCTGTTGTGTATTTTCTTTCTTGACCACTTGTACCTAAGCGTATTTAAAAGTAGCCACATATCTGGATAGGAAAAATTTTCTGTGAGCTCTTATATTATCCCTTCTTAGCAGCACTGTCTGCACAGTGAGGGACAAAAAGCTAAAGGGCCTGGTTTGCACTCCAGGAACATGGGCTCATGCAGGCTGACAGGTCATAGCATAATGTATATCTTTCCATTTTGGCAGACATTCACTCCAAAGGGGTTTCCAAATTTCCTCTCTAGTCTCTTGTGACAGCCTTGGATTAATTTTGTCTGGAACAGGAGACTTACTGTTTTTGAGTGACTGTGGTTCACATATCTGCTCTACATCTTGAACCCAAAGTTCAGGTGGCTATCACCCTTCTTACCAGTTCACTGTGGGAATACCCTTGTGAGATGCTATTTCTTTCCACTGACTGCCCATTTCTTCTTATCTAACTTTCAGCTGCAGCAATCCTACCAGGAAGCCCTTTCAAAAGGATGACTGTGGTTGTGTTGGCTGTAGGAGGTTAACAGTATGGGTTGTGAGATTCACAGCACTCCCAGTGCTTCCTCTGAGTATTTCAGGCATGCTAAAGCCAAAATATTGGAACAAAAACTTCCAAGCTTTCGAATTAAATCAGCTTGATACCCAAGAGCCTGACTCTGCCCCAGTGGCTTTAGCTCTGGTTTACAGCCAAAGTTTAGAGAAATCTGTTTTCCACTTCCCATTCAGATGCAGTTGAAATCCCACCAGCATGGTCCATCCTGGGAGCAGGCTGTGTCTCCACGCCCTGGGACCTGGCACCAGCCCAGATGGCAGGAGCGCTGTGAGAGAAGCTGTTCTTGTGCAGTTCTCATCACTTTGGGCAGAGGTTAGTTCACGGGAATTGGCATCTTCGGACCCAAGTCTAGGCAATTCAACTCAGACTTAAATCTGCTGCCTAAACCCAGTTTGGATTTAATTGTAAGTGTCTCTGGACAGCACTGGAGAGCGTGGGAGATTTTATTCTTTCTGCCTGAGAAAAGCTACTCCAAACACTGTGTTGTCAGGTAGCCCATATGTTTGTTTATTTGCCTGCTCACTTCCTCAGACTGGTTCTGATTAATTTCTTGATGGATGGTTACGTCTGGCTTCAGTGACAGATCCTTCCCACCAGCAGCACTGTTTGGGGACATGTGTAAGCTGCTCAGTGGGATGCATGACTGCAGGAGGGGGAGGAAGGCAATGACCTAAAGCTCTTCCCCCTTCGAGGCTGTCAAAGACAGCGTGGGGCTGCGGAGGAATTTTCTGATGAGCTGGAAAGTGTCCCCGTGCCTCGGCATGGAGTCATCTCAGCAGCGTGCACCACGCAGGGGGAGGACTGGCTTTGAGTCAGAGCTGTGCAGAGCAGAGCAGCTGCTGAGCTTTACGCAGGACCCTTGCGTGTGTGTGTGAGCCTGAGCCTGCCTGAGGTCAGCCTTGCTCACAGCCACGTTCACAGCCTTGCTCACAGTCACAGCGCTCACGAAAGCAGCGCGCTCAAGGTGGCTGGGTGAGGATGAAATGAGTTGTGGTAATTTATTATTTTAAAGGAAGGGTTTATTTTGGGAGCTCAGTGTTTTATTTCCCATCCTTTATGACTCATTAAGTCAGGTGAGCCACCGCTATTATTTACTTACACTTTTACATTTCAAGGGCTGGTCCTGAATTGATATTTGTATCAGCTGAGCACCTTCTGAGGCCAAGTTCTCTCATTTATCTGCCTGCTTAGATAGACATTTATCTTTTATTCATACACATACTGTATGCATTCCTCCTCCAAAACAGCCGGTTTCTGGCAATTTGCTTCACAAACAACATCTAGCTCCTGTGTTCTGTGCTTGTCAATCAGTGTTCATGCACCAAAAGGAAAGAAAACTTCCGGACATCTCGATTAGCGTTTTCGTTTGAAAACACAATTAGAAAAGAAAAATACATCCTAAGAAAATTGTGAAGCTTGGGGAGTGGAAATGATGCCATGTGGCAAGAAGATATTACCCATGTACTGAGCAGCTGAGAACGGAGAAAACTATTAATAAACATTTTTTAAAAATCACAATATGATGACAAAATAATAACCAAATAAGACCACCTAACCCCCCACTTCAACTTTCACATTCCCTTCCCATAAAACCATTTGAGAGGAAAGAGGGGGCTTCAGAGATGATACCCTCCTCCCTGCCCCACATCCCCCAAGCCCTTAATCAGAGATTTACAAACCAGTAAATCAAAAGGGACTGTGAAATTCCAGCCAGAGAAGCGAACAGTGAGATTAAGTGGATTAGTCTACTGTACAGGAATCCAAGGAATGCAGCCCGCATGTGCTTTTGTTGTGGATTACTCAGCAGCAACATTATGGTTTTACATCTCCCAGAAACATATGGGCATGTGCACTTGTGCAAACCAACAAGAAATAGCAGTCCCCAACACGCTGCTTCGCTGTACCGGGTGTGCTGATTTCAGCAGATACAGCATTTTCCAGGGAAAGAAGGAGAGTATCCAAACAGTCTTTTGTTGTATTGGTTGAAAACAAAGCAGGAAACAAACTACTTCTACCAGAAACAGGCAGATGCACCCAATTAGACATTTCCTTCTAACTATTGACCATCCACCTGTTAATGGTCTAGTGAAATCCTGCCGTTCAGACACTGCAAAACTTTTAGGAAAGTTGAGTCCTGATCAAAACTCAGCATCTCAGACTGATAACAGTTTTGGGATTGTTTTAATTGGCTCCAAAAATATACATGAATTCATAGCCTGAGCAGACTGTCAGAAGGAGGTGGGCAGAAACACAGGAAAGAAGCAGTAAGTGATGGATAAATGAACAAACTATTACTAGCCAGAGTTAACAGTTTGTATTAGCAGTCAGTAATAAATAATTAATATAGCCCTAGGAGATATAAAGCCATGGTATCTCGTGCTTGGCTCTAAATGGAACTCAAGATAACCTACTTTGAACAGTAATGTGTTCACAGTATGTGGGAATTAACTGCTCAATGTAATAAGTATTATTGAATTTCCCATCTCTGTACAGATAAAGGGCAACTGCCACCAAAAAACACAGTAATAACAGTAACTGAATGATAAAAAAGCAAACAAACCTGCTTTTCATTACATCCTTAAAATGTTATAGGTTGAAATAATCTTAAAAGGGCTTAAAAAACAGCAATTAAATATTTCCATTTCTGTTTTCCAAGACTGCAGCTGAGAAAACGAAAGAGGCCTAAGTGCCATACCGTGCTAGCCTTGCTAATAACTCTCTGTGAAAAATCTCATTAATTCAGTCTGGCTCTTCAGATCAGCCGCTAAGACCTTGTATTGTCAGTCATCCTCTGGCCTTTTCAGGATTTCCACAGCCTAACTAGCAGAGTCTCCATGGAAACCATGCAGTCATGCTTTGCACATCCCCAGAACTTTTTGTTCCTGACAAAGCTTGAAAAATCACATGCAGCATGGAGAGTTTAACACAGTGAACTAAACCCTGACCCACACTTATAAATGATAAACCCCAGCATACTAGCTTTATTATAAATGATTTCCTTACAAGATACTTAGCCAAGCTGGCAAAATGCTGAACCAGACAATACAGGAGGAGCACAGCTCCGGAAGAGAGGAAACAAACAAACCAAAGCAAAACACGGAGTTTTGGGCTAGTTCTGTGTTCTTTGAAAGCACTGGAAGCACATAGGTACAGAAACAAACAGAGAGCAGAAGTGGGACTTTGAAGTTGCCTCTCCCTGAAAACGGCATCCTCACAGCCTTCAGAAGAGGACTCAGCACTCTCGTGACTGTGCGTCACAGTGGGACTGATTCACTCATCTGGTTGTGCATCCTGGTCGTCAGAGGCAGCAGGAGCCGGGTCTCAGCCCTGTGGCTGCATGGTGCCCCTGAGACCCTGCCTGCACCTGGCATAGCCCTGGCCATGCACTGCCCACCCCTCCGGCCCTGGAGAAGGCATCTGGATTGATACAGCAAAACTGCTACTGAAGGCAGCTGTGGCACTGCTCTCAAAATTAGATACTCTGGCTTGCACCTGGGAACTAGCAGGCTTGGGGTGCACACACGTATCTGATGGAGGGTAAGAAGCTGGTGACCCACTCAACAGCCTAGCTGCCTTCACCCCAAGCCTGAAGGCTCCCCGGCAGGTTCTGCTGGGATGATCGGGGCAGTGGTCACTGGTTATGATGACCCTCCTTATCCCTGCTGATGCATGGAGTGAGTACTCACACCAACAATATCACTGCCCAATATAAAGCATTGATTATAGCCAGGAGGGCAGGAGCAAGATGCCAGGCATTGTCCCAGAAATGAGTCCATGGAAAGCCCCACTGCACAGTGAGCACCTAGCTGTCACTTGTTCCTTGGCACTACAAGAGCCCCATGGGATTTTTCCTCTCTTCTCCCAAGCAGGGCTGCCATTCCATGCTTGGGGAAGCATTTGCGCAAAGACCCTCTACACGGGAGGGCCAGCAAAAGTCAGAAAGGTCACATGCTGAGAAGGAGTCACTGCAGGCCAAGCTCACTTTGCCGCAGTAAATTCTCAGCACTGGTGCAGATGAACAACCGCCTGCTCAGTACAGCGTCTGGGTTTGTGAGAAAAGAGGTGACTCATAGCCGAGGGTCATGCTGTAATCTGGGAGGACTGCCAAGGAGAGAGAGAGACACACTCAGCCCGATCCATGGTGAGGTCACTCCTTTCTTGGGGCGGAAGATGCAATTCACCTCAAGAGGATCAGAGTCCCAGGTGGGCTGAACCAGTCATTTGGGAGCTGGCAGCTTCCACCCCTGAGTTGCAAATAATGAGTTTAGGATTAGGAAGTCAGCCTCACATGGGATGGCTCAGGAGGTGTTTGGCACATGCAATCTTTCCCCTGTGGGATTCAGGAGGTCAGAGCAAGCTTTGTTTCCATGGGGTTCCCCTGGTGTGTCACCACAATGGATGGAAAACATTTCCTCACCATCTCCTCCCCCAGTGAGGAGTGGTACATAATCAACAGGAAGCCTTGGATCTCTGGAGCCTTTCAGAGGATAACCACAGGCATCAGAGCCAGCATGGTGTGGGACATGCAGGCCTGATAGATGTTGCCTGCGCTGGCCGGGACCTTTTGGGGCTAGGCCTGTACAAGCAGCAAAATTACCCTGCCACTGCTGTACTTTGGTGAGCAGCATATGCTGATGCTCTCTCTCAGAGCCATTCACCATCAATGCCAACCATCTGTTTCACTCACCACCCAAGCAGATGCCACTTGGCCACGTGGCTTGGGTACCTGAATGGTGGAAACCACAAGTCCTCTCTCTCAGGTGGGCAACTAGCCCCCCTTCCCCTGGTGAAGACCTAGATGTGCCTTGCAGGCTGTTTGCAAGGCCAGAGGAAGCAGATGGTGTTGGGCTGGAACAGGAGCCCAAGCTGAATTACAGCCACAGCTTGTGACAGCTTCAGTTTGTTAGCCCATGAGGACAGACCTCAGGGGACATCTCTGGTGGAGAATTTTATGCAAAAGCCTTGACTCCTCCTTGCTGTACTGCAAAATTGTACATGTGTTGGCTTAAAAGCAATAAAACATCTTTGCATCTCTTGCTCTGCTCTCTTATTTTCTTTGGTTTTGCCTCTCCTGTGGCCAGGAATGAGAACTTCTGGCAGCCCCAGAGCCATGGCAGCCTGAAGCACTACCTTGAAAGTTCTAAAAATCATAATGGCTGTTTGTCTGCTGAATAAAATGTAAAATACAGTTGTCCTTGAGAGGGCCAAATTATTAAAATTCAACAAGACAACCACATGTGCCACTTCAAAACTCAGGAAGGTGTGCAGATGTGTAAAGGGCAGAATTTGTTGCTATAATTGTCAAGGTAAATCAGGTCCTAGTGAAGGAGTGCTGGTCTCTTACCAGTCACACTTGGCTCCTGTCCCTTCTCCTGCTCTACCTGAGTGTTGCTGTGTCAATAAAGGTGACACCTGAGCTCAGTAAATACCTCCTGTTTTCATTCTGTGGTGGCCCTAGATGATCCCCAACCTTGGATGGAGCAAGTTCCCGTTGCCATCTTCTCTCTGCTGTAATCCACCTCAAAATTGAATGAGACCCTCCTTCAGCAAGAGTATCCAAAATGGGTTATTGCTTGCCCTTTTGGAAGACAAGCAACGTCTCTTTGACATGTTAGTAGCCCCTCTCTGCTCCCCTGTCCCAGAAGAGTGATGGTAGGTTTGACATGCAAACTCCTGGGAGAGGGTGTTCCCCAGATGAGTAGCTTTTTCTTTACCATTTGCTCAGGGCAGAGCAGAGAAAAGCTGGTTACAGGCAATGCCAAGCTGTGCTGGCATAGTCCCCAAAGAGGCAACAGGAGGCGGATCAGCCATGGCTGACAATCCTGCTACCTACTGCTCTGATGCTTCCATATGACATCTGTGGCACACCAGGTCTGCACAAGCACCTCCAAGTTCAAAACATGGCATCCAAGCCCACATGGCCTGGCTGTACTACTGCACAATGTGTTTGGACAAACTGAGGTCCAGAGCAACAGACTATGACAGGTCAGCAGAGATTCCCACCATCCCTGTCAATATCTGGGGGTGAAAATTCATCATTGTCAGCTGCAGCTCGCTAACAAAGGCACTAGCCAAGGTTCAATTGATGAATACTGAAAGGACAAGGGAAGAACTCTGAGCTTGAAGCTACTTCATGAAATTAGAATAAGCAACAACTACTCTTCTGCTTTGCTACTGCCACTGCATTTATTTTCCTGAAACTGCATCCATACATTTCTGGCTTAAATGTGGTTCTCAGCCTGGGGCATGGCTGTGGAGCAGGAGTCCTCTGCCTTGGTCAGAGCTAATGAGGCTGAGCACTGCAAGGAGATTTCGGGCCCCAAGAAGGGCTAGCGGGGGAGGCTTCCTGGGCAGCGATGCTAGATCTGCTTTATGAGAAAGTGACTGGATCTTGACAGCAAGCCGAAGAAAAGATAAAATCCCTAGAAAGGAGACAGAGAAAGCACTAACTATATCCAAGAGCTTGTTGCTCATCTAGTCTTAGCTTGCCCTTACCCACTGCTTTCAGCCCTTCCGGGGACACCTCTCACAAAAAGCCCCACCGTCATCCTCAGACCACTCATCTGTGCTGGAAGTGGTAAAACATGTCCAAGCAAAGGGGATGTTTGCCTGCAGGATCATCTTTCAGAATGCACCTGCCTCCTCTCCTGGGGTACAGGGAAGCTTCTGGCAGAGAGGAGCAGTCCCAAAGTCATCACCACTGCTCTCCACTTCCTTTTGAACAGCCATGAATTCCATTGGTGTCTGCACAACAATAACGTGATCAATCACATGACTTCAGGCACTGACAATTCAAATCTGCTGCATAAAACCCATTTTCTATGAGGTCTTTTATTTTCATGCAGTTTCAGCATGGATTGTGATAGACAAGGAAAGGGGAAACCAGTCACTTCTCAGATAGTCTCTGACCTGGAGTTTCCTCAGCCCTGTAACAACACCAGGTTGTTAAAATTCCTAGATATATGAGGCAAAATCGAAGTAGGATACTCATGGGATTTGCACTTTTGTGAAAGGAGACTGTCACAGGGACTTCAGCTGACATATAAAGGAGATGGCACGTGTGGGGCATCCAGGAACACAGACCTTTCTTTGAATCTATGGAAGAAAAAGGGAGGCAAGAATGGATAGGTGACATGGCCACTGAGCTGACTGTCGGAGGTCCATAGTGAAGGACAAGCAGAAATAAGACAACAGAGAAAAGAGAGCAGATATTACACAAAGTCCAGAGGAAAATTACCTCCTTCAGGATCTTTTCAATAAATTTAAACCAGGAACAAACACAAACCCTAGTTCAACAGCTGTTATCATAGAGCTCCTGTAGTTTTGATCTAGCAGTAGATACCATACAATATTGCAGAAGCACAGCCTGACACTCCCTGTAGATATGGGCAGGCTATTTACCATTTCTCTGACTTCACTTTCTCCATCTTGACAGTGTTAATAGCAGATACTTTATCAAGCCTTTCCTAAAAGATATTTATTGGTAAAGCTCTTGAAGAGCAATGTATGACAGCCATCTTCCTCCATTTCTGCCTGGAAGAAATAGAAATTGTCGATTTTCAAGTTAAAGGTTCATCTAGTGTTTAGGTTCTATGAGAGTTAAATATTATCCTAAATTGAACCAACAGCTAAGCAAACAGATGATAAGCTTTTAGCGAACTCAGGAGTATTGTAGAAATAAATCTTCTCATGTACTTTGTCTACAGGTGTGCAATGTTTATTCTCCTCCATGAAGTTGTAACTGAACTTTGCAGTTGGCTCCACAGTGATTCAGTAGTAGGCTCATAAGATTTTTTCGGGGGTGCAGTTTGGCTCCTCTTTGGCTACACAAGGGGCAAATAGGTCTATGGAAAAACTACCTTGAGCTGTCTAACTTTTCACTAGTTCTGTTAGCAGCCAAAATCTGGATCATGCTTTACAAAATCCAGTGATAGTCATGCCTGGCCCACCTCTATTATGAACAAAGCCTGAATGACTTCTACCATTAAAAGAAAAAATCTTTTCCTTCTATGCCTTAGATACTTCCCAGGTATTTTCATTAGAGAGGAATTAAGAAAGAAGAAAAACTCTTCACACTAGCTCCAAGGAGAGCCTTATATAACACTTTGAGACTCAAGATCATTTCCAAGTGCCTTCTGAACATAAAAAGAATTGAAAATACATCACAAGGTGACAGAACTTATCCATCCCTCTAAGATACTGCCCTCCACCTGCACTCAGCCTCGCTAATGTGCATGGATGGAGGTCTCATCTGCTGTGCACAGCCAGGAGACACAGACAGTGCTGGGATACTGCTTAGGGTATATCAAAATCATATTTCCACACTGAAAAGGGAATTGCTTATTTCTCAATATGAGTAAAAGCATAACAGCTCAAGCACCATGGAGTCAAAATGCAGAAGCCAAGAGTGAGTTTGCAGTCATCTAAAAATGCCATTAAAAACAGCTCTCCTGAGTATAAAAAACTATTTGTCTCATCTCTGAGGAAAACCTGTAGGCTAGACATAAAATAGCTTTATGGTACGTTCCTCTGTAACCATAAAACCCATGTGCCTCCTTCTTTCAGTTGCATCTTCCCTTCTCGGTACCAAGCAGGGCATTCAATTAGAAGACTCTGGCATGAATTTGCAAAGGAGAAGCATGAATCCAAGCTGGAGATTAATGCTGAGTACGTTTGCAGGAGGCTGTGCATATTGGACTGATGGGTGAAAATTTGGCATCAGCATTCGAGCTCTTGCCTCAAAAGCAAAAGAAACACTCAGAAAGTTTGAAGAGGTATGTGGTCTCCAGCCAGAAAAGGTCATCATCATAAATAGATGGGAGAAATAAGGAAAAACAAACAAAAGGGAGGGAATCTTGGAAAATCACATATTCTTTTTGCATTTCACACAGAGCAGGTTTCTTATGGATTTCAACACCCAGCTGCTTCCAGGAACAGAACAGACATGCACGTGCCTGCAAAGCAAAACACAGCTGGAGAGCTAATTTTAGGCCTACCAGTCTTGGCAATGTCCCTTTAAGAAATGAAGAATATACGGTTTTCATGCATATGCACAAACACCAAATTCTTACAGTTAATCTACGTGGTTGCTAATGCAGTTTGCTCCAGGTACCACCAGGTGTGCCTGTCTCCCTAAAGTATCTTATCCCCTTATAAGACTACCTTCTCCTATTCACAATGCAGTTCTTGTGTCTGAAAAATCCAGTACAGAATCCCTCAAACAACAGCTATGCCCTAGCAGAATGGAAAAGCTTGGTTTCATAAGTACTTTCAGGTGAATTACACTAACATTCATCCACCATAAGGCTGCTGAGTGATTCAACTCTTTCTTTAATTAAAGGAAAAGTTGTCTTCCTCTTTCCTTCAAAGAAGCAAATGCCACCACACTTAAGGAAAGAAATAACAGGCAATATGTTTGCACTTGGGACTGGATTTCGGAAAGAACGAGACCACCAAGTTACAGCCAAGGTTTAGAAAGGCAAGTCCAAGTAAGAAATGTTGTTAGTAAGAATTTCTGTTTCAGGTTCTTTTTGCACTATAGATGTAAAGACTTCTTTGGTCCTAATTTAAACCCCAAGAGTGTTGTGAATTTTACCTGATCCAACCAACACTGGAGATGCTTCAGAAGTTTCAAGCTTTACTTAATAGTTGTCAAACTAACTTTTGGTCCGAACTGGCCAAATGTTCCAGTACCTGGAACCATTAGGTTAGTACCAGAATTAAGAAGAAGAGGAAAACTTGTTAAAAACACCTGTTTATGCCTCTTTCCAATTTCTTGGTAGTTCTGGGTACTTCATTTCCCAGGAGGGGAACTCATTTTGGTTTTCATGATAACCCACTCTGAACTGGTGGTACAGGGAACACAGCCTTAGGTACCAAAGGGCATCGTTCAGAGCACTCCAGCTACAACCTTCCTGCACTACTCTCTACTGAAGAATGACATCCAAACACTCTAAGTCTTGCATGTGCAAATCCTCTTTCTCACATCACTGAGGTCCTCTCGAAGAGACATCTTTCCAGTCCCTCACCCATGTATGCCACCAAAACAAAGATGCAGACTTTATTTCCTCTAGTGCCACTCATGAATTCATCTAATGTGGGTGACACCCTCTGTTCACAATGGTATGGACAAAGGCAATGGATGCATCCACTTGTAGCCCAAACGTGGAGCAAGTCCAATGATACACCAACAAGCTGTGATCAGGGACACTAAATGTTATGCAGAAAAGATAATAGAGTGCCTTTTGTCTGCTTAACACAAATTAAACTAGGAAAGTGATGAAGAGAGGGTGGATTTCTGCCCTAAGTGATTCATCTGCATTTTGAGAAAATGGGTAAAATCAAAATTTAGATGTGCAACTTCACTGTCTGCCCTTCTAGTTCCAGTTCAGGCTTGATCTAAACATATTTATTAGACACTTCTGTAAACTATTCTCAGACTGCTAGGTAATAACTTGCATGACACTAAAGGTAATCTCAAATATATCTTTCTTTCCCTTTTTATCTTCCTAATACCAGAGGCATCTGTCCCATCTGTGAGAAACAGACTGGATAATTTATGGAAACAAAAATAGCCTACTGAATTTAAATAAAATGCTTCAATATATAGCAATAATAATGAATGAAATAAATTCTGTCATCACACAGATACTGTTGTACAAAAAAATGTGCCCACACCCAGAGCAAATGAAAATATTAATTCCATATAAAACTGCCTTCTCAACAAATGAGATAAGAAGAGCAGACCCTTTTGACAGTCTGTGTGTTAAAAGATTTCAGGATTAAACAATGCCTTCATCCTTGTAGAATGCTATTTCCTAATTAATTTCTAATAGTCAGGACCATTTCATATAATAGCATATCTTTATCAGGTAAAGCAATACTTGGAACAGATGCATGCAGAGCAGTTGCATTTCAGCTTTGTTTCCAGCTAAACTAAAGCCAAAGAAAGTGAAATTATTTAATACTCATTTTCTGTATTTGTGGTCATTAATCCAGCAATTTGCCAGATGAAATATTGAAAAGTATCTCTTATTATTACTGTCTCCCCTGAGGTGCAATCTCCCAAACTTGATCCAGCTTGCAATAGACACGTTTCTTTTGAAAGGGAGTGCTAACACAGGTATGTATGCAAAACTTCTCTGCTATTTAGCTAGTCATAGACTATTCCTCAAATCAAGCAGATTTCAAAATTTCATCCAGAAATCTGATTAGCAAACATTTACAGGGTTTTTTTCATATAATATTTCAGGTCAGATCAAGATGATGTGTCATTCCTGTGTCAGTGTAAACTATTGATAGCAGAATGAAAACTGCACTGAAATTACCCGTATCAGTTTAAAACAGAGACCTTGTCCAAACTTCAAACAAAAAATTTAAATAAAAAATTTAAATAAAAAATTTAAATATGCTGGCTGTTTGGGTGTTTCTTCTTGACAGTTTAATCTAGAGTATTGGAAGATCATTTCTAAAACTAGAAGTGGGGCATACTAGGATCTGGCACCTATTTCACCCTACAGGATGCAGAGAAGGGTACTGGCAGAGCTCAGTAAAGAATATATTGTTAAACTTGGGAAGATGCTGAAAGTACAGGGGAGACTCAGCTGAACTTTTTATTAATGAAAAATGTTCTGTTCATTTGACTTTAATAATTTCATTCAAAACTGAACAAATTCTGCTATATTTTTTGTCTTGACTTTTTTTAAAAAAAGTACTTATTTTACAATAAAAATGGTGAGTTCAAAAGGAAAAAATAAACACTTGTATTTCTAAATATATAATAAATATATAGGTAGGAAACATTTAATTTTAAACAGTTGACATTAACATTTTTACATCATTATTAGGAGTCAAAGGACTTTCCCTTCGCTGCTCTATCAGTAATGCAGCTCTTCTGACAGACACACATACAAAGTCAGACGGAGACAGCCAAGAGCACTGCTCTTACTTCAAACATGTGTGCTCCAAATAATCATTCTGTTAGAGGCATTTCAAGGTACAGCTTGGTGCCAAACGATGTTGCCACTTTTAACTATGTCCTTTACCCAAAAGCAATAATTTAAATTGTGTAACTTTTCACAAATACAAATGAAACATGCACAGCAGCGTTCTGACCAAACAACTTCCAGATTTTGTTAAAGCTATTGTTTTGATGTGCTTGGAAAAGCAGTAAGGCTCCACAAAGACACAGAAGAGGAGGTGAGAGATCAGTGGAACTGAGCTCTTTCAAAGCCAGAGCCAAGTGCTTCTTACGGTGGATGTATCCTCAGGGTCTTATGTGCGTCATACCATATTCTTACCAAAGAATTTGCTTTGGATCCCAACCAAAGCAGCTGAACAACAGTTCGGCTCCTCAGGTTTTATTAGATGAAATTAAAAGACTCCATATATCCAAAGCAGAGCTCCAAATGTGAGCTGAGCATAAGCCTGCACTATGGATGGAACCACAGTGTCAGAGGTAAGCATCACCCATGTATTCGCACAGATGGGTTATTAACTTCAAGAAGCTAATTATGTCAATTTAAATGTCAACATTGTTAATGATGTCACTGCCTGTTATTTTAACAGAAGCATCCAGTTTTTACGACTTGGTAATTTGGTGTTGCATGTCTCTCATTTTGTCTTTGGTCCTAGATGACAGACAAGACATCTTCAGCTGCTAAAATTTTCTAATTTCCATTTCTGACTTTGGCATCGTTACATGATACATTTAAATTTATTTCTATATCTATTTGCCAGCCCACTGGAAATCATCAGGTTAGAGGCAACATAAAATTAGTGTCAAATTAAACAAGAAAAGCTGTACCATTTGTTTTGCTTCCTTCTCTGTTCATTCAGTAAAGGAAGCCATACAGCTTATTATCTGCTGTAGTAGAGGATACCTGATCCCTGGACCTTGCTGAAGAAGGCACTTTGTCACCAGATAAGACAGAAAATGTTGTTCTAGCTCACAGAAATTCCTAGTGTATTCTGGTCACATCAGTATGGATTTCTTTCCCAAATCAGTATTTTTTTAATGTGCATAATTTTTCCTTTTCTTGTGTTGTGGCTCTACCCTTCTGTTTTTATAACCCACAGGAAGCATATTTCAAAAATATTTATTAGCTTATTAAATTAAATTACTCGAGCCCCTGCTGGACTAAGTTTTATAGAGTGCCCACAAAAATCAAAGAGCCTGTGCTATAGTGGCAATTTGTAGTGATGGTATAGAAAACTATTCCTTAATCTGTTTAATTAGCCAACTGCAAATACTTCAATTTACTAAATCAGAAACTATTGGCAGGAATTACTCTGTCTGTTCAAGTTCTGTGGCTCAAGACTGGAAAAGTAAACAGTCTTGGTGAAGACGGGCCAAAATGAATAAGCGTATTTGTTGAAAGCTCCTAGTAAAATAAACAGCAATGAAATAGTTAACAATATTGACTTGTAAATACCTGTAACTAGGCTTTACATTTTAAAAGCCATTTGAGTAAATGAGACAATTTCACGTTCCTCTTATTGCTGTTTCTTCTCTGCCTGGGGACTCAATGAGTTTGGATAAGGAGAAATGGATCTCTTGAGATGCCCACCACAATGTATGACAGGGATCAGCTTCTTGTATGATCAGCTGCCTCCAACCCCAAATACCCTCAGAAGGCAGCTTAGCTATCACACTGTGATAGCTAGGGAATTGAATGCTTCTGTCATATTAACCAACTCAATCTTTAAGCACCTGTTTTTTTAGTTCAGATGAGTTCAAGATACAAGAGCATATACATATGTATATTGCACAAACATATGCAGTAAGTCTAGGAAGAGGCCTTAAATCCTCAAGGTGCTGTTCAATATGTTATATACACTATTTGTGTCTATATATGTATATATACACGAATATGAAATCAAAGTATTTCCAGGAGTCCAATACAACAACAAAAGGAAAAGCAAATTTGCTAACACTGCAAATTTTGCACTCAGGTTCAGAATACTCAAAGTGTCTTGAGAATGATTTCTGAATGTTGGACTTTTGTTGAGCTGATTACAAGCAGGCTCATCAGTTACAAGATTAGAATTGATTTAAAAAATGCTTACACCTGCACCCACTTATACTTTGGAACAAATGAGATGAAGGTATATAAGTCGTATTTATTTCCAGCATTTAACCAGGAAGATCTGGGGGAGTTCATTCTCGGTTTGTTGTTTTTTTTTTTTTTTTTTTTTTTTTTTTTTTTTTTGTATTTCCCTAATATTAAAGTTTTATAAGTTCAAGTTTGCATTTTTCCCTGCAGGCATTCCTTGGTGCTCAGTAAATAAAGCCAGTTACATAAAGTGTTTTGTGAACTTCTGAAAACTGAAATTTTGGGGCTTCCAAGAAAATCTTCCTTCCTTCTTTTCACTTTCCTCACCTTTTCTGTAATTGCATTTCAGTATTTAGCTGCTTTATAACTGAGTCTTAGATTACGTTATCAATTTGTAAGTCCAACAGCTTCATAAAGAGCAGAAACAAAGCTTTGCACGAGAAATAAGGAATTTAATTTCATCCCCCAACTTTACTCAGCATTGCAGCCATAGGGGAAGTCAAAATATTATTCCGTGCAGCACCTGAGTTACAATAATTTAGCATAAAACTTGTGACTGCGTAGGGGCACCAAAACAAGACATCTGTGTGTGGAGAACAGCCTGCCTTGCTCTTTTCTCCCACCAGCTGACCTGGCCAGCCTACTCTGCCAAGTTGCCTGCACACAAAACTTACAGCAGATCCACTGGTGTAAAATCTTATTCTGAATAAAACATCGGTAGAGAAAGTGCTAAACCATTAGGTGGCTGGTGCCCAGGCAGCTCAGTGTCCTTTGCCAGGGCACAGGCTCTTGAGGAAGCCTTAGGACCCTGGAGCAACTGTGGACATGAGGGCAAAAGCATCTGTTGGGCACTGTTGGGGTAAAGGCCAGAGGTAGGAAAACAATTGCCTGTATTCTGTGGTTACTCTTGATGCTTTCCTGCCTCCCTGCCCTTCCCTTGTTTACAAGTGGTTTTTTTACAACAGGCAAGAAGGGGGAGGTTTCCTTTGACTCCAAGGTCTATAAGTTGGGTGCAGCTGGCACAGGAAGCAAAATTAAAGCTGACACCAGGCAGTCTGGTGTTACAGCCGTCTGCATTCCTATTGATCTGAAGGCTTAGTCTGCATTCTGGCTTTATCAGCCAGTGGCATCATGACTGCCATCTCCTCTCTCTCATCCTTCTAACCTGGAAAACACTTCTGAGGGTGCTGAGAGACAGTTATCAAAGATCCACTGCCTAAGAAAAGAACAACATGCCTCAGAAGAAACAGCTGCCTGGCACCTTTGAAGAAAGTTTCATGACACTTTTTCTATTTAATTTAAAAAAAAGAAAATCCTCAATATATACATGATGTTTCAACTAGCAGATCATTTCAGAACTGCTTCTGACAGTGGTGGATTTTAATGAACCTCTTATCAAGACGTTGCCAGCTCAAGACAGACAATGTGTGTGTGTATACGCATAGATCTCAGTCTTGTTAACATCAGAGAGTGAAAGGGATGGTGTGCAGGAAGATTTATTGCAGGGAATTATCCACACACACAAAACAAAGCAAAACAAGCCTGAATTGTTTGCATGGAATTTTTTGCTCCTACTCAGTTCATAAACTGGGAGTGCTAACCCAAGGAGTAGGGTTGATGAAAGTGTGATCTGACCGTATTTTGGTCCATTTGATTTAATTATTCTTCTGTAGCTGTCACATACACAAAAAGGCTATCTCAAGGAATAAAGTAAAATAAAATAAAATAAAATAAAATAAAATAAAATAAAATAAAATAAAATAAAATAAAATAAAAATCATTGCACCACTGAAAGAACAATGGAATAAAAGAGAGATAACTATGTCAAAGTGCACCAAGAGAGAGGTTTTATTTTTCCTCACTGCTATTGCAGTGAAGCATAAACACACATATTGGGAGGGAGAGTTTAAACAGCAGTATCATATTTAAGTAAGACTAAAAACTGTCCTTTACATCTTCATATGGTACATTGAGGGAAAAAGATACCCTGTTGAAAAATACGTCATACAATCCTAAGAGATAAAACAGAAGCAGGCTCTTAAAATTGTGCTCTCATCCACAGCTTCTTACCAGGGGCTCAAAGTGAAGCTGTAATTAAGCTCAAAATACTAGAGCGGCTCTGATCTTGAATATTTAACACTTAAATTCTGAACCACAGAACTAGACTGTGATGCTACTGAGGCTGGCATTTCACAGCAGAAGACATGGAACCTCAGCTGTCATGCTGTTATTATTCCTGATATTAATTCTTATAAAGGAGAATTGCTTAGAAAAAAAGGTAAATCCTAGACATTTTCTATGACTCTCACAACTGGTGGATGGGTTCAGATAACACCGAAAACCAAACAGTCTGTGGATCAGTGAGGTTTTACCTAGACAAATGTAAGCTCGTTACCTCAATTTTAATATTTATGATAGGCTTAATCCAGTAAACAGATAAATTGGTATAAGTGTGAAAAGACCACACAACTGCATGTAGGCAATAAAGACCACACACGTACCTTTTTTCAGACTGAGGACATTAAGAAAATAAGGATGTGCCAAAAAAAATTTAGACTATTGGACTGAACAAATAAATAGTGGTCATTAGAGTTGAATAATGGACCACAAATCCAAACAAATAGTCAAACTTACCAGGCAAAAGCTTCCACAGTTTATTTTAGCATTACTTTAACATCACTTTCGTGCTAACATAATGGGTGAAAGAGTAAGTCCTTTCCAATCTATAGAAGGTTTTGTCATTGATTTCTGTGGGGCAAGAATTTGACCCTATGATTTATAGCATGCAAGATCTGCAGCAGCTCTTCATACACATGTGAATCTACTCCAAAGTTGAATAAATACAACCCAAGTAATAAAACACAAGAAGAACAACTGAAAAAGATAAGTCCGTATCAAATATACAAACTCCAAGAAGAAAGGTCTGGCTTGAAGCATAATTTGAATAATTGTGGGAGACCCATGCAGGCATTGGAAAGCGTGGATTCTTCTTTATAAACCTTTCTGTTCAAAATACAGGGCTAAATCTTGCTGACATTAAAGATACTCACTAGTTTGAACAGCAGAAGTTTACTTCTTACCTTGGAAATCAAGGCAAAGCATTCTTCTAAATTTCACGTTGTAGCAAAATGGGTTTAAACCTCCATGAACTCTGTGGTGTTAGTGAGAGATAAATGAGAAAAGCAAATCAATTACCAGAGAGTTTAAAATCTGTTCCTGGGCCTATACAGAGATCTTCTCCAAGGGTAAGTAAATGGGGAGGAAAAAAAGTTGCAACAGTACTATGTCTTATTCCAGTGGTAATTTCTGAATTCATCATTTACATATAGCACAGGCAGTGATATACCAGAATATATAAAATCCTACTGTTATTGCACTATTCTGCATCTCTAATTAAACCTTATCTGCCTAAAGTGCTCTAACATTACTGAATCCATCTAAGTGAGGAACTTGATATTTGCATAGAGCTTTGTACATTCAAAAAGCTTTGCAAACAATAATGAAGTAAGCCTCACAAATACCGTGTGCAGTAAGCAGAGAAGTCAGGAATCCCATTTTTACAGGTAAGGGAAGTGAAGCAAACACATGGTTATGGCCACACAAATATTCATAAAAGATGACAGAAGTTGCAGATCCATAGTGCAGTATAATTCACACCAACTGCCCATCAGTCCTCTGAGTAGAAAACAGTCACACTACAGCACAATGCTGCGTATGTTACTCAGACATGCAAAGGGGAAAAGGAGTGGCATACTAAAACCCTGTGTGATTTAGATGACCACATACAACAGCAATAATTACTTTTTAGTGTAGCACCTGTCCCGGTCGCATTATGCCAAATCAAGGTCTGTATTTTTTTTAATTAATTTGTGATTTCTGATACTTCACCTTTGGGTTAAGCTAGGCCAAACCTGGTACCTAGCCATGTTTTCAGGGCTGATTATCAGCTCTTTCTCACATGAACTCGGATCCCTTGAATTCTCAGGAAGGGTATTCAAAAACACAACTTTCCTAATAAAAACCACATTTTAAAACTATCCTTAAATTATCTGCTAATCATCAAACTCCATGAAGTGAAAAGGAGAAAATTTACTTTCCTAATGAAATAACTTTAACTTTCTCTATCCAAGTATCAATAATGTGCTCTTAGGTAATCCCTTCCACAGCATTTCCAGCTCTCATTATGTGATTATGTATTGCAAGGTATTTGTGTCTTTGCTTGGGTTTCAACAGATTCTTACTACTTTACCCTTCCATGAGAATGGAAAATTCTCATTTTCCAAAATGGTTGCCACTGCCTGAAATGGCCAGTGGTGCAGAAAACCTGAGCTGGCCTCGCTGTCTAAACCTCTTTGCCCTCACAACTGTTGTAAAGGGAAGTGACACTGTCCTTTGGAAAGAGCATTTATAATTCATGCTGCAGTAGTGCCTGGAGGGGCCCTTAGCTGATAGGGCTCAGGTTATAGCTGGCACTCTGTGTCCATGTAATCAAGATGTCTGCTTAGCAAATAAGCATATGGTTAAATACAACAGAGGAACAAAATAGGTGACAACAACACAAACTTTTGGCTCCTCGGGGTGCTCACTCATACCAGCCACCTAAGCCCAGTCACTTTTGAAGGGTTTCTGGTGTTCCGGGAAGGAGGGGAGAGGGCTTCAGTGTGAAAGACTGACATGAGGAAAGGCCAGGAGACTCTGCAGGTTCTTATTTGGAGTTCCTTCTGGCCCAAAACTCCAGGTGGGGTCTTCATTAGAAGCCTTCATTGAGGAGGAAAGTTAAAGATAAAAGTGATATAATCTGGCATAGTGGGCCAAACAGCTTGCTCTTGGGCTGCAGTGGGAACAGGAAAATAACCCTAGAAGCATGCAGGGGAGTTTGGCCTCTGTTTTTTAAACATGGAGAATGCCTAGAGCAGAAAAAGAGCAGCTCCTTGAGCATTGCAGACTGAGAGAGGCAACGATGAGAAAATGGAGGCTGCTGTGTGTGTGCACACGCACATCTGAGAGTACTTAATATGAATTATTGGCACCCTACCCAGAAAAACTGATCCTAAAAGGGATCACACATGTTTCAGTTCACTGATACCTCAAAGTGACCACCTCACATAATTAACCACCTTTGGTTAAGCAACTCGGTGCCAATAATAAAGTCAAAGAGGCCATTTGCCCCATCTGACTCCAACAGGACAACTGCTCTGTATCCTGTCTCCAGGATCATTTGGAAGCCTGTGTGAAATTTCATCTCTGTCCAATTAACATCCATTTATCCTTATGCCAGCACTGTCTTTTAATCTTATTCCTGCTGCTGAGCCCTGTATCTTTATAGACAAGCAGCATTAAATTTTCTTTTCCTAGATTGAATGAGCCCACCTCTTCTAATCTCCTTCTGGGAGATAAACTCCTTGTTTTCCCAATTGCCCAAGCAGCCTGTCCCTGCTCCAGTCTGAGTTCAGTTTTTGCCAGTGGAGATGATCAAAACAGGATGAAGCCTTCTAAAGGAGAGTTCAGTGGACTAATACTCCCCTTTTCTCCCTCTTTGCTCAAAATCCTCTGTCAGATACATCTTTGCAATTTTTGCCTGTTCTTTTTTTTTTTTCCTGGCCACATCCCTTCAGAGGTTCACAGACATTCTGCAGTTGACTAATAGGCCAGTCTTGTCTTCCTCCTTCTCTGTCATTTACAGTTGATGGATTCCTATTTTAACATAAATTCTTATTAGCCCCTAAGTGATTGCCCATGCCATTATGTTCTATCGCTCAGTTCTTCAAGATCTCATCTCATGTAGCTGAAGGATATTCCATTAATCCCTTGCATTAAGAATACATCCCAAATTTATCATTGGTAAAGGAAGAGTACTTCTTCAAGTTATGAGATGATTATACACACAGGTGCATGGCTTTAAAAAAAAAAAAAAAAAAAAGGCAAAAAAAAATCAAAGGGGAGGTCATAAGAAAGGCGAAAAAGATAATTCAACTACCTATTTTAAGCCTTGTAACATAAGGCTGCCTGTACCTGCTCTTATTTTGAGAGTGTTTGGTGACACTGCTTCCCTTTCAGGAACCTAAATCCCTTCATTATACTCAGCAAATGATGATCACATCAGTTCTGAGAGATCTTTCCATCATTCTTTCTGATCGTCTCTTTCGTCTCCCTCAACTGTGGAGAAAAGAGAGGCAGAGAGTTTTTAAACGTTCTGGCCAAGGTTTCCTGAACAACTCTAGGCAAATGGTGCTAATGTAGGAAGGCTCTCCTTTCTCTGGAGAGACCCTTATTCCAGATTTGGTCCACTGAGGGCTGGCCTGCTCCCCCCTCTCTCTTCACCCAACCTCTATTCAGTTTTGACTCTCAGTTAATCATGAGAGATACCTGGGCTATAAAGAGTCGATGAGAAACAAATTGCCAAGTGTCCTTCAGCATGGTGGAGGAGGAGGACATGAATATTGTGGCAGATTCAAAGGAACAGCTTGAAAGCAGCTGGAGAGCTTTGCAAAAAAAACCCCATACACTGCACACATACAGAGCAGCTGCATAGAGGGTGCCATGCACAATATTAATTATAAGCATGTTATGGAAGACAATATTCAATGTTTCCAGTGCAAAGCATTAAGGACAGGAGCAGCCAGTGACACTATTTCACACTCCCCTACACACCTCCACTAGGACTTGATTTAACATTATAATATTCCCAGTCTGTCAAGCTGTGACAATTTGTATGAGTGAGATTTTGGGCCTCTCACTGAAATACACATTGCAAAAAAACCCCAACCCCTTCATCACAGACCTGCCTGATTTCTAATGCTGCCCTGGAAGATGAATAATAAAGAGTAAGGGAGTGTCCCTAAAACAAATCAAACTTGGCAGGGCTAACTTTGCTTTTGAAATTAATTTTTAGCATCTTCTCTCTAGCGGCCATGCCTCAGCTGTCTCCCTCTGTGCATAGTTAATGATCTCGTTGAGCAGATAACCAATCTCTGGTTGATTTACAAGGCCTTTTATTGTCTGAACTGTCTATAATTTTTTTAATAGAGTTTCAGATGATATTGCACTAAAACAAAGTTCATTTTACATATTTAATGAAAAAGTGAAAACAAGCCAATAAAGACACCAAAGGACCAATTTGCCAAACTGTTCCACTCAGTCTGAAATATCTTACATGCCAAATATCTGCAAAGCAAATGCACAGGTTCTCTATACTAAGCCTTAAACTCAACAAAAAAAGAAAACCTAATAGCATGTTTAACACCTATTTTGTGTCGCGAATTGTTATGTTTTCCCTCTTATTATCCCAAACTACATTAGAAGGATTTGTTCCATTTCTGTTTCTAAGAAAACAGCAATATATGCATATCTTAGCAGGGTACTGTGAAGATTTTAATTGTGCTCTGCTCCGAGAGCACTACCTGAGGGGAGCGCAAAGCGTCGATATTTGAACGAATCTTCCTGAACTGATGTAACTCAACACAATATACACCACGCCAGGGAAGCAAGCACTGGGAGCTAGATATTTTAAAGTGATTGATTATGCACTGTGCAAGCACAAATGAAGTCAGTGCATAGGGAGTGCCTGTATTCTCAGGCACAGTTAAGTCAGGGTTTCTGGCGAGCATAAAGTAAAACACACAGGAGCTCAAGGAAATGCTTGGTTATTTGCTATAAACCCCAGCACAATGCACCTGAAAAAGTGCTATTAAGAAAATAAAAGACATGTTGGCTCCTGATTGTTCATCGCCCTCCCCTTGGACAGAAGTGGCCCCAGAGGTGAGAGGCCACACGAGGCATAGCCCCAAGTGACCGTCAGCCTGCAGGACCAGAGCCAGCACTCGCCATGCAGGGAAGGCACGTGCGCTTGCAGGGGCTGTGTGGCACACCCATGCACACTGTCCTAGTCCCACCCAGGCTCTCTGTCGTATCTTCAACAGGAGTAACACAAGGCACCGCACACGAAACATGCCGGACACTGGGCAAGCATCTAGGACCGGTTTCTGATAATAAGAGCACAATCAGGGTTGGGGTGATGCAAGCAAGCTGGTAAGACTTCCCAGACATTGTCCTTGGAGCCAGCTTTCTTCTCCCTGTCACCTCTGCATTTTTTAAGCCACTGTACACTGTTGTTGCCTTATGGTGATTATTTTCACTGCCAGCAGAGTCTTTTGCATATTAGCAGCCATTAATCCATTGCATCAGCCAGCTTAATTGGGGTAGGCCATTCTGATTTCCAGCCTCTGTCCTCTGCTCCTTTTCCCCCTCTCCCACCCCACAGTGTTTAAGGGATGTACCAAATCTATAATGTTTCTACATCTGAATGGATCATATAATAGCTATTTGGTCAGATCTGGTTAATTGGGGGACTAGAGGTTTAGTGGTTAGGAATGGGCCTAATCAGGGAGAGAGGAGGAAGGAGAGGAGGAAGGAGGGGAGGGAAGTAGGGGGGCTTCTTTTTTTATGAAAATGTGGACCTCCCTACAGTAATTCCCCTTCAGCTGCTGCCTCACAGATGGACCTTTTAATTGAATTTTCTTACAGGCCTGAGGGAGGGAGTTCATTTCAGGTCAGGTGAGGCAATTGAAGTGAATCTAATAGCTCTAGCTTCTTTTCATTGAGAGCAGAGGGAAGTGTGTTGTTTTGTTTTTTCCCCTCTCCCTCTCACCACCACCACCCCCCCTTTCAGCTCAGCTAAAAAGTTTCAATTAAAAATTGAAACACACGCATGGTGATTTCCAAGGATTTGTTGTCTTCATTTTGCCACAAGTGGCAGCAAGGTCAGTAGTGGGAGAAATCTGAAGCAGTTTGCATCCTGTTCTGGTTTTGTTCCCCACACAAGGAGGAATGCAGTATGTACAGCATTCACAAAAATGGCACTAATGATGGCAAACCTAAGAAACATCTTCCAGATCTAGAAACCTGTTGTGAATGAGCTACCAAATTACACATCCCTGTGGCACTTGTTTTAATACTACGATGCTTTTCAGGCAGAGTCGTCCCTGCCTCAATGGGTTTGCTTTTAAATGAAAGTGAATTTTAAGTAAAAATTAAGAGGGAGCCATTACAAATGAAGCGCTCTTGAGCACAACTTGCTATGTCTGTATTGATAAGAAAGGCTGGACTTAAGTCTTGTGAAGGACCAAAAAGTCCTTCCCAAGTTGATTTTCCATCTTGCAAAGATTTCCAGAGCCAGATAAACCAGGCTAGCAGAAGAACATTTATTCTGGCATAGTATATCTATGTCAGGGTTTTTTCACAGAGCAGTGCCACAGAATTTTCTAGTGTGGGCCAACCCTTTTGCACATCACACCGAGGTTATAGTCCCTCTGAGCCCAGGGCAGGTACAACTCCATATGGACGCTCAGGCAGAGAAGGGCTGGCAGGTAAATTGTACAGGTTGACCCTGTCCTCCAGGAACATTGCGTCCAGCAGCAGCAGAGACAGGATGGCATCCTGGGAGCTTTGCCAGCAAAGGAAGCATGATTTTCTCAAGAGACCTTCTGGTCACCTATGGCTGTAGCAGACGGAGTGCCGGATGGCACTACAGGTCATTCATAAGGAATGATGGGGATCTGCAGTGAGAAGGGAACTGCAGCTGCTAGGGCAGAGCCTAGGAGGTCCCAAGTGGTTTGCAGGGATGGGAAGATGGGTGTATTATGACCAGAGAGGTCTGGTCAAAGAACGATGCTTTCACTTGGCTGAAGGTCTCTTTTGGGGCACCACTAGCCTCGATCTCGCATACATTTCTTTAGCCCATGTACAAAGCTTTCAGATCTCCTTTCCTCTTTAGTCACAGTGGCATCAGATGGGGGATGGAAGGGCTGATGGCCTTTTGAGGGGATAAGCAGCTTCCCCTTGCTGCTCAGACAAATGCAATTCGAGTGAAGTGCAGAGTGTGGAAGTGAATAGCTCTCCTGGACTTGGCACTAGCACAAAAAGTAAGCCCAGTTGCTACTAAAAGGAGACCATGTCACCTGCAGCTGTGTTGCTGTTAGGACCATTTCTCCCTCCTTCACATCAACTTCAGATCTCTGGGGAGTGATAAACCACCTGCAAAGCTTTGAGGCTCCACGTGGAGCCTCTGAACGAACTTGCTGCCACTAGCCTTAAATTCTCCACACAACAACACTTGTCACCTTCACTGAAAAACTGGAGGGTTCAGCACACTCAGGAAGTTTGAAAAATACCTCTCTAGGAGTTGTTTTGATAAAAAGATGACATCCACATCTTGTTTTATTGCTTTCAACCTTACATAAACAAGAAAATCCAGAAGTGCTGATGGGTTTTGTGCATGAGGGAGTGAATCTACGCAATCCCAGACACACCTACACGTTGGGTGGAGAAGTGATTGTGAGCAGCCCTGCCGAGAAAGATTTGGGGGTGATGGTTGATTAAAAACTCAATATGAGCTGGCAGTGTGTGCTCACAGTCCAGAAAACCAATGGAATCCTGGGCTGCATCAAGAGCAGTGCAGCCAGCAGGCTGAGGAAGGGAATTCTGCCCCTGTACTCCACTCTGGTGAGACCCCACTTGGAGTACTGTGTACAGTTCTGGTGTCCCCAACATAAGAAGGAAGTGTAAGGGTTATAGCAAGTCCCCAAAGATGATAAGAGGACTGGAGCACCTCCACAAAAACTTGGGGTAGTTCAGCTTGAAGAAGAGAAGGTTGCGTGGAGACCTCGTGACAACCTTCCAGTATCTCAAGAGGGCCTACATGGAAGCTGGAGAGGGACTCTTTGTCAGGAATTGTAGTGATAGGACAGGGAGTATATGGGCAAAAACTGAAAGAGGGGAACTAGAGGTTAGGTATTAGGAAGACATTTTTTTACTGTGAGGGTGGTAAGACAGTGTAACAGATTGCCCAGGGAGGTTGCAGTTGCCCCAGTCCTGGCCAGGTTGGATAAGGCCTTGGGCAATGTGGTCTAGTGGGAGGTGTCCCTGTCCATTGCAGGGGGGGTTGAGACTGGATGACCTTTAAGGTCCATTCCAACCCCTTAACATTCTATGATTCTACGATTCTATCATTCTATGAAAAGCAGAGCACTAGGGCCACAACCATACAAACTCAGACTGTCTAGGCTCCTTCATGGTTTCACCTCATTTCTGATGAATTGCTTTGACCACAATTTATAAGTAAAAATAACTCATATATTCTTTGTCAACATTCATATGTTTCAATATCTCACATATTGCTATGATACTTCATTTCCAAATGCAATTTCATTTAATTTGAAATTTCCAAATGCTAGAGCTGCTATGAAATGATTTTGAAACTTTTTGGAGGAGGAAGAGGAAAGGGAAGATCTTACTTGGCATAGCTCTACTTGCAATATCAAACAGCAAATGTCTGTATCTGTGTAATGCAAATAGCAACTGCGTGTATCTGTGTAAAGCAAATAGCAAATGTCTGTATCTATGTAAATTTAAGCTAAACCACAGGCTAAAGAAGCTCCTTTTGCAGTTTGGTCTTTCATCTTAAACCATTCTGGGTGTTGTGAGACAAGGGCACCTAGCATTTGGCTTTCCTGCTGGCATTTCCAGCATCATCTCATTCAAATGCTTCTTTATTTTATTTTTTTTTAAACCTAGCAATGTACATAAGAGCAGCTTGGCCAGTGGGGCCTGGGCACAGATTAAATTTGGGGAGAAGGTCCAACAGAAGCCTTAGGTCTTGCTTATTACTGTTTCCTTTATACAGCCCCATTTAGAAGCCCCAAGCAGAAACAAAGGTAGCAAGCCATTGCATCCCTGCTGCCAGGAAAAATGAGGGGTGGTTTAATCAACCATCCGTGTAGCACTATAGCAGAAGGGGCAAAAAAAGCGCACATTTAGGACCAGATGCTTCTCCTTTAGATGAAAGGATGATTAAAGCACTTGTGCTGAAAACTGCAGCAATCCCTGCCTTATAAATACAGCAGTGCATATCTGACCTTGCCCTTTCAAAAGCTCGGAGCAGATTCTGTGGCTGTGGCAAGGGTATACAGAGGTGAGAGGGGAAAAAACCAGCAGTGGATAATGTTCAACTAAAAAGCTCAGCCCACACAGGAGAACTTAAATGCTGCATTTGCTCCTCTAAGGAAACTGGCTTATTTTCAGAGCATACCATAGGTGCCCTAAAACTTTTCTAACCAGAAAGAAAGAGCACTGATTAAATCCCTGTGTGGGATTGACTATGGGTAACATATTTGTATTTGTCTTAAGACACCCACATTTCCATGCATAACCAGAAAGATTTCCTTCAAATGCAAGGAAGAATTCTGAAAAAAACACTGCCCGTTACAAACAATCAGCTGAATGTTACAGGACAGCTGCTTCTGCAGTGCAAAACACATGCAGGACACAATGTTGGGAAGCTATCACAGCTTTCTTGCTACAAGAGAGGAGTTTTGTTTATAGCACCCCTTCAGCAGTATGAAGAAAGCTTTAACATACTGCATAAGAAATGCATAATATAATGCATAAGAAATGCCTTCTGGACAAACATCACATATATCCATTCTCTAATAAAACATTATTTTGAGGCATTCAATTTTTAACTTTATATATCAAAAGGGTTTTTACTGCCTGGACAGCTTTAAAAAAAAAAAAAAAAAGACAGATTGACTGTTCAGATAGCATTTCAGTCTTAAAAGGAAACAAAACACATGCTCAGTTTTCCTTATTGTTCCCCCTATTGTGAAGCATCCACGCCCATAAAACTGCCTGGTACTGATAGAAAGGATTAAGTCTTTATGCACAAGACACTTCACATCTTGCTGGATCCTGCAACAACTATGACATCCAAGTTTCAAGCAAAGGACAGCAGGAGCAGTTTCTCAAAACCAGAGAGAGTTCATAGAAACAAAATAGAAGGCAGAGCTGTTTCCAGGCACAGCAATCCAGACATAAATGAGAGCACATGATTTGACATGCACTTCACCTTTCAGAGACTAACATACCAGTCTGCTCAGTCCAGAAACTCTAAATGCTTCTCTCATGTGAATTTCCCATAATAAACTTCTAGGGATGCAAAGAACTAATTACAGGAAACACCTAATAATGGAAAGCATAAGCTTTAAAACTATTAATAGATAAAAGACAGGGAGCTAGGAGATGGAATCTTCTGCATTGGGCACTTATTTTCTTTTGAAATTTCAGTGTGCCGGGGTGAGAAAAATGGGTACAGTTTCCCTTTACATGACAGGAACAATAATTGAGTAGGATTATATGTCATCCATGAAAATACTATATTTATGCCTCATTGTAATCCATTCATTGGTTTATGGATCCGAAGTCCCACGGGTAGTGTCACAAATCCACATAATGTCCCCGAGTAGTGGATTTTGCATTTGGATCTGTGATGTAGCTGGCGGACACAGAAAATGACATGTAGCCAGACAGCTCCCAGGAGAGCACACAGATGGGCATGCCAAGCACCGCGGTCGGTCCACAGCTCAGGTGGGAAACACAACCTTTGGCTCCCCAGGCTGCCAGCTTCAGAGAGGTGCTCTGACATACAGGCCATATTCTCCCCAGTTGTCAGAGATTTTACACATCTACTACTTACAGGCTTCAAAGATGACTATGATATATTTCCTATGTCATATGGAGCCATTTCTTCTTTTGCCAAAAGCTGGCAGAAGCCCAACCCTAATTTTATCTATTGGACTACCTAGAGATATCACTACAGCCAAACCTCACAAACCTGAGACCAGTCATTAATTCTGTCTTCATACACTAGGAGCAGTCCTGAAGTAACACAGTATTATGTTATAACCCCATACAAGATTTCCTGTGTGGTTTTTTACCAGATCTATACTTCAGCTTCCCCCTGGAAATTGAGGGGTTTGTTTTTTCCTGGTAATGCTTTTCTTGGTTAGCCTTTTAGGTTGTACATTTCCTGAGACAAATACCATTTTTTATTTCATGCCTGCACCAGACTCAGCTAGGCTCCAGTCTTGGGTGAAGCTTTAAGGCAATATCATAACAGCAATTAAAAAAAAAAAGTAGACAAGACTTTATAGCCACTGCTTATACTGATTACATACGTCTGCTGGTGGAGGGAGGTGCACTTTGGTAAAAAGCTTTCCTCATAAATCATTAATTAGGTATTTACAAAGATCTCAGCTGCCAAACGCTTGAAGCTTCTCAGTCTTTAATGAAGGCAGGAGGAGCAGTTAAAGAAGTTATCACGTTTCCTTAGATATGCTTCTCAAACTGTGGTACTGGATGTTGGGCCATTATTGAAAATTACAGAAGAGTAAATTTAATCCATTGTTATGGCTTGATCGTCAATATAAACACAGTCCTATGCTGCAGTCACATCTGACTCTGAATAGCTTAAAACCATAAGTAATCCAGCAGTAACTATTATGTTACAACTAAAGAGAATCAAATGGAAACCAGCATCCCAGTGCAGTATCTTTTGGAAGTGTTGATGCCCAAAAAGTTTATCTTCACACCAAAACCCCACCTCTTTTAACAGTTATATGGCAATGCTCCTGTCAAAGGCACCAGTGTTTCGCGAACCACCAAGGCTAGGTCAGAAGCACAAAGGATCTACCTACTAGATCACTGCAGTCAAACTAGCAAAATGCATGATTTACATGATGAGGCACTTTAATTTCAGACTTTAAGTTAAAAATCAAATGAGCCAGTTCACACCAGAAGTACTGAATGTAACATTATCTTAAAGCACATTAAAACTTGAGCAGCAATTATTCCATCTGCTTGGGTGTCACTACCAAGAAGGCCGTAGAACCAATCCAAAGTGTGGACCCAATCAGTGCCAGCAGTAAAGCAGGTAACCCTCTCCTGGCTGTCTTGGTTAACCCTTTCATATATGGTCTTTGTGTACCATATTTGATACTTGAGGCATCAATTCTTTCCACTGCTAGGAAAACCTGCAGAATAAAGCAGACACAGTGCTCTAATGAAAGAAGAGTCCACACTGAAAGTAACTCCCTAGTTGTGAGTGGAAAGACTGAGGAGCAAGAAAAAAGGACCCAGAAGTTGAACAGTATCTCAACCTTCAATTTCCCTTTGCTTTACCTTTTCTTAAAATAAGATATTTTTAAAGATTTTATTATATAAATAGATTGGCAATCCTGGAACATGTCTTTCTAGTATACATGTGGCTCCTATTACACCCTTTCATTTCACTTGGGCCTCACAATATTCAACACATCATCTATTGCAGCCACTAAAAACATGAAAAATAGAACCTTTCAAAAGGAGGTTTTTGACCTCAGCAACAGCTAGTGCTTCTGCAGCAGTATCAGTGAAACAAGGGTGCAGGTTCTCGTCTCAGAACAGCACTTTGGAGGAAGATCTCCACATTGCAAAATGTCCAGTCACACCTGGCATGCGTCATGCACAGAGTATCTTCTTAAAGGACCAAGGACAATGTGAAGCAAACCCATCTGAGGAGGAAGACTTTTTAGGAAGATACAGAAGCTTATTATTAGAATTGCCTTACATGTTTTCTCCCAGTTACATCAGTGCTGCACCTGCTAAGCAGATTAATAAAGGATAGCAGTCTCAGGTCCCAACCCACCTTTCATAATGATTAAATCTGCCTAGGAAAGGCACATCCACAAGTCTGTGGGTGACAGGATACATCCATGAGTGCTGAGAAAGCTGGCAGACTCACACTCAAAATCATCTTTGAGAGGTCATGGACATCAGGAGAGGTGCCTGAGGACTCAAAGAAAGCAAATGTCACTCCAGTCCTCAAAAAGGGCAAGAAGGAGGACCCAGGGAACTATCAGCAAGTCAGCCTCACCTCAGTCCCTGGAAAGGTGATGGAGAACTTCATTCTGGAGGCCATCCCTACCCACATGGAAGACAAGAATGTGATCAGGAGTAGTCAGCATGGATGCACTAAAGGTAAGTCATGTTTGGCCAACCTGATTGCCTTCTACAATGAAACAACTACGTGGATGGATGGATGGATGGATGGATGGATGGATGGATGGATGGATGGATGGATAAAGGGAGAGCAGTGAATGTTATCTGCCTTGACTTCAGCAAGGCTTTCAACACTATCTCTCATGTAATCCTCATAGGCAAACTCAAGAAGTGTGGATTGGATGACTAGACAGTGGGATGGACTGCAAACCGGCTGAGTAGCAGATCCCAGAGGGTTCTGATCAGTGGTGCAGAGTATAGTTGGCAGTCTGTCACTCACGATGTCCCTCAGGGTACTGTACTGGGCCCAGTGTTGCTAACTAGTTCATCAGTGATGTGGATGAGGGGGTGTAGAGCCTCCTCAGCAAGTTCACTGATGATACAAAACTGGGAGGAGTGGCTGTTACCTCAGAGGGTTGTGCAGCCCTTCAGAGACCTTGATAGGTTAGAGAGATGGACAACAAGGGAAAATGCAGGGTCCTGCACCTGAGAAGATTTCTGATTTCTATAGAGTTGTCCTGAACACTGGAAACAGAGGTGTAAATAGCTCACACACCTCTGGGGAGGTGTCCAAAGAAGGCACATGCTCACCCCCAATTTTCTCACAGGTCCCATCGTATCTTTAGAATCTCCATCCTGGACACCAAACCTTGTGTGTCCTCCCCACCAAGGCCTGGAGGCCTTCATTGCCTGCTTAGGTGGGTGCATCCATCAAGAAGCCAGCACTGCAAGGGTTAAAAAGTGGACATCTCCACCCAGAAGGCTGAACTGACTCTTTGAAGCCATTAGCCTATTGTATAAATCCCTCCTAGTTTTGAGGATTACAGAATAAATACATTGTAATGTCTCCGTAGGAACCTGGCCCGAGGGGTCACCCTGACTTTAGTTTGTGCATTAAGTCCCAAGTGACAAAAATCGAAACACATTAAATGCTTCACGAATGTGAAACGTCCAGAGTTTTAATCTCAGGAGCTTTGCAGCCCCACAGTTTTTCTTGAATGCACCTAAATCCACACTGCAGACTGATTAGAGAGGAGCTGGCTTCAGCTGACACATTTGCACCAGGCAAATTCAGATAGTTTCAGATTTAGATTTTGCTCGGTGTGTGTTGAGGTGGGGCTTATATAGCTTTATGCATTTTAGTAGAGCACATCCAATAAAGACATACATAATTTATGCAGAAAAAATTCTCTTCTATTAAAAGAAAATCTTTTAAAAAGTAGCTTGGTCTAATAAGACACTTACAGACCCTTCATAGCTGAATGACACCAAATAACTACACAATTTCACTCCACTTGCCTCCAGGTGAGAAAGATATTAATGGAATTTACAAGCAAGGAGAATAACTTATAAACTTATCAGACTCCCTTCAAGGCTGTCACCTGACAAATCACCTTAAAGCAACTCTGCCCTCTTGGGTAAAAAAAAAAAAAGAAAGGACATCCTTTCACTCTCCACACATTAATTTAGGCAGTGGAAGCAGAATTTCTTCAGTCTCTCTTACCCTCTGCTCCGACTCATTCTGTTTCTATTTTCCTTTTCTTTTCGTAAGCTAGCAGAGCTTTGTGTCAACTTGCAAGTGCCTGACTTTTCTAGGTAAATTCTGGCTGATTTTATTTACTGCATGCAGTAACTAATGCATAGTCTGCATTAGTTTTACTTTTCACTAGATATTTTGGTCAAATTTTGGGGGGTTGTTTGTTTTTGTGGGGTTTGTTTGTTTGGGGTTTTGTGGTTTTGTTGTTTGTTTGTTTGTTTTTACCAAGGGAATTTCCATTCCTGGCAAAGGCAGAGGCCCCAATAGCACTTACTGAAGAATGAGGGAGAAAAGAAATATAAGAGTTGCTGACACTTAGTATTTGAAAGAGTTAATAGCAACTGAAAAATACTGTCACTTTCACAGACATGCAAACATATGCTACAGTATTTGGCTGTTTGCTTTGGGGGTTGTGTTGCATTTGTTAATCTTTCTAAGAAAAGTATTCATAAAATTCTTGTGATTTTTTAACTTTTTTTTTTTTTTAACTATTCCCTAAGGAATTATCTGCTGCACTTTGTCTCATAAATACAAGCCTCTGACATGTTGGAAGAAACAAGCATATATTCCATTAAATTACATTTAAGGAAACACTTTAAAAGTTGAATTTCAATTTTCATTGTAATATCAGGGTGCTTCTTTACTACTGCTGAACACACATTTACATTAGGCAGTTTATAATTTTAAAGGAACTTCTTGAATTTATTCTCTACGGATTTGCTGTAGAAAAACAAGTATTTCTTCCCAAACCAAAGCTTTGCAGTGGATATTATCAGCCACTCTGACATCTTGCTACAATAGCATTGGAACATAACGTTATCCCAGTGGGGATGGGAATGCACTAAAGCCTCTCATCACCAGAAGGATTCCCCCCTCTTGCCCTGATAATGAGTTTCATTCCATCTAATCTCCGTCGCTCAAAGATCCTATGAAATAGCAACCTTGCTCAAAAAAAAAAAAAAAAAAAAGGAGAAAATTATGTCTTTATATCCCATTTTTTGCACATCCACTGGCACTGGCACAATGCCCCTGGTGCTGGGGCTATACAAACAGGTAACAGCAGCCTCCTCTTTCCAGGCAGCTACTGTCTAGTGGCTGAAGCAGAGGCGTTGCAGGTTTTAACCAGGTCTCAGGGCGTATCTCCCCTTGCAAACTGATGGAGAAAAGCCCAAGCAAGTGCCCAGAACTGGAGGCAGCACAGCCATATTGATGAGTAGCCCACTTGGGCACTCAGGGTTGGCTTTTCTACTTTCTGGACCTCTGCTACCACCTTCACGTGGCATTGCTCCGAGCTGCGTGCCATATATTTCTACAGCTGCTGCGCAACAGAGCCACGCTTTGTATTACCTTGAGCAATTCTCTTCAGTTATTTCTAAAACTGGGGTAGGGACCTTGCTGGGCTTCCAGAGGCGCTGTGAGCTTTCCTTAAGCATGGATAAGTGCCAAGTACTGCTCCCTGGGCTGAACAATGAGTACCCACCACACAGCTCACTGAGCTCCTACGGCTGCGGGACTAAGGAGTCAAGCAAAGAGCAAGATCACAAGCCTCTCATGCTGCAGTGATTTTATTTCAATCCAGCGCTCCATTTCTCCTCTCCTCGCTACGGACAAGTCCATGTTTATTAAGGGACTCCATTAGTCTTCCCCCCTGCCTCCACCTAGCTGCAAAATGTTTTTTCCTCCAGGGCTGTAGCAGCAGCTGGCACACTATTTCTTTCTGAGGTGTAGCCAAATAATGGCCTTTTGGAGGGGGATCTGTTTCATCTCTTTTCTCCATATGTTCCTCTCAATTGAGGGGCTTAATACACTCATTTTCACAGTAGCTATCTAAGTGTTTTTCCTTTTTTTTGTGTCTATTACTGAAATGAATAAATGTGCACAACACAATGAGGCACATGAGTCAGGTCAATATACTAGACCTTTCTTTCAGGAGTATTTTTCCAGGAGACCTGGAGAGAGGGAGGTTCATCTTGGCCAGAAGTTGATCCCTGTGTTTGGGGCACGGGGAGGTTAGTAATGTTTATATGAAACATGAGAACAGTCTTCCTCCAACAACACATGAGCACATTTCCCAAGGGAAATGGATGCAGCATACCTGGTCCAGAGAGGACAGCATTTGCCACAGTAAAACTATTTCATCTGGGGCTACGATATTTCACCAAGATGGCTATACAGCAAAGCAGATGTAGATAGCTTGGCAAGCACTTAATATGTAAACACATAGATAGCTGGATAATGCTGGAAACACTGGGGCGAGAACAAATAATAAGTGAAGCCTGCAAAGGTGTACAGCTGTGGTGTCAAAGCCCTCCTGTTGTAGCCTGGCCTAGGAGACTTATTACAGCTGAACATGTTTCAGTATAACTGAAGGGATTTAATCTGTTGAAAATATACATAACTGCATGCAAATTGCTATGCACCTGTACTTAAAGCACAAAAACAAAGGAGTAAGCAAGGGAAGTAAGAAACCTGAAAGAAGGCATGGAGAAGCAGGCAGGGGATAGCAAAATGTACACTGCATCCTCGTCTCCCCTGCCACAAATATTTTGCTTGGAATAGCACCCCAGCAACAGTGTGAACAATTTGGAGGAGCATGGAGCTAATCAACTCAGGAAAGCCATCTTCTACAATGGAATACAACAGAATGGCACAAAGAGACACTTTGCCTGGGAATTTGGGAAAGCAAGATGCAGGTGGCTGGGGAGTATCAGACCTCAGAACAAGAAAAAGCTAATGACCAGATGCCAGAACTGAGGAAGCCTTGGGTGCAAGGGCTGTCACATGAGAGATTCTCTTGTGTACAACTCATTCCCTTTTCCTTCCATAATACCAGTGACACGGTGTCACTCCTTCACTTAGACACCTATTTATACAACAACCATGGAAGTATTAGATCTTGAAGACACACACTGTTCTGTCAAATCCAGCTAAAATCATTAAGTGGGTTCAAAATTTAGACAGATGTGTAGGGTAACATTATTTTCCAAGAAAGTAAGGTAGATCACTGCAATGAATTAAGAAAGGGCAGTGAAATAAAGAACAAGTAGCAAGGACACTTGAATATGATGTGATGAAGTACACAAACTGTGGAGGTATTTGAGGAGATTGACATGGGAACAGAGCAGATTTCAGAAGATAAATCTTTGAAGTGATATTTTACATGGAGGGAATGTAAACATTGAGGAGGCCAAAGAAGAGAATGAAGACATCACTATGAAGGATTGCAGGACTCAGAGTGTCACTGTCCACAGTGATGTGACCAAAATTCACAGAGTTAGATTTTACTTCAGAGTAGGAGGAAGGAAGTGCTCACTAATCTGTCCAAAACTTCTGCAGCCTGTTCTGGCTAGATGTTAAGGTACTCACTACCAAATGCCAAGTGTCCTGCTTTTCCTCTGCAGAACTAGGAATCACAGATCTTTATTTATGGACAGTACAAACAGATCACTTAAAATAGTCCAAACAGGGAAAAAGGTCCAATTCATGCCCCAGAGAACCTATAGCCTCGAGAGGGTACACATGAATGCCCTTGAAAATATCTGAGGCATGCCAAGATGAATTTCTTACACCATTCAGAACTGACTTCACTGCTCAATTTGCACTCCCTGCAGCATGGCTTGTGAAGAGAAAACAAATGGCATACCAGACCACACAGAGAAGCAATATGGTTACCAGTGAAACATTTATTAGCTTAGGAAAAGAAACACAAAGGCTTCTTTTCAGAATTTCACCCTCTCCTCTTGTACATCATTTTCCTTGCCCGCGTTATTTCACAGCTATCTGCTACACAAAGTTGTACTTTATTTAAAGCAGCATTTTATAGTGAAATCCCACTCTCATTATTTAAAAGCAACTATCCTAATTCTCAAAAGCAAGACAATAAATGCATTCCCAGAACAGGCCTAACAATACCACAGGTCTTGCATTTATCCTCATCAGCTGAGGTCACCTCATCGCTCAGAAGAACTGTATCCAAGTGAAGACAAGGGGATGGGAAATATAGCCTCCCACACCAAGTAACAATAAATTCCATTTTCTCTGCAGTGCTATTACATATTTTCCCCTCATAGTTCATACTTTTCATTTATATTCCCTTAGCTCCCACTGGCTGGGCTTTTAATGTTTCTTACACTGATGGTTCTCCAGACTTTTTTTTGCTTTCTACCTAAACCTACCTGTTCTCTCTGTACCTTGTGCTCTCTCATTTCATCCTGTCTACCTCATTCTTCCTCTTTCTTCCTCCCTCTCTCCAGCTGAGGCAGCTCTTTCTGTTCTTCTGACACAGCATCACAGGGTGGAAGGTGAATAATAAACACGCATTACACACAAAATCACTACTCAATCAGTGTACATACTGTCAGGACATACACTGACTACTCATCTATTTCCAGAAATCCTGAAAGAGCTAAGGAGATTTTTGCTATTAATATACTCTAGAAAGAGGGAGAATACCCATGAGAGGCCTTAAACAACTCTGTAGTGCTACGACCAACCATCAGCCCCTTTTAGCCTCCATGGTGCTTCTGAGGTTTGCATAATTTTCAAGTTTGTTCAGGTTTTACATCCAAGAGAAAGGTCTTGACTCGTGCTCTCTCTTCAGGAATCAAGCAGCCTGGAAGAAGCCTTCACAAACAGCACACATAATGCCAAGGAGAGGAAGAATAACCAAGGAGACAACTCACTGCATTGGCTCCTCTGTTTCTCTGGCAAGACTCCCTGGCTTCACTCAGAATATGACTGACTTTGTTGCTTTCAACATTTTCTTCCATTTCGAAATATTTTACTCATTAGCAATCCTCCTTATGCTCAGAACAGGAGATAGCAATCAAGTTCTCTTCTTCCTAACTGCTAAATGCCTTGATGCTGGCTTCTGAAAATCTGCCCTTTTCACCATGCATATCTTTCCAGGATTTTTGCTCTTTTTGTTTCATCCTCCCTTTCTGGCGAATCTCACCTGCCCTCAGATGTTTGCATACTGTTTTCTAGGCTGATGATTCATACATACAGCCTTTTGCCACTATGATAATCTGCCAATCTCAGCCCTGCCTCTATATCACACATCTTCCCGTAAGCTATCACTTACCTGCTTCATTCTTCCCCTCCTGCTTCAGTTTCCTCCAAACTGATTTTTGGCTCACTCCTCTGGTTTTCTCCACAAGAAAGAGTGCCTGTATCCCAAGCCCTGACACTTCTTCAGTGTCATCATCTAAAAGCCACCCTCTGGGTTTCATACTCACAAATGTGTCTCTCATTTGGGCTTTCATTTTTTCTAACTTGCTCCTGAAGCACCTCTGGGGCTCTTTCACACGTACTGCCATATTTCAGTCCTGACTAGAGAAAACTCCCAAAACTGTTTCACTTGACCCTATTAAAATTACCTTCATCAAACCTCACTGCTCACTTCCCATGTGTAGTTGGAACAAACATAAATATCTAATTTCTAAATTTAAAGCTTTCTAGCTCAGATTCTCCTTCAAAATCCTTCCTGTCCTTCTACTTAGTTATGCCTCCTGGTATTCCTTCTCCACCAGCTACTGGACAGGCAATCAGTGAAGAGCACTGTGCTTTGCAAGGTCTCCAAATAGGAGAAGTCTCCATGTTTAACTTTTTCTTGAGGGTCTGCCTCTGTCGTTCTCCTATACATCAGTTGATTTGGTCCATGTAAGCTGTCCCTATCAAGCCTTTCCTTAGCTCCCTCCTGGTGTCTCCCATATTGGCCCACAGATTGCTTGTTGCTACATCTAGTGATGTAACGAACATTTGACCCCTTAAACACATTAATATCACCAGCACTTCTTGACAGAAATTGCAGTAATGATGCCCTGCCCAACAAAACAAAGCCTACAGAAGGCAGAGGTATCTTCCCAAACCTACCACAAGACAGACAGAAAAGCAATTTCTTACCACATTGAAAAACTGAGCCTACAAGAAAGACTACTCTGTGGATTTGACTGAAGACAGCAGAATCCCTTTGGGTGAGGACTAACTGCCAACCCAAGGGAGATAGTCACCATGCAGCAAGAACATCACACTATGTCAAGAGTAATGCTAAAAAGCCAATTTCCTTTTTTTCTCTTCCAAGCAGAAATCACAGAAAAGATGAGGAAGAGGTGCATGTTAGAGTATTCCTGATGTTGGCTGGATGTAACTGTGGCAACTCAACTGCATGGCAATCCAAGGACACACAGCAAAAAGTGAGTCAGGATCTGCCAATCATTTATTGACTTTACCAGTAAAAAAAGGCAAAGGACCCCCTCCCTCCCCTCCGCAGCACTGTCTCATGTGAGTGCTCTTGTAAAACAAATCACACAGAAAAACAGGATTTGTAGGATCAGGCTGGCTTGTTTCCAAAACACATACTCAGTGCAGAAAGCTGCAAGAAAAAGAGAAGAACATGGTAGATTACTGCCCTGAAAAATCAACAAAGGAGCAATTTGATGGAAGAAAACCTGGTTAAGCTACTTAGGATAATTTATTGATATTATTTTTATAGGGATACTAAATAGATAAATATATCCCAGTACAACTTAAATAAAACTAGGAACTGCAATCCATGTGAAGCTATCAACAAAAAAACTAGTGCATCACAGTATAACTCACATGTTGATCTCATTTCAAATATCAGAAAAAGTCCACATTATTGACTAATCACTTCTGAAATGCAGTTTCCAAAAAAGAAAGCTGCATGTTTGCTCTACTAGAATGCAAAATAAGTCTGCTTGAACTTCTCTTTTGACATATTTTTACAGACAGGTAACAAAAAAACTAAGGGGCCTTCACATTTTATTGAAGAAAATGCTTAGGCTGAGAGTTTGTTTTTTGCTTTTTAACAGCCAAGTTTCAGTAGAGCAGTAGTTTTTATAGACAATATCATACCCTCCATAAACACAATGCTATCAAAGGAAACAATAATAGATGTCATCTTACAATTATGTGAACACTATCATTTTGGGGGTGGCACTAAAGCCCCCGAGACCCAGACAAAGACCTGAAAGGCATTTTAATCAGTGAACAGTTGATGGATAAGCCCCCTCTTCTCCCTTGGCACAATACTCAACACATTGCCTCTCTCATCTCCCTTCTGAGTTTGACTCTGCTCTTCATATGGGAGCAGGATGACATCCAAATTCTCTCCAACAGCAGAGCTGTTGCACCAGGACTTGCCTCCCCACTAGGCTCAGTGTAAATCCTCTCCTTACCCAACTCCATGGCCTGGCTTCTTTCCAGTGCCCCACAGAGTCACCCTATTCCGCAGCTGCTGCTCTGATGGCTCTCACGGACACGGGAGCAAGCTGGTTATTTGAATACTCACCCTATCTCTCACAAGGAGGGCAATTAGATTAGTTTACTGCAGGCAAAATCAATAAAAAGCATCTGGGGGGCAGACTAGCCATTGCTAATTAGAGCTTTTAGACATTATTCAAATAAAATGCATGAGGCTGATCAACCAAGGTGGAAAAAATCCATAATATTCCAAGTCTGCTCCTGGTTTGTCAACCAGGCTCGTTTTGGAATTAGAAATGGAATGAAATTCCGTAAGCAAAGGGAAGCTTTTCTAGACTGGGATAGATGCAGAGAGTGATTGTGTTATTTATTTGCAGAGAGATGAGCATCTCTGTGTCAGGTCAGAGGTACTTCTAGACATTTAACACAATTTGTGAAATATTTGGGAGGTTTTTTTAATGAATCTCATAAAAGCCAGAGCCGTATATTTTGAGTCTACTTAGTCTTAATGAATTATTTTCATTACAGCCATTTATTTTTAAAAGATGTATTTAAAAATTGTAGAATGATATATGAAATGGACCTGCTATAATTCCAAGAAAACATTTTAGCAAATTAGCCATTTATTTATATTAATTTAAATAGGTTGGTGGTTTTTTTTTTTTAATCTGCTACTATATTTGGTATGTAAATGTCTGTTTTGATGCCTAGTTCATGCAGTAATTTTCAGGCTATATAATGTATTACTTTAATATCTTCAGATTAGATTGCAATTAGATAACATGGTCAAATATATTGCAATTAGATAATATGTTCAAATACGAACAATATGTTTCCAGAGTAGCTTTATTTGAGTACTCACCTATAGAACATTTTGCTTAAAAGGAGTTTCCTCAGTAGACTATTGGAATTCTCAAATCTGGAAAGGATTATTTCTCCATGCAATGAAGTATCTTTTTCTCAATATAGTGTTCTTAAGGAGTTATTTAAAGTACAGCAGGAAAATGAGCATAACATCTTAAATATGAATATGAGATGAGCATGTCATCTATAATACACTTGAAAAATGTCTTTCTGAATCTCAGCAATAACCACAATCTTATAAAGACAGAAAAGTTGTCCTATTTTAATGTCTAAATTTAATTATATCTTCTAAGTAGAATTATAGAAATTGCAAGCATGCACAAACAAAGAGGGTTTTTTTCTACAGAGATAGAAAAAGGAGTTATGTATTTATTTAATATTAGTCAGGGGAAATATAAAACAACAAAGCAAAACCCTTTGTAGGACCCAGCCACCCAGTTCTGAGAGTGTGCAATTTAGTAAAATCAGTCTAAATTAGCCAAACAATTCAAATAAATTTTTCTTAAACTACCTGGATTCAGAGGCACATCCTTACAATATTTGAACTACAGTGTAGTTAATTTTTAAGTACAATTTCAAATGCTTCAGTTAACCATGCTTTGATGATGAAAGAGTAAAAGGAAAGGAAAGAAGTCGGAGTCCCACTTGAGTCGCTGCTCTCATTGAATTTAGATCCAAGCCTAGGGGCTGTCGTTCTGCCCCGTTTGGATTAGGGTTCAACAGCAACACATTTGCTAATGTATCTTAAGTCTTGGTGTAAAAGAGCAGAGACAACCCTGTTGCACTGTCACCCTTGTGAATATTGGGAAAGCAAAACATTCCAGTGACATGAAGGAGCCTTAAAGGACCCAAAGCTAACACTGCTGATGTATAGCTTAAGTGCGAAAAAACAACCAGGCAGGCAACAAATTCCCTAATTCGCTACAATTCTTTGCCGTTTTGGGTAGGCAGAAGAGGATTGCTGCCAGTATGTAGGATGCCTGTCACTGTTAGCCTGAAAAATACACTGAAAAAAGGTTTTGTTTAAGCTAGAGGTGGTTTTTCAGATCAGCCTCCGAGATCATATTGAGGCATGGAGCAGTCCTTTTTCTCACAGGTACAATACCATGCGGGCCAGAGAGCTGCCACACCTTTGCACAAACAACTGTGTAGGTAAGGTACCTTTCACAAACCAAGCGATGACTTTCAGTCACAGAGGTGGCTGGAGGACAGGGAAAGAAGCGCAGTGCTCCTGTCACATGCCATTCCCCATCTGCTGGGCCATCCTCTGCATCTAGGTACACACCATTTTTTCACTAGGATTTAATTTTTAAACTATTTTTCCAATTCCTCCACCCTTCATATCATCTTTTAGATTGCAGCACCTTTTCAGCTATTTGCAATGGCACTTTTATTAATACCTTCTCTTCTTTATAAAGCAGCAAATACTTTTGAACCCACAAATGCAAATACCAATTTCAAGATGGTTGAGCCCTTCTTTGGCACCTCACATGCATCTCATCTCACAGGGATTTGGTACAGACTGGAGGAAATCTCATGCCAGAGAAGAGTAAGGCCATTAACATTAAACCACTATAAATGGCATCAGAAATGTAATTTTATTAAAAAATACATTTCCATAAGAAAATATCTCCAGTAACACTCTTTCTGCATATTCCTTTTTTGCTTCATATTAGCTCCCTGCAATAATACGGTATAGTACTGTGATTATTATTGTATTTATGCCCTTTTCTTTGGCTGCATTATACCTAACGGAAGAGCTCTTGGAGAATTTTATTTCCAAGAACTGAAGTACTCAATAATGTGATGTATTCCACACTTCTTGAAGTTATGCAGAATGGATATCTTTTTGAAACACAGTATCCAAGCTTAATAAAACCACTGCCTTTTTTAAAAGTTGAACAGGGATCCCATACCCTTGGGAGGCCACCTTGGATGGAGTCTGGGGACATGAGAAACTGGTGCTTCTGACAGTATTTTTGATATCTGTTTGCAGAGGTCCCTGTGGCTGCCAGTGAAAGGGGTAAAGAGAACCTAATGTCAAGGATCAGAAAGCATAATATGTCTATAATAAGCACATAGGGTTTACTCCCTACTGCAGGATCTTCAGCATTTACCACTATATGCATAATATTAATCACTTTATTAGAGGAACTTCCTCGTCTTTTGGTAGCCAGACATACATAATTAAGAGCAAAGGTTCTGGATCTGACAACTCAGTCAGGCTTTCCACCTTCTCCTAAATACACTGTTTTCTTGTAGAAGACCACAGTCTCAGGAGTTTCTACCTAATGCTTGAGATCATGCTTGAAACTTGGAAACTGTGAACTCTGGTGAACTAAATCTTTTACCTTCAGTACACAGAAACTCTGTGTACAAAAGTCGGTGATCTCTCAAAATACTAGGACAGCAATACACAGATAAACTCACTCATCTTGTAACCACTGACAACCCATCAGATAGATTGGAAATACAACTACATAGAATTTCTCTAATTCAGTACAGGCACTAAATGACTTTATTTGACAACTGTAGGAGATACACGATAACATAGATCAAAGCGTTGGAATTCCAAGTAACTTCTTTTTTAAGTCATAGCAAGTACTTAAAAGGATAGCAAGCAAAAAACACCCCCACTTTGGGGTTTCACTTTTGTAGAAGACATGAGGAAACAGTTTCCCCATGCTATGAAATTTTTCACATTGTCAAAACATTTTCTGTGATAGGACATTCTGAATTGTGTTTGGTTCAGACAGGAATGTAAATTTGCCTAATTGTGAAGGGTTGCATTGGTAGTTGTTACACAACTCACATCCAATTGCAAAACCACACTCATCATACACTCATTTAAAAATTATAAACACACTTGTTCTTCCTTGAAAAACTCTAAACCTCTCTATTGTCTCTGTCATCCAAAACGTTTCAGCTAACAAATAGGCACTTTCTGATGAAAATCAATATGCTAAATATTTTTAGTCATGTTCTCCATAGTGCAGTAAAAATAAGACTACTGAAAAATCCAACCTGGACACATTTACCATCCTCTTTTGTCTTTCCCTTATTTGTCTGTGCCAGCTGAAAGCTCTCAGGAAATACTATGGACTAGAGGAAGTGTAACATTTTCAAACAAGGACCCTGCAACAAGGCTTATAATACTGAGTTTTATAAGATCAAAATTTTTCTCCTCCTGATGATCTGTGCCACAGGATAGAAATTACTTCTTCTCTCTAGTTTTCCCATAGGAAACAGCCACCTTACCACTGCTTTCTTTAATGGCATCCCCTCTGCTCCACAGGTGCCAACCACATTTTCTCTCAGACAGTTTAGCTGATTAACATTTCCAGTTAATCTCAGAGCGATTGTTCTCAACCTGGATTTCACTTTGATGTCTGCTGCTTCTCTGTTTTAGACCTGATTAAAAACTTTCGTGAGCCAGAGAGCTGCTGCTTTCTCCCGAGAGGACCAAGCTGCCCTGAGGAAAGGTCCCAGCTCTCTGACTAACTGTCGTGCTCCTGTGCTAAATATCCACCAACAACGCAAGAGGTGGCTCAGGTGCAGAGGATTAATATGTCCCCTAAACCCCACCATGTGAAATGGCCTTTCACAAGGTCTAAGGTAGCATAAAGGCTTTACTGTAGCTTAATTGCTTGCTGGGTAACTACAGCCAGCTCGATGGCTGGCCACCACACCGTTGCTAAACTGAGCTGAAAGAGAGCGCTTCTCGGCGTGACTTGGATCATGTAGTTCAGTCAGTTCCCATCATCCCTTTGTCCCTCATATGTCTGACATGTGGATGAAGCCTTCCCTATTGTGCCTTCTCTTTTCTGGGAGAACAAAGGGGAGCTGACAATGAAGTGGCTGCCAGCCCATTGCCACAGTCCATATATCTACACAGCTGTCATTACATAGTCAAAGCAGACGGGCTAGCAGGGGAGAACAAGCAGCCTGTGTGAGAGACAAGTGGGCTTAGCTAAAAAAACTATATTATCATCTACAATACACATACAGCTATTAATACACTATTAAAGGGAAGGGGAAAAAAATCCCCACATGTAACCCCATGACCTCAGAAATCTTTGGTAGCAAAGTGCAGTTAAAGAGCAAGCTTGGAGGGATTCCACTGCATGTCCTCTGCCTCCAACTATCCTGAGCAGGCACCTAGCCCCTGCTCTAAGAATAAGCAAAAGCAATTTTGTCATTACATAGGTATGCCTGGCACCAACGTTTTCCATTGAGGAATGCATCATCTTGCTAAGGTAGCCAGGACTCCTCCTGTTGAGCGCTGACATGTCACATCAGTGGATTTCTTGTTTACAGAAGTGGCAGATTGTTAATGTGAAGGCAATTTCCTGCATTACAACAAAATCCCATGATATATTTCAGTTGTTGAAAACCTGGAATGAAGCAACAGCTCTGTGATATGGAAACGTCACTGAGAGCTAAGTAGTAGCTGGAACTAAATTTTATGAAGTAACTAAGCAAAACAACAACAACAACAACAAAAAAAGCTCTCCATAAAAAATAAGGTCCCCTCTTGAACTACTCCTCATTTCCATCACATGGATTATGAAATTATACAAGCCATGGGTTTGTTGTTCCTGGTTAAAGTAAAGAAGCATTGAAATTCACAGGACAGCTATTAAGGGTTTACCAGGTTAAGGTGAAACCTCAGAGAAATTTCCTGGTGAATTACTCATATGGCATTTCAGTGTATATAGTTTGTACACCAAATGTAAAAAATCAGGGAGAAACTGAGACTGTAAGTTGGACTGAAGTCACTTGGGATTTCTGATGATGCTGTACAGGCACTTCCTTACCTTGGGAAAGTCATCTCAGCACTGAGTGTCAGTTTCATTCTACAAAACGAGAACAGTGATATTTCTCTTTGGGTTGGATATTGTTTCTTTGGATTGCCTTAACATTTACACAGAGCCTCCAAAACTCTGGGACTTCAGGGATCTGCCTGGAGCCTGGCCAGAACTAACCTGATCACTCTCCAGCCTCACAGACATCTCACTGGGGGCCAGGGAGCGGCTGGAAGTGTGTGTGCTGGATTGCCTACTCAGTGCTGCTCTCTGACCCAAACAGCCACCCTACAACCCTGATTGGTTCAAACAAGCCTAGCTGCCTGGCAACACTAAATCCCCATCCCTTCAGGTGCTTCTCAAATATTTCATTGCCAGAAACAGCAAAAGTTGCTGTGTAAGCTCAGAAAAAGAAATTAAAAGCCTTCATTAAAATAATGCTCAGGCTGATCCTGAAAATTTGTGTATCTGGATAGGCCTTGGCACTGGCACAGCAAGAATTGGGGCAGGATAGTAGAACCCTTCCAGAGCTTATACTGCCTGAGTCAGATTTTGCTTCGTGCTCCAGTAGGGAACATAGGACCAAAAAAGATAAAAATACCCATGAACTAGACACCCAGCTTGTCCTGTCCATTGCTCTGTTCATACCCCTTCCTTTTCCCTACAAAGTACACTGTGTTATCCGTGTCTCTGAGCAACTTCTCAAAGATGGCTTGTAGTCTCTCCCTAGTGGTGCCTCACAGGGGTCTTAGTTCCTTCTTCCCCATCTATGCTGTCCTATCTGTGACAAAGACAGGGACTTGGATTTATCACAGCACAGGACCATTCAGCTGTAACTGCTTTTGACATCATCAAGCTTCCCTGTATACTTCCTTGCTCAAGCACTCATTTAGGGTGGTGATCACATTGCCAGGTGAACCCACTGTCCCCCTTGCTGATCAGAAATCTTCATTTGCCATGACCTTCCCTGCCATTTCCAAGTAAATGCCCCATGATCTCTTTAAGATTTTTGATTGCTTCATCCCCGCTCCCTGTATCTTCAAGTACGAGCCTACCTACTGCCCCCACCTACCCAGGGTGAAAGAACTTCCTCCTTAAATCTCCTGCGTTTCAGGCAGCTCTTCTGCAACAGAGCTGCCTTACCTCCCTGCTTCTGCTATAGCAAAAAATCTGTTTTCTTCCTTCCTTTTAGTATCTCTTGGTGTGATTTTGTTCTATTTTGGGGTTTTTTCTAATTATTCTTTACTGGTGATACTTCATTCAAAAATTGTTAAAAGTCAAAGCACATCATGGGAAAGAATAACATCTTGCAATAGTCAAGCTACTGCCACAAAAATGGAAAGCCCCCTTTAGGTGTTTTTTAGAAAGGGTTTTTCCAAGTTCTCAAGGCAGGTATGAAGTCAACCATACAACCCTAAAAGGAGGATTCAAAACTGTCCTCAGGGGATTAGCATCTCCACTCATGTTTCAGATTTCTTATCAGGTTAAGTCCATCTTTAGCTGTGAGCTTCATTTTCCACACTAAACTCATTTCTTCCCCCTTCTTCCTCCAGGCTCCTGCCATCCCATTATTTGTCCAGGATGATCCCTAGCTATGTAACATCTTTGTGATTTCAGTAAACCCAAGAAAAGGCTTTCTTTTCCTATTCCAGGTTATTTAAGATACAGTGAAATAGAAAATGCTTTGTGCAAGAATGCCACAGTGCCCTCCTCCAACCTCAGCAAAACACACAAGCACTGAGGTGATTTTCTTACCAGTTCTCATCTCTTTCTACAGAGACTTGCTTGCAAAACAAAGACTGCTTCCACAGGATGGAATTGGGAATTCATAGGTTTTGTTTGAAACTGAAGTGTGACTTTTTTTTTTTTTTTCCCTAACAGTTATTCAATAATGTGAATTGAGAGTACTAGCACCTATTTGAGGGTGAAGGAGAGTAAGAATGAGTCATTTAGCGGCTTGGATTTCCATTGGGGTCAGTATGACCAAGACAAAGCCTTGAGACACAGGCTAGCTTTAAAGAACATTTTATAGTCTACTAGACAAATGACACACTGGTTGGAGCCATGCCAATTTATACCAGCATCAACAATGATTCTGAAAAGTCTCTTTGGGAGAGAGACAGAACTATTAGTGGTGCTGGCAATCTCACCATTTGTGCAATAATGTCGTAACACAACACCCGTCTGTGTTTCCACATGCAGCCGAACCAGGCTAGCAATTCAAAACCACCGAAAGGGAGATCCCACTCCTCTATGCCCCAGTTCCTCACATCAGCTCTAGCCCCCATCAGACACCTCTGTGAGTGGGTTCAGCTCACTGGCTCCACTGAAGACCACACCTCGTTCTGGTGTACCAGTGGACTGAACCAGCTCACAGCAGTGCTTTGGGAGCACCACAGCTAGTACAAGGTCAGAGAGGGGACATGCTGCCAGGAGACAGAAGTGGAGGGGTGGAGGATTTACCTATCCACAGTATCCTGCCTCTGCATGCTGAATGTTACCTTTGAGGGCTTTACTTTCTCTGTTATGCAGGAGGAAGGACAAATTTTCAGCCACGCACTGTGGCAGACAGGATTCAGCTTTACCTGTAGTTTTTCCCAGAGGTGGAGCAAAGGAAGAAGAGAAAAAAGGATGCATTAACAAAGAAGAAAGCCTTTGATACCTTCTTACAATCTCTGGTGACAGGCCTTTCTGCTACCCAGGTTTATTGGGTTTGAATTTGGGATTGTTGCTGCTGTCATGTTTGGTTTTTATCTGTTAGAGCAACACTTTAAAAGCCCAGAATCATACGGATTCAGCAGAGGTCAAACAAATTGTTTGCATTTTTGCTATAAAAGGGGAGTAAGGGAGAGTGAGACAGATGGTAAATTGGCTGCTAGGAAGCAGAGCTTGAACTTTTTCAATCATGTCTGCCTCTTAACTCACAGCTGGTGAAACTCTCAGTTCTGTGGCAGGTCTTTCACTGGGCAGATCAAATCCAGCAGCACAGAAAACAAAACTCACCAGGAGCCACACAGGGTGAGAAATTATTTCCTAATAAAACTACATAGCCCAGAACAATAACCAGGCAACACTGACATGTATTGTTGGCCTTTATCACAATCTCTTTATAAGCCTAGTTAAAGAACAGAGATGCAGTTGTCCTTTGATGTCCTCTTACAAAGGGACTATACACCCGCTTCCACCAGTGATAAGCTGGGGAAGGGGGAGAGGAGAGGCTGAAATACAACAGAAAAGGCTCAGCAAATAAATAATTCGTTATACTTCTGTATTTCTGGAGACATTACCGTAGAAGATACAGTCACAGAAAGTCAGACGCCATTCAAGCAGAGCCACTTAAGCCTGTGGCAGCCGCTTTAGATCCAAGAGCTTCTTGGAAACTCACTGGCACTTCAACAAGGGAAATGTAGAGGTAAACTTAGTCTTGGTTGTGGGTATCAGGGTTAGGCCCACTTAAAGCCTCCCAAGAACTGACTTCTTCCTTGTTTTACACCAGCACACAGCTGGTGCTTCCCAAATACTCTCTAGTAGTTCCTCAGCTCCTGATGCCCAGCACTTTCACAATGAGCTGTGGGAGAGCTCACCTATCCATAAACACAGCACCAGCACTCTCACATGGTTAAATACTCACGAGACATGGAGCAGAAGCAACTTAAGGACAACATCTGAGTAAATCTCTAAGTTTTTTCCACAGTGACAACAAATGGCTGGAGGTCACACGAACAAGAACACAGCACTGTCCCCACCAGGTTCACAGTGGGACATTGTTCATCACTACGCTTTCTTCTTTTTCTGTGCCCCTGCTATGAGGCAGCAACTTTTGGCAGAGATGCTGGAGGAGATAATGTTTGAAACAGTTAAATCTACCAAAGATCCTCAGTTAGAGCCCTGAATTTCATATTCAAAAGCAATGTAAACACTTAACAGCCAAGAACCAGACGCTCTTGAAAATTCTGCTCACCTCATGCACTGAAAAGCCTAGCAATTGCAATATGACACACTAAAAGTAATCCCTGATTTGGAGTTTCCTGCTGCTGCAGAATCAAGAAAAATTCTAGTTTGGCTCCTTCTCTTGTTCACATCACACTAACTCCATAAAATAGGGCATTGAGCTGCATTGAGATCATGGGGACTTTTTTAGGTAATGATCAAATTAGTTGCCACAATCTGAAGAGTCCAGTAATCAGTCTAATCCCAGGTATTACCATTGCCATTTTATTCCAGACATCAAGAGAGCATACAACTTAGCAAAGGTCAGATGTGAAGGGTTTGCCAGACCTAAAAACTGAACTCATATATCCCAAGTTCTAACCTTTCAGAGTGAGCTCATCTCTCCTCAGAGAGGATGTTGGCCACAAAGATGTGGCCACAGTATGTGAAGATGCTTCACATTTATTATCACATCATGGTTGAAACTTGGTTTTGAAAACTGTTCATAAATAAGGTCAAGTTTCCCAACAACACGGGCCAATCAAACAGATGCCACAGTTGCTTAAGTGTTTTCAGCATGTCTAGACACCACATGGTGATTAACACCAGTGGACCACACTTCCATATGTGCTTGGAAGAGCAGAGTCCAAGATGTGATAGATGTACAATGGAAGAATTTTGGAAAATGCACGTGAAGTCAGAGAGAGAATCAAGGGCTCTCTCATGTCTTGCAAAAAAACTGTCTGAGCCTCAGCAGCACCCAATTCAGAAAACAATTAAGACTGAGATAGCCAGCAACCACAACTCCTCTGTCAGGATCATCATAAGGTGCTGCCAAAACAATAGCCTCCCTTGATTTCAAGCATAGCCTGGAGAACGGCAGAAAGACACCAAGTGCTCCAGTTTCTGCAGGCATCGGAGCACAATAGTTTGGAAATCCTGTTAAAGTCAAGAATGAGGATTGCAAGCTAAAGCAGTAAAATTTTATACTTCCTAAACAACAGGCAGAAAGTGGAAACGGTTGATCCTGGAAGAGCTGTCAGAGACAAAGAATGCACTATCTAGTACTTCTGCTGCAGTGAGAGCCCTGCTGAGACCCTGCTGGGAACAGCATGGTTCCCCCTGAAAACCGGGTGCTTCATGCCAGCGCTGACAGATATGGCATCGGTTCTGCTTATCCCACGCTCTCCTGCTCCAAGCAGTATCCTGCTCTTGAAAGTCAGTCTCCCTCTTCAGTCAGCCATGAGCCTCACATGGTCAGACATGCACTGTGGAATAGTGTTAGCTTTATGATTAGAGCTGTCTGCTGTGAGACACATTTTAAAATTCATGACCTTTCCCATCAGGGTTCAAAACCGGACTGGCCTGAAGATGAAAGACTGGCTTAGACTCCTGCTGTAAGCCGCTTCCCTTCTTTCCTCCCCCCAGTATTTCTCCTTCAGCATTTACTTCCAATTATTTTACAGACTGTCTTCCATTAACTATGGTTTTAAAAATTGCTAATGAATTGAGGTAAATTGAAGTTCATCGGTATCTGAACCAAGCATGTGTTTCAACTTTACAGTCACGCCTGACTATCAAAGGTATCTTCTTTTGTCAGGTAGAAGATGCTCTAGGAAGCCTGCAGCTGGCCAAAAGAGATAGAGCTGAGTTTTGAAGGAAGAAAAACAAGAGGGAGAGCGCTTACATTGGCTGTGAAAGAGGTATTTGCAGGGGGATTGGCCATAATACCAGCAAGATGAAGGAGGGGGTGGAGGAGGGGGAGAAGAGAGGAGGAAATGCAAAACCAACCACAGCACACGCATTGGCACTTGCAGAGTCCTGGAGACTTTGCCAATGGAAATTAGAGGAATGTGTTTGCTCCTTGCCACAATTAGAAGCAACCGAACTGAAAAAAAAATACTTCTCTCAGTGGGATTGTTGTCATGAATTGTATTTTACCACTCTAACACACTCCCACTGCTGGCTTTTTCTCAAGGAAAATCCATGAGAATAAGAATGCATTTTCATAATATACACTCTGAAAACCAGGATGTTTCTGCCAGTTCCCAGCAACTGCATGAATCGTGTTTCCTAGTCAGGCTGGTCAGAAAACAACAATTCATTTCGCGAGGCACTTGGGGACTGAAAACAAGGCCTTCCGAATACAAAAAGGAGATTCTCACTAAATCTAAACCACGTGGGACCACTCATCGCCAACCACCCAGCAGGGAAGTGGCTGCACACGACCGCCAGCCTTTGCAGAGCTAGCCAGGGCACATGGTTCAGCAGTGCGGGATGTCCTGAGCCAGGGAGAAGCTGCACCTCGCTCTGGACAGCACTGCTGCTTGCATACTGCTTCTCTCCTCCACTGTCACCTCAGCCCTGGGAAAAATCCCCAGCCACTGCTGTGATGCCACTTGCCAGCCACCACGTGCCTTCCCAGTGTTACCACTCCTCTTCCTTTCACCTCTCACCATTTGCAGGCAGTGCCACACAGTAGCCTGGGCCCACCCCAGGCACAGTATCTCCAGCTGACCCTTTCTTTGCCAAAGAATATGTCCGTGACTGTCACCTCTTCCTGGGACTACAGTCACTGCAGCAGGGTGGGGAGAGCTCAGGGAGGGGGCTGGGCAGAGGCAGTCACAGATGATGGTGCCCTCAGGGCCCCTAAAATAGCCACCATTGAGATGTTGCAGTGTAGATCCATACACAGCCGACAGAAACGGTAGTAAATATCACTTTCATGGTATTTACCCGTTTCATGAAAGCCATTATGTGTGCACCTATCATCAGCTTTGCCTTCTTCTTTGCTGGTGATGAAGCAAATCTTGACAGACAACCTCCATTACCCTTCTTAAAGGTAACAGTGGTAAACTACCCATGGGTATTGGTAAACTACCCATGGGTATCTCTAGATGGCCTAGCAAGATGCGTGGCCATCCCAGCTCTCCATCGGTGTTGCGTGGGAGAGAGCAGAGAAATGCCTCCATGCTGGCAGTGGACCCATGGAGATTAGCAAAGCCATTGTGCTGCTAAGTAACGTGGTGAGAAACCATGGATAGTCACCCCCATGAGAACTCAGGCAGCCAAAAACTGCCTGGTGTCTCACCCTTGCATGCTGCTCAGTTGCTTTCAATGCAACAAAGCCTCACATATGTGTCTCTTGGCCTTGGTCACTGGTATTTTCAGATCCTGACAGCTTTGGCAGGGTAACCAACATTTTTTTAACTCTGCAACTGATAGTGCTTCTTCCTTCTCATCATTTAAAACCCAGCCATCATGATTTCCACTGGTTTCCAGCCCTCCAGAGATGCCAGTAAGACATGCCTGGAGGATGAGAAGCACATGGCTCTTGTACAACACCAAGCAGAGCAGGGCCTTTAAGCACAGCTCATCTATTTAAAGTGAACAGCCATCACCAATCCCTTTTCTCCCCAGAAAGGGCAAGTTCTTCCAGTTGGTGCCAAGGGTGGCACTCTTTACTCATAATCTCAAAAAAGATACAACTGAAAGAGGCAGAGCTCGTTTGCAAACACCTGTGTCTCTATCTAGTTCAGCACGACAAGCAAAGGCTGGCAGCATTACATATTGTTGTGCGGATGCTGCACAATGAGAGATTGAGTCATGTCAAAGCAGGCCAAGTGAAAGCATTTCTTTACCTCAGCTGAGCAAGAGTCCCCTTGCCATTACTTTGCATAATGCAGAATGAACCTCTGGGTAGGGGCAGCGACTGATGCCACAACATGCAAGAAGCTTACTCTCCTGGGAAACATAGAAGGTAAGGGGTATGGATTCACTTTGCTGAGTGGAAGTTCAAATTTATCACCCTTGATGTCTTGCCAGGTGTTCAGTATTTGATTGATGAACATCTCCTAGGGGTGTGTAGAGAATGGAGATGAAGGTCTCTCTTTGCATGCACTTTGGCATGCAGTTTTTTTCTGTTTAGTAAACAATGATTGGAGTTAATAACAGTGCCTGGTTTTGCTGTCTTGAGCTTCCCACAGCATAATTAGAGGTGGTATGGAGCTTTCCAGGATAAGGAGGATCAGGGTGAACCACAGGCCATGGAAGCAGTGCACAGAGCTGTGTATCAAGAGAAGAAAAGTAGAAGCTGTGATATAGGACTGCCAGTCTTTCACCCTTGGATTCACACACCTGAAAAAGCTAGGGCAAACTGGGGACATGACAAATGACAGGGATTAAGGGGCACACTGTGCCTGGCTTTTGGTGCTCCTTAGAACTGGCAATAAAACCTCACAATCCCCAAATAAGATGCAACTGAAATAGGCAGGGATAGTTTGCATTGATCTGTGACCCTGACCCTTCAATGTGTGAAGGGTAGCAAAGAAACACCCACAAAACAGGCTCTTTCAGTTCCCAAGTGCCTGGTACTTAAAAAGAGTCTGGTTCATGGGAACAGTGGGAATTCTCCTCTGTTCCTCAGAGCCTCTTGCAGTCCTTGAAAATAAAAGAAAAAAAAAAAAAAGAAAGAAAAAGGAAAAAAAAATCTGTCCAGTAACAGCATAATGTTCACATTTTGAGACACATCCAGTTTCTGGCACTGCTGTGGCCCAGAATTGACCGGTACTATTTTTGGCCTTCATACTGGTCTACCACAGGATATGTGCTTTGACTACAAACACCTGCTTGTTCCATACTGTGCTGCCTCAAACAGGACAACCTGCTTGATTGCTACTTTGGAAGTGCTCTTCATCAAAGGCCTGAGTAAACCCAGGATCTATCCAAATGATGCCACTGCAAACAACACCCAGAAAACATGTTTTCCTGTTGTTCTTCAAGAATGGCTTTGGATTGAAACTTTAGTGTGTCTCTAGTTTGGCCTGGGATAATTGAGTTGGTTTGTATCAAGATAGATGACAGAAGTGAGGTCCCTGATAGTGTGACTTCCTTAGTGATCCAACTGAAGAGAGAGTAACTGTAGGCAGAGACCAACTCAAACTCCTGGTAGCAAGTCTAATTCCAGCACTCATCCAGAAGAATGGCAAATGCCGTCATCTCACATCTGTTGATGAAGATGGATGTAAACTTCTGACATCCATGAACTTGGAGCACGAATCTCAGAAAAGGAAAAAGAAATGATGAAAGATATAATCGCTGGGCTATGTGAGATTCAACTAGGTATGTCAATCAGCCAATACAGAATACAATACCAAATCTCTTTCGGGATTAAAGCTGATATTCAGTTACCCTCAGAACATTTCCTATACAAATTTGACCCAACATCACTGAGATACTTGTTTTAGATGCTTAAGTGTTTCTGATCTGATACTAGATATTTTACCAGGGATTTTATCCTACAAGTAATTGTACATATTATTCTACTGATTAGGGCACTGGCTTTTGGTATTGGATACACAGGTTTGCAATCCTGTCCTGAACTGAGCTGCGGCCATCTGATGCCATACCCTGATTCATACTCTGATGTGAAAGTGAGATAATAGAAATACACCAGTCAAAAAACAAAAAAAAAAAAAAGTAAAAGAAGTTTTAATATAAACCTTACACCAAACTCACTATTTGTACCTACTTCCACCTAGGCTGAACACAGTTCTAAGAATCTGAAGACTTGCTGTGCCAAGTAAAAATGAGAAGCCACTTAATATTATACCTCCTTAATCCACTTGCTTTCATGCTGCTATACTAGTGGATAATTCTATTTTAAAAAGATAAAAGAAGGGAAAAAAAACCCAAGTCACTAAATGGAGAACAAAGATGACACTGTATAGAGTTTTGAAAACAACCTAAAGAAATTCTGAACTCTGCAAGGGAACTCTATTAAACTCCACAGGGTAATTTGAAAGTTCAACAAGGAACTTATAGAACTCTCTCTTATAGAATTTAGAGTGATTTTCATAGCCCCTATTTAATTACAATACATCCCCACTGGTTTCTTTGTAATCATACTCAATAAACAATTTTCAGATGGGATACCAGCATTTCATTGCCCTTTCGTAAAATGGCAAATTTATTGTAAATTACATCTGCTTCCCCCATTATGGATATTTGATTTACTAGAACTCACAGGACAACACACCATTACTGAGGAAACTGTTGAATTTGGTCTGGAGAATATCAAATGAGGCACAAAATATGGACATTCTGAGAACAAAAATTTTTTGCACCTCTGTGCATGCCAAAGCACACTGATCTGGCATGCACAGGGTAAATTTCTTCCTCTCCTGTGCAGATGGGATGCACCAGGTGCCTTGTGTATACCTTGTTCCCTCTCACTCTAAACAACTCTTTTCAAGAGAGTTGCTACTGCAGGAGTAGTAGCAGCCAAAGCTTTCTGATGCTGTTTGGCTGGAAGCCTTTGATCTGCACACAAAAAGACCAGTCTTAAAACCCAAAGACCATCCCTCTATCTCCAGCTCCTCAGCAGGAAGCTTCTCTGCTCTGAAGCCAATTGGAGTGCTAGTCAACACTTACTGTGGAGGTTGGTGCAGACACCTCCACCATGAAGAAAATGAAGGTGACTATTTACATCAAATAGCAAAATACATTATTTCAACCCCTGCTTGTATAAAACAAGGATTTGAACATAAACTTACTCTAGAACGTAGGAGGAAATACAAAACATTTGCTGCATCAGATGCACGTTACTCAGCTCAGCACATATGCATTTTTCAAGTCTATGTTTCTTCTTCTAATGGAAACCTTCAGATTTTGTTTATAGACACACTGTTCACCTGTCTCCTCACCAGAGACTGAATTTGGGGAAACCTCAAACACCACTAGCAATCTCTTTCAGAGAGAAGAACATCGAAGGCTTTTCACGAGTTTGTAAGATTTCTCCCAGCATGTGCATTGATCACTCACAAGGGCTCATTTCAGCTCCTCCGTAACAAGCAGCCAGGTGCACTCTGTGCTGAGTAAGAAAAAATGAGTAGCAGAGAAGAGATTGTCGTTAGTGTAACCCGCTTCGTTTGCCATCACTCGAGCTTGTCAGGTTTTTCTTCCACTCTGCCCTTGTCTCCTCTTTCACCTTTGAGTCTATTAACACCTCTAAGAGGAAGAAAAATGTCCAACTGTTCTCTCAAATTGGAACACACTAGATGAATACCTTGTACATGCAATATTACGCCATCCCCATGACCTCCTCAGAAACCAAATGTGTCAAATTCTGCTTGTTTTAAAAAATTCTGTCCTCTTCTAATTTTATTAGCTAAATGTTAGCTCCCAAAGGACTTAATAAAGACCAAGGTATGAGGGGTTCCGTACACTGGCAAACAGCAATGGATACAGCAGCACTTGTTTTTAAGAAGTGTACAAGCTCCAGCCTTGTTACACTCTAGAGTTTTGCAATTACAGCAGAGTAAAAACGCAGTTTGCATTAGCAAAAAAGTGTTCCAGTTGCAGCCAGTTTCCTGCACAGGATAAGCTACCCTAGCTAGAGGCAATCCTTACCACTACAACCATTTCCATTTTAGAGTCTGTCACAGTTATCATTCAGGCAGCTGTGTCACAGCTCTGCCTTGCTACCCAGTAAGTGGCTGGGATCATATGATGAGTGTGCAGCAAGTCCAGGGCAGGTAGAGGGAATCGAGGTGGCCAGGGAAGCGGGGTGATGCCCAGTGTCATGGAGCTAGCCTGCAAAACTAGAGGTAGCAGAGCCCAGATCTCCTGGGCATCAGTTTGGAGGCACAGTTGGGAAATGCTTGCTCTCGGAACCAGATGGAGGGCCTGTGATGCAGCAGTAGGATTGCAAAGACAAAGGACTGGAAAAAAAAAAAAGGAAGAAATCTCATTCCTCGACACACACAGCCAGAGCATGCGTGGCACCCTGCTTGTGGGGGCACAGTGGCTCTGGGCCCTGCATGGCTGATTCATGTGGGTGCGGTGCTTGGCACCCAGCAGTGCTCACAAGGAAGCCTGTGGTGCCTGGTGGCAGCTGAGCACGAGTGCTGCCCAAACCAGCACCGTGCATGTCCCTGCTATACACAAATACTCTGCCCAAGCTGCATATTTCTGCTTCATTTCCTAAGTTTTAGCTTATGTCTGGCAGATAAGACAGCATCCATCAATCAAACTCAGCAAGCCTGTTATCTGCAAGAGCAATAAGTCTCTCTCCATACTCTCTCCTCCAACTGGCCCCTCAGCCAAACCAACTAAGCCAAACCATCCTGGAGCTCTCAGGACAGGCCCATATGCCCAGCATCTGGAGAAGGCACGCAGAGAGCACAGCCTGTGCCTTGCCAGGGCCACGATAACTGTTGGAGGTTTTCTTCTCCAGCACAGTCTGATCCAGATCCTCATGCAACCCATCAAAACAAGCAGATGGCAGCCACCTCTGGGTCCCTGCAGGGGCTCCCAGAAACCTCAGGACGACGTGACAAATGCTGTCTGGAGAAGCATCTCTTCTCACTCTTTCCATAGCAAGGATCTCCAAGTGATGCATATCCTGAGATGACAGATAACACTGACTATTGGAAACTCTCCTGAACATTACACTACTGGGATCTTAAAAATATTATCCATACTGTCTTGTATAATATACTTAACTGCATCCAAGAAAAAGGGAATACTTAGTGAATCTTGATACTAAAATCTGTCAGAAAAATCATTAGGAGCAGTAAATTATGACAATGAGAGATAATTTTACAAATGAAGGCCTGAAAATGTATGCGATTTCATGTTATGTTTGAAAAAGTAACTGCAAATTAAAAATAATATTCTCATAAACTTAAGTCACAGAAAAGAAAGGCTACATGAAGGTTAAATAATAATAGTATATAGGGGGAAAATACATATGCACACCTCCTTTGGACAGGACTAGCAAGGAGGAGTCACATCTATGGACAGGGCTAGCAAGAGGCTTAGACAAAGCAAGCAACTGCCTGCAAAATGACTAGTAGTGTTACCTATCCTTCTTTGCCTGTGTTAGCACCCCAGAGCCAGGAATTCCAGCTGATGAGGGGCTGGAGGTGAAGGGGTGGCAACCCCCCAGCCAGTGGAACCACCTCGTAGCTCCCTGCCCACAGCAGTGACTTCAGAGAAGCTCCCCAGCAGGCTCCATCCCTCTACTGGCTGTGTCCACCCTGCCTCCTCCCAGAGCTCCCTATCCAGGCCCCACTCCAGCTCCCATCCCTCACACTTTAGATGGAAACATTCAATGTTGTCTGTGCAGCTGAGTTTGAGCAATTAACCATTGCTGTTTCAGAAATAACATTTGTAGTGTCGGAAAGCCAAAACAAACCATACCTTCCAAACTGATTTACTGTCTTTAATTTTTTCTGGAGGAAAAAGGCAAAGCTGTGCCAATAGCACATTACTCAGCGTTAAAACTGCTAGTCTGGTCACCATGAAACTTGTGCTCTTCCCATGGATTTGTTACTTTCTAACTTCGACCTTGGCAGCCTGTTTAATCTCTATATTTTAACAAACTCAGCTTTAAAAGAGAAATTGGACTATTCACAAAAAGGGCTCTGCGTTGTGGAGATGAAGGCATGGATTAAGTTAGTAATTAAATAAAATTAATTTCTCACTTCAAAATGGAGGGAGCACCAACTTAGACAGCCTTACACAAATGACTATAAATAAATACACACACTTAAAACTCGTAAGAGGCAGTTCAGACCTGAGTTGGAAAGAAAACAACAGTAAGAAGATCAACATAAAAGGGATTAGAAGTTTGAAGGAAGGTTTGAAAAAGAAGTGTGATTGGCATGCAGAAGGTGGGCAGATTTTCCAGACACAGAAAACAGCATGAGAAAGACTTCCAGCGCCAAAGGAAACAAGATAAATGGCCTACCAAGCAAAGAAAAGTAAAAATGGGAGCTATGTTTCCAGCAAGATTGATGTCACTGTTGCTCCCACAAAATATGTGCAAGTATTTTGCAACATCTGTTCTCAGAATGTCACATTTCAGCAAGAATGGGCATTGCCGGCATGTGTAAGAACCTAAGTGTGCGTATTTGTATTTTGCATGGGCTTGTCGTGTTGGTGCAACTAGAAGCTGATGTTTGAAAATTTGGCCCTGAATAGCTTCATTGGAAGCAGAATGCAGACAGATTTCTATGAATCTCAATGTGTTTTATTTTTATGGCACTGTCTTTGCTGAATCCAGCAGAAATACCATTACCATGATAAGCTCTGTCATGTCATGTGCCTAACCAACCCACATAAAAAGCGATGTTGTAATGAATTCACACATTAGCTGACTAGTACCTATAGAGTTGAATATCAATATTTTAATCAAATGTGGTACAAGAACTACCACTTCTTGAGGTTGCCATTGTATCAAAAGGAAGTGTTTGCTGGTCAGAAGGCTGGGACAAGAAAGCACATGGGGAAGAGAAAAGGAGCAGGCAAACAATGTGTTTGCACAAAGAGCTTGTGGATCACAGCTATACAGAAGCCTGAACAGGTTCAGAAAAAAAGGAACTGAACTGGGATTTTTTGGGGCAGAGCAAGATATCCCTAATTTTATGAACACCTACCATGCTCTCTCTACAGGATTTCTGCCTCAGCTGGCTGGGAGGCACTGAGCATGAATCAAGATGGAGCAGCAAAGGTGACTGCTCCTTGTATTGCTTCTATCTTGCCTGTCGCAAAAGGGGGTACTGGGACTGAAGGTTACAGTAGAAGGAAGGAGAGCAGACAAATACTTGCCTGAGGAGCTACATCTCCCTGCTGTGGAACCTGGGGAGTTTCTTTAGACCAAATGGCTCATAGGACTTCACCAGTGCAGAGCTGAGAGTACTACCTCTGAACTTGGCAGAACCATTTGCTAAGCAATAGCAGCCAAAATGGAAGTCAGTGGGCTGTATAAAATGCAGACATAAGACTAAGGTGATAAACAGTATGTAGTCTGGAAAAAAAATAATATTAGGTGTCTAAACCTTGCATTCACTTTGACCTTGATCCTGCACCCTTTGCTGTTGCTCTTAACTACAGTGTGAAAGCAATGCTCTTCCATCTTATGGTTCTACTATGAAAATAAACCCATTAATATTTTTAAAGCACTCAGGATACTGTCATGCTGAATGACAGCAAAAAACCCTCAGAGGAAATTAATAACTCTGTCTTCAGTGTCTGAATAGGATGTTGGAATTAAGGGATCAGCTCCTCCCTCCCCTGCTAAAAATGATGAAGAAAAACTACTGAATAGCTGCTTAGTGAATGAGGACTGTCAATACCATGGACTGGATGAGGCACTGTCCTGTGACGCTCATTTGTAACTGTGTCCTTAAAGCCTGTACCATAATGCACCTCCACAAGGCAGCCAAGTCACACTGGCAGCTCCTCTCCGGCTGTGGTTTCAGTTTGGACTGGCAGGGAGGGGCGTGAAAGTCCACGCGCACAGCACTGGATGATCAGCCATGGAAAAAACATTCCCATCTCCAACATGGCAGGATTTAAATCTCCATGTTGACTTCCAATGTAAAGTGCATCATCCTTATACAGCCTATGCAAGGCTGTATGCAAAACACCCACCACACAAAACACAGGGAGCTCTGCAAGGGACAAGATAAGGCAATAGAGATGGAAGGGGATGAGTGGCAACCCCACCTAGCCAGTGGGGAGCCCTCAGGAGGTAAAATCAAGGGCAGCAACTCCGAGGCACAAATGGGGAAGCTCAGTGGGGCATGGGGAAAAGGAGCTGACGCAAAGACAAGGACCAGCTGTGTGGGCCAGTGCTGGAGGAAGGAGATGGCAGAAGGAGTAGCCAACAGTGGCCACAGGGAACTTCACTTCATGGAAACAAGGTATACAATTAAATCATGCCTGAAAAAAAACCTCGCTTAAGGGCCCAAAAGCTATAACAGGGAAGGAGAGCAAGACCCCTGCAGAAAAGATTTTTAAAATTACTCCCATTAATGTCAGAGACATAAAATTCTACCTGTTGATGCTAAAACTCTGAAAGGGAAGGCTATGAGCACTGAATTCCAGGTGAGAAGTAGCTAATGTTCTGGCAGAGGATGTCACTGAGCCAAATCTTTCCCTGGCATTCCTGGGATCCTTGAGCACCTCTCCAAGGCAATAGATTTTTCCCCTGCCTTATTCTGAAGGCAATAATGCAGGGAGCCCTACCTTGCACTTGGGGGAGGATGCCCAGCTAGTGCTGTCCGCAAAAGAAGTCAAACATCAGAAATTAGCACCCATGGAAAATAAACCACCACAAGCTGAACTGAAAGAAGCCGCAACCCTGAGCCCAAAAGCAGAAAGCCATTGTTGTTTCAAGGGCTGGGTTTGTTCCCTATTGTGAGCATGGTAAATTTTTATATACAGATCTCCCTTTCAAAAATGCCAGCCCTTTCCTAGCCCTGCACTTTGTGGTGATTGTTGCTATTTGTGAATGACTTGGGAATTAATTAATGTAAAGCCAACCAGCTTATAAATGGTTGGCATTGTGAACAGCCTCAGAATCACAGGGAGTGCAGTTTATGTGGTCAGAGCCACATTCACTGCTGTATGTCAAGGGAGAAGATTTATTATCACAGTAGGTCCATTTTCCAAAAGTTTGCAAGGGGTGTTTCATAATGAAGGGGCACTTTTCACAGCACAGTCAGCAGCTATTTTTTTCTGGGGTGTATTATAAATCCCAACTGGAAAAAGAAGATGGGGGAGGGTTATTTAGCACAGAGGGCACGAAATCTCAGCACAGGAACAGCATAAATAACATATTTACTACTGAAAAAAAAAGAGAGAAAATAGAAACAGAAAAAATACCTTTTTAAAGAAAATTGAACAGAATACAGAGTAGTAAACTTATTTCTAATCTGATGACAAGAGTTAAACTCCTACATCACATCTAATTAAATTAAATGAGCCTACCAAGCTGGATTATAACCTATAAATATTTTTGGTCGCTTGCCTCCCTCAGAAACTATCTTGGATCTAAAAATATCACAGAATAATAACAAATAGCTCATAATATGGTTTAGGCACTTAATAACTAGAAGTGGAAGGAAGGAAAGGCATACGTACTTTCATATAAAAAGCCAGCTGGGTATTTTTAACTAAAACCCAACCCTGAATAGACCAAGATAAAATGGATAGTGACAGCACCCACTAAAAACTTCCCCATCGATCTCCAAGTGAAGGACTGAGGTTGAGCCTCGGGCCGTATCCTTGTTGGCAGGCAAGGGGCTGGGAAGGGGCCAGCGTGGCTGTGGCCAGGCGCACGAGGCTGAACTGTGTTTGCTCTGGTGGAGAGGGACATCAGCAGGGTGAACTGCACTTCTGTTAGAAGCTATTTGATCCCATTTGTACATGTGACAATGCTAACTAAAGGCCCAGCGGGTGCTGACGAAACACTCATGACAGTAGGCATGGTAGCATGCTTTCTGTGCCCATCTGTGACACCGATGGCAACAAGGCTTCGGGCGTATTCCCTGGTCTCTGTGCCCAGGATAACATCCTTCCTCCACCCTTTCCTGACTGTCTCTAATCCTCTCCAGATCACTCCCTAATTTCTCTTGAGCTGTACTACCTGCAGTAATTTGACTCCATGCCCTGGGGGCCAGGGACAGCAAAAGGAGCCTCTGTAGCTCTGATCAGCCTTACCATCTCTGTTCTCCCACAAAGAGGCTGGTGGTGAGGGGGATGGAATTGCCATCACAAGTTCCTCTCCCACCAGTCTTGCATCCTCCCTGCAACTGGAATACTGTAAGGCTCCTGGACATCTGTCATGGGGTTTTACCCTGAAATTATAGTCTTGTAGTGATACATGAATCAAGCAGCTCTTGATAACTGCGTATACACAAAGGTACTTATAAGGAGCATTCTATGATTTGCCTGATAAATATTACACCAAGAAAAATATCTACATTTAATTCTTCCAGCTAAACTGCATGTGTGTTATGATCTTCCCCAGAAAGCTTCACTATTTTTGTGCTTTCCTGAAAAGACAATAAGAAACTATGATGATAGCAATAAAATTTATGACGCTGCATGTTCTCTTGCCTTTTACAGCAAAATTCCTAAAGCCATTTAGTAATCATCCCGTATTCCTACATAGCAGGGAAGAAAATGAAAGGTAAAGTGAAAGAAGCCAAAGAAGTCCCATGAGGAAAACTTGAAAATTCATGCTTTTACCAAACCACAAGTGAGGAACCAGATAGCGTAATGTATATAAATGAGAGCAGCAGCTCTATTTCATGCTAGTTAGACCATCAGATGTAGAGACCATCATTGCCAAGAACTCCCATGCAGTCAGTTTTAAAAAGAAATCTCATATATGATGAAGTAATTTTCTGAAAAGATGTTTTTTGAATCACTTGTCTAGTGGGTTTCCATAGAAGCCATCCTGTTCTCAGAGCAGTTTAAGAGCCGTGTTATGATCCTGACACCATTCACAAGTGACAGAAAATTCAGAAACTGAAGATACTGCTTAGTTCTCTGGGTCACACCATGCGCTCATAGTTGTTTACTTTCAAATCAAATTATCTCTCTTTAAAGGAGAACTGTTACAAAAGCTTTCCACCGCTCTCTGATAATGATAAGAAAATAGAGGGGAAAAGGAATAAACACTGTAGAACTGAACAGCATGGAGGCCTTATCTCCTTCTTCAGACAATTTGAATTTTGTGAAATTTTCCTCACATTTCTAAGGGGATTAAATGAAGCACTTAAAAAAAAACCAAAACAAACCAACACAAAACAAGAAAGTCCTTGCCACACTGTATTTGTTTTCTTTAAGCTTTGTGACCAACAATAAAACAGTACCTACTACGTTAACTCTTTTTACCAACAAAAACACAACCTTCCCATGTCAGGAGCCTGAGCTACTAAGGGGTTTTTTCTGTCTCCTTGAGCCCTCTCCTCCACTGCCCCTGGAGCAGGCCACTCAGTCACTGGCCCGTCTGCTGCCACTTGTGGGGTTTCTCCTCCCTACCCCTTGTGTCCCATTACTGCTCATGGTGGCAGATCCCGCACCCTTTGAGACATCTGAGACATGTGAAACTGCACAAACCAGGTCCTGTGAGGAAACAAAATCCTGAGGGTTTCCTGTGAGGAAACAAAATCCTGAGCATTTCCCTGGTTCTCCTGGAGACCTATGTCAGCATTTTACTGCACAGATGCACGGGGTGCAGCTTGCAAATGGTCATACAGAAGCTATGGTGTCACATGGAATTTAAACCAGTCGTTTCAACTCCAGATCTCATCCTAGTCTCTTGGTGACCCCTCCCCATTAGTGCAGAAGAGGAGGAAAGGGGGAGTGCAATGACAGCCTTCAAAAACTATCAGCTCCTCTGCTGCAAAGTCACCTCACTCTAGAGGTAGGAGCAGAAAATTTAGCTTCTGTCTGCTGCTAAGGAGCAAGTTCAACCAGCTGTTCTCTTATTAAAACAAACAAACAAATAAACAAAAAGGAGAAAGGGAAAAAAAAGGCAAGAAAGAGAGATTTCACTGGAGTATTATCAGATATTTGGAAGTATTAAGAGCCTGTTCAGATGTGCCCTTGCTAACAGGTGTCCCCAGCAGTGAAATGTAATTAATATGGAGAGGATTTCTGGGAACATGGGAATGGATAGGTCAGCCAAATAATCCCACATCAAAATTAGTGGGTTGTTTTTAGCTAGCAGCATTAAAAAAAAAATATGGTAAGAAATACAAACATTCAGGTAGCACTAGGTTTGCTGAAAGGTTTTATAACAAAATTATTAAGCTTTTCACACCATAGTGGCACTGACACTTCTGTAAAACCCTGGAAAGGTTCCAGCAAAGACAAAAATGCCCTGCACGACAACATTACATGCTAAAAACCACTCTTCTCCTGCCTTATCCCCGCTCCACGTCACCTTCCAGAGCATCCTGGTCTTTACCCTCTCTCATTTTCTTTGATGTAGTTCTCAAGAGAAGAACATCTGATACCAGTAATCTCAAAAGAGCAACAACAGTGGGAGGCCTATTAAATCTCATTTTCAGCTTGTTCTGTGAAATTGAGAGGAGGGAGAGGATGAACAAGAGAATCCCAAGCATGGCAGTTGCTGTAAATAAAGAGAAAACAGAGGGCACATCAAATAGAGAAGAGGTTGTTGAAGGATCAGTGGTCCCACACTAGAAATTATTAAAGGGGAAAGAGAGAGAGACATCCCAGCTGGTTTTCCACCAGCAGCAAATGCTTGTGATGAAGAAAGCATGAAATAAAATACAGGGCAAAGTCTGCATTAATACAACATAAAAGTTGCAAGTGTGAATGCAAAGAGGCCTTTTGAGGGCCATCATTACACATCCTGTGCATTAACACCGAAGTTGGACTAAAGCAGGAATTGGAAACCTGAGCCCTTTCAATTATATCCCGCTCTGGAGTCTCAGAGACATACCTCTACGCCTGGGGCTTGGATGCCCTTAGTTCTGAAGACCCCACAGAAACTGAAGAGAAAGCACATTTCTACTCTGGATTCAAACATGGGCAGATACAAGGGACTACTTTTGGTAATTCAGTTTTGTTGTACAACATTCTTGGAGAACAAACCTTGCTGAGCTGACTAGGTGCATGGAAGACAATATATAGGTTATCTAGGATTCCTATGGAATAGGAGAAGAGTGGAGGTGGAGAGGAGGGGTAAGAGAGGAGGTTGAAGCAAATTAATCCCTCTATACTGCTGTATTGAATACACCTATTTACTAGATGTTGGGAAACCAAGGCACCACTAAAATTCACTAAACTCTGCTCATGAAGTAATGATTCAGAGAAAGTGTTTTGTAGATTAGAGAAGGCCACACAGGCTACTTCTGATCTTCAAAGTAAGTCTGGAGCTTGGATTACCCGTACATTTGTGGATGAATAATCCTGGGAGGATCCTGGCTCTGTGCACAGTCTTGGCACAAGACCTAAAAAGCCTCACAACTGGGACCCTGTCAGCACTTCCTCTTCTCCCGGGGCTGTGGAGATAGCTGAGGAGGCTCAACAACTTCTAGTAATTAAAGGAACAGTTGGAATAACATCACGCTATCACCCAGAAACTTAGCATGCCTCTTTTTCTTCTGCCCTCACGCTCGGATGCCTTTCTTTTATTCCTCTCCTTGTCCTCCCCCACCCCCCCCCATAACTATCATGAAAATTTAATTTCCCTTTACTGGAGTTCACAGGCAGGAGGGGAAGTTAAAAATAAACAACTTACATGTATTCATTTATACCAGGGAAAAAATCCAATAATTTCAGGCCTTAGTGCATCTAAAATTATGTAATCATGTCCACTAGTGGTGTGGAAACATTTTAGCTGGCAAAAAGGGTTGCAGAGCAGGCATGCCACTGGAAGCTTGAAATAGCAAGTGGCAGACACTCAAATAAAATAACCATAGTGAAATGTAGAAGATTAGAAAGGAAAAGGACACAAACCAGCTAAGACTTGACCTTGGTTTCAGTTTACTCCAGATGAAATGACTGAGATACTTATAGCCCTAAGCCTCATCATTTAGTCAAGAATTGCCTCTGATGAAAGCAGTTGGAGGGAAACATTTTTACACACATTTGTCTGCTTTAATTTCCCTCCAGCTGCTGCCTTTCCAAATCTGATCTCCAGACAAACAGCTTTGAGACAGGTGATTTAATAGACCAAGCTAAAATGAACATGTTCTGGCAGCCAGTACACAGAAATGATATCCAGCTACCTCGGGTGAAGAGACCACTCTGTGCTGGAGAGCTGGGAAAGGAGATGAGCTTTGGCTCAGGAGCCACCTTGGACACTCTACATTAGTCAGATACACCACAAGGACCCTGCTTTGCCTGCTGCTCACCACCCTCTTCAGCCCCATGCCCACCTCCCCCATTTGGGGCCTCTGGGAAGGGCTTCGTTGCTTAGATGCACCTTGGGATGCAGTGTCCCAACCTGTTATGTCCATCTCAGGCAGAGCTGCTGTAGAACAAGGCAGTCCTGCACCCCCTTCTCCCTATTCTCTCCACCCAGTCTGCTTCTCTCCCCCATGACCTTCTCCTCCCCACAAGTCCTTAGGACCAGAGTCATTCCAACCCTACTGGTGTCAAAGGAGCCCAGAGCACAGAAAACTGACCCTGCAAGGATGCTAAAAATGAGTTGGCTCTAAGCAAAGGACACAGCAGGAGAGCTACACAGTGATGGGTCTGGGAGGAGTCAGAGCCCCCTTAGATGAAGGCAAGTGCACTGTAAAATGTACCCCTTGACCTTCCACTGGAGATGTCCTCTGCTTACAGTGCAGCTGTCATGGTTAGTGCAGAGGCTAGGGCAGAAACGTGAACACTGTCCTTTCATCTGGAAGTGGCTTAACCTTCTGTTTTTGTATAAATAGGCACTGCAACTGAGCCAGAAAACGGGCAAATCCCTGATCTGAGAGCAAAGCCTACTCAGAATGAGAGTTGCCAGCCTGGTGGTTCCCACTCAAGTGAGCTGTTACATCCACACACCGTGCCTCGAACAACCACCCTCAGCACCGAGCCAGGAGGCAAGGGTCAGACCCATCAACTTCATAAACACAAGCTCACATTTCCCTCTCCATTTGTGCTGCCCCTCTGTAGCATCCCCTACTCTCTAGCAAAATCATCTCCACACCTCAAGGCATTTAGGTATAACCACAGCCATGCTTGCTGGCAAGCAAACTTTTCCCGTAGAAAGTCCCTTGGCCCTGGCAATGGCACAAGCTGTGCTGTTTATCCCGTGCTTGTGTGGGAGCATGTTTGCATTCTTAAGAGCAGTGGTGCAAGTCACTTTCCATGGGTATTACCATAAAAAGCTAGGTTCCCCCCAATTGCTTTTCTGTGCTTCACAAGATTGCCACTTTGGGTTTTGTGCTGGGGCAGCAGGGGTGAGATTAGCTTCCCAAAGAGAATTAAATCCATAAAAGAGGTAGAGGAGGGCCTGCTGGTGCTATTCAGGGGCAGTGGGAAGATACACTCTTCTGCAGATGGAGCTTCAGAGCACAACACCCCTAACCTTTATTATTATTCTTTCACTGCCAGGGAATTTAATTGATCAAAGCAACCCAATTCTTGGCACAAGTGCTTGAAGCTGCAAATCTGTTCAGACCTTGAGCTTACAGCCGGAACCCTGCTAAAGCTGCTAGCAGGTTTTGCACTCAGTTTCTACAGGGAACATGTCCCAGCACCACTGTAAAGGGGTAGTGATAGAAAACGCTGAGAAAGAGGGAGGGGAAAGGGCTGATTAGACAAGCTCATAAGGATTTGATCTCAAGTGGGCCTGCTTGGCTCAGAAAGTTTGGACAATTGGGATTATCTCAGCCCTGCAGGGCAGAAAGCACTGCTGTTTCCTCAGAGCTATGAAACCTCAGCCTCACCTCCGGCCTGGCAGCATTGTTTTGTCACATTTGTTCTAGCACATGATCGGACAAGTCCCCATCTGGGATCCAAGGTCAGCACCACAAACATGGAGAGGATGGCTGCTTCTGCTCTTCGCCTGCTTTGAAGATGCTTCTCATACAACCTAAGCAACTCACTCAAACCCATGGGAAGAGGCACAAAACAAATAAATTGAGAAAAAAATTCTATCCCTGGCAGCACCAAAGACACAGGTCTGTACAGTAGGAGTGCCAGGCAGGAAGAAAGCTCCCAGGCAGTGCAGTCACTGCAAGGATTTGATGGGGAGCATTAGCCACCAAGCAGCGTTTGTTGCTGGTGTGGCAGAGGGCAGCAGCAGCCACCGGTGGCTGGGGTGCTGCCACCAACCCTCGCCTGTTTCTGTTGGCCCCCAGTGCCCAGACATCCTGCCTGGGCTACTTTGATTGCTGTTTGGCTGTTGGAAGTATCTATAAAAACCAACCAAATTACAGTTCCCCTTAAAACCTCAAGCTGGTTACTAAAACAGCTCAAGATCAAGAGGACGGACCTGGCACAGACTTAGAAGCAATTGGCAGGGGCAGGCTTTTAAAATTATCTACCTAAATATGGATTTCTGAGAGAGAAACCAGAAGTTGAAAGAGTGTAAACTGTTGTCATAAATATTTGAGTGAGAAACAGACTGGAACAAGAGTCTTTTGGTCTGTTGGCTGTAAAGATGCCTTTTACACTACCAAAACATCCTCTGTCACTCTCTTTCACCGCCCATTCACTGCTCCTGTGGCTCTTTCCAGCCTGACTTTATATAGAGCCGATGGCATCTGAAAGGAAAGCTGCCTGTGTTTTATGCTCTTCGTAATTTGCAAGAAAAACAAATGTAAATCACACCTCACATTTGCAGCACTGCAAAAGAAAATGTTAGATTTAAGGCTGTGATATGTACAACAGCAGAATCAAAAAGAGTGATTGGATACCAGACAAATTATTTTATATTTTAAGGTCTGCTAGGGAAAAAGAAAGGTTTGAATATGAAATACCGTTTTCCCTTGACTCACTTAGTATTGTTTTGCATTAAAAAGGAAAAAGCCGCATTGTATAAAGCATGCAGCAAGCTGTGTGAGTGGAGTGTGCATGTTAAAGCAGCATACTAAGCATCGGCGCTTATTTATTAAAATTCTGATGCGAGGTGAAACTCAATTTAGTTGATGTCAGCAAGCCTCCTAACGAGGCCTCTTTTTATTTTTTTAATTTTTTATTATGAAAGGGCAGCTTTGTGCCTCCTCTAATCAGCTTGACAAAGGACATATAAAAATGCAAAGAGACATAAATATTACTGTAATTACCAATGAGAAACACCACCGACAAATGTAGGAAGTAGCTGCAGATCTATTTGCAGACGTAATGACTGAATATTGTGGGTTACTTGTTTTGCTCTGGAAAGGAAGGGCATTTCATAAACAGTAAACCACTTTGATCAAAATCTGAAACCAACACTAAATTTGCAGCTTTTTCCCCTGACTCAGACATATTCAGAAAGTACCTCTGACTAAGCATGATCTATTTGCCTGTTCACTAGTTCTGCAAACACTGATGTGTCCCAGTTCACAAGCTTTCTGCTAGGCCCACATGGGGACTTTCTCCTGATGTAGCAGATGAGTAAAACTGTCCTTCAGTTTTACTCATCTGCTGGCCCCCAGAGATGAGCTCAAGAGCTCAAACTGCCCAGAGCTCAGAGCTCAAACTGCCAAGTCTACAAAGACCTTAGAGATGAGATGGCAGCAGCAACATCAAAGGTAGATACAAGGGAAGGTATTGCTACAAACCTACGAGTTGTTATGCAAATTAAATGATGCAGTGTAAGGGTATGTTAATGCCTGCATTAAGCCTCTGAACATGCCCAGTATGAACCCTTTCCAGAAGCCTAAGCAGATTCATTCTCAGCTGGAGGCTTGTATAATTAATAAAGACACCATGCCTTCTCTCCTGACCCAAGTGGCTAGGTACCAAACCATTTATAGCTTTATAGGTTAACACCAACATCCAAAAACGTATTGGCAACTTGTGCAGATCCTGGCACATTAGAGTGATGTGTTCCCAGCATGAAACACTACTTAATAAGCGGGTCACTGCATTCTGCATTAGCTTCAGTTTCTGAGTGGGCTCAACGTACAGCCCCATGTAGAGTATATTATGGCAATGACATCTCAAAGGGACAAAAGCACGGATAGCTGCAGAGAAGTCCATTCGACAAAGAAAAAGTAACCCTTTTCTCCCTGGAGATAAAGCCATTTTGAAAGAGGTACTGCCACTGTTCAGGCACCCTGGAGGATTCTTCAACCTAACACACTGAAGTAGTTCATGTGTTAGAGGGAAAGATGGTTGCTCCTTCATATAACAGAGCCCATATGGATTCAACCCAGTCCTCCCAATGCAACACCACTCCTCCTCACCAGCAACAGTCCCAGATTCACCCACATGAACAAGCAGCCCATCTCAAGCTAAGCTAGCTCATGGGACACTGCATCTGCACTGGAAGAGAGGGTTCATAAGAGTAGAGAAGTGATTTATGATCCTACTGGCCCTTCTTCCAAATGGATACTGCTGCTTGACAAGCAAAGCGTTGTTTTGCATGGGTCTCCATAGTTGAGTGCAGAGTCAGCCCAGTTTTTTATGAAGATGATCCCATAGGAACCAAGCTGACTTTGCAGTGTGATGCATCAGAAAGCTCAAAGAATTAATTACTCAGCTAATTCTATGCAGAAACCACTGTGGAATGTGCACGATGCTTGCACCTGTGCAGTAACACATTGGCAAATGGAGATGGTACCTAGCAGCACAGCCCAGTGTGCTGAAGTTCCCTGGGCCAGATAAAGTCATAAAGTAAAGGAATGATCTATTGCATATGTAGTGCATTAGAGCTCTTCATTAACAGAGGGACTAATCAATTTATGGAACTCATGAATCAGTAAAGCTATTACTTATAATGATTATTGGCAAATTAACATATCACAGTGTACTGACCCCGATTCATCTCCCATGTACGCCTACCCATCCACAGCCAGCGAAGGGCCCAGCACTGTTCATGCCCTTCCACTCCACTCAGCTAGACTGGGTCCACTTAACACAGGGGATAAAACACCATGGCAGAGTCAGCCTCCAAGGTCTCCACTTTGGTAATCGTGCATGTGTATTGACTGTACAGACGACAGTAAAGTAAAATAATGCTAAATGTAGGAAAGATCACAAGCCTTGGCCTCTAGGCATGAGTTCTAAATCCACTCAAGGGTTACATACAAGCAGACTCAGCAGTGAGGTCCAACTCAAAAGAAAACAAGAGGTCCCCTGCCAAATTCTGATGCTGATCCAGTTGGCCACTTAATACTTGTTCCTATTTTGTAGATAACATAATCCAGCACATTAATTTGGACCCAGCTTTAACCCAGCAAGGATCCTAGTGAGGAAGAAAATCTGTTTGCACAAAAACCTCAGGGCCAGGCTGCCTGCACCCGAGTAGTGTAATGGCCCTACAGGCTAAATCAACCACAGTGGGACATATGCAAAAACCTCAATGCAGGATTAAAAAAAAAAAAAAAAAAAGGAAAGAAAGAAAAAAAAGACATTATTCAACCTACACTCGGCCACAGAGCACAGTAGGCCACATGTATGAAATGATTCTTTATTAGCGATCCTGTGGCTTTAAACCAGAGGAGACATAGGCTTTGAAATCTTACAGACAGACGATCATTCCCTATTTAATTCTACCAGGCTTTTTTCACTGAAGCTTTTTACAGTCTAAACTGACATTCTTCTCTCTATTCATTACCGCATTCCTGGCCTAAAAATTGTATGACAAGGGAAAGGAAGTGGAAAATTAGGTTACAGTGCAAACAAACATACTGAAAACATTGCACATTTGAAAATAAATTAAGTTTAACTACACTTCCCAAAGGTTAACTTCATAGGTTTTATTATTAGAAAATATCAAAACACTCTTCATTTACTGCAGGGCTCTCCTGCCTGCTGCTTTGTTTCTGGGTCATGCAAGTGTCACGAAGGGTCAGCTCCACATTACTTACAAGCCATGGTTGCTTAACAAAGTAATCCACAATCTTTCCAACACTCATCCACTATTAAGCGCTCTCGCATAGGGTATCATGGACATCAACGAGGCACTCAGGTTCACCAAAACAAGGAAGCTCCTACCAGCTGAATCACTGGCTCTCTGAACATACATGTGAAGGGTAGGAGACTCCAGCCCGCCCTAAATCAACATTTCCTTGCCAAAATCAGGGGATGCATGCTGCTCTAGACCAGTGAAAAGCCTGTCCTTGACATCGGTCATATTGCTGTTTGCTGAACTAAGGTTTAATCTGAGGTTATCAGTGTTTCTGCTTATTTTGGTTGTCAAAGCAACTGCCTCACCAATAAAAAGAGCAGCCAAAACTTCAGGATATTAGTTCAGAGCTTTGTACACTCTTCTGATCTACAAAGATGAGTTTGGGATGCTAGCTATGCTGGGATGCACCCTCAAGCTCTGTGCTGATGCCACAGCATCATGCAGTTGTAGCCACTCTCTCCTTACCCTTCTCCAGTTTTCATGGGAAAAAGAGTCAGAGACACGTGCGTGATGTAGCCAGGTCCCCACTCGGGAAGGTCAGGAGACGACAAACACTACAACCTACTGTGGCATATCTCCATAGGTCATTTTAGAATCTTTGTGTCTCTACTTCCCACATGTTAAATTTGCACATGTATATTTGAGGTTGTGCATGCCTTGATGCGATGGGGGAAAAAGCCCAAGTTAGCAGTCTGGTTTGAGGCAATGCATCAGACACGATGACATAATTGGAAAAAAAAGCTCAGTATTTAGAGCTTCAGAGGGTCATAATGGTTCTCATCTTTGTGTGAGAGTTAATTGTCAGTCCCCTGTCCTGCTGCCATCACTCCACAGCTTCCTCTTGCTGAAAGCTGTCCAGTCTCTTGACTAGCACGACAAACATGCATGTGTTAATCATCACCATCTTAAATGGACTCTCCAGAGTAAAGGGCAGAAGCCCAGCTGCAATATTTACTTTTCTACAATGAAAGTCTCCCAGGGAAAAAAAGGAGGTGGGGATGGGAAAGGGACCCTTTCTTTCCTCTGAGCACTCAGTGTAATTACATTCCTAATGGTGAATTTATGATATCTTATCTTATGCACAATGAACACTCTGTGTGAGTCACCAGATTTGATATGACACTAAAAAGAAAGAGTGGCTCACAGTTAAGCAAAGCTGGAGAACTGGATGGCCAAGTTTTTGTGCTGTCAAGCACCAACATTTCATCACCTTAAGGGCATTATTAAACTTGCCAACCCTTTTGGTCCTCTTATTGGTAAGACATTTCCTGGAGAACAGGAAAGGAGGAGGGGAAGAGGCACTAAAACATACTCTCTAAAGACTTGAAGACATTTGTCCATTTTATGACTCTTATTTGTTCTTGCTCTCTCTGTTCTTTCCATTGTGCTTCTCCCCATTTAGATCTTGTTGACATCACTCCTTTGTTATCTTCCTAAATTAGCTGTAATGAAGTCCTTTGAGCTACATGTGCATGCCTTATTTTTTCAGTTTTTGCTTCTCTGAACTGTGCCTATTCACTTTCCCTCACACTAGAGCCTCCCTTCTCCCAGTTCACAACATCCTTTCTAATCTGCTTTTCATTTGCTCCTTTTCACCTTTGGTTACCCACTGGCCAATAGCCAGAGCGCTTTACAAAATAAATTACATTATAACTGACCCTTACTGAAAAGCAATAGGCACACACATGGATAAAGCTGAGCATCTAGAGTGGGAAACATCTGAAACTTCAGTGCCCTAAAATACAAAGACGAGAATCAAAAGGAGATAACATGAAAAAACCCTGAAAGGGCACTTATAATTTCTGGCACGTGCAAACAAGCCTAAGGGACGTTCGTAGCCATAAAACTACTGGACTGCAGACCATGTAGCTCTACTACAGCAGCCTGTCTGTTCACCTGATCATCACCTGACTATATTGGAAGCTGGTTTTATGTAGCATCTTTCGTAATCGCAGCATTTCACAGCACTTTACAGAATAATGAGTTGGCATACTACAGCTATTATGTACTTAGCAATAGTGCACAGACAACCTTGCACATCTAGAATCAATTTTATTGAAAAGCTGATGGGCAGAGCAAGCAGGTTATTCTCTGCCTTTTTGTTTTGAGAAGCACCATGGATCTTGAGCTTGCCTCTTGCAAGGCAATACAAAAAACTGGGCACGCATATATATATATTTTTTTTTCCCAAAGGAAAAAAAGAAAGGTGTATTTTTACTGATAGCTTGCTTGAAGTGGGTTATAAGGACTCTATATCCCAATAATTGCCTCCTATTACCTATTAGGATGATAGGAATATTTTTATGATTAGCTACTATGTCAAATAACATGTTTTCATCATCCTGGATCTACTTGAGAATTTCCTCCAAAATAGACACAAAGGGGAATGACTCAAGCAGAAGATAGATGGCACTGTCCCTGAATGGCAGGTCCTAGGGGCAACAGCAGTTCCCCACATAGTCTATGGTTTGTCTCACTCTATTAGCCACCTTGATGGATATTTACATATTTTTCTTTTAAGCATGGGTGAGTGCACACATGTACCCTACAGTTACTGGGGCACTGTGTGGCACACCCTAAGAGCTCCTAACACTGGCCCCACCCATTACAGAACCACTCCATGTTTGGTGTAGGAGCAAAGCACACTGCTCTCCAGGATCCCTTTGGGAAAGTGGGTTAGTGGTAAATCCTTCTCAGACTGTTTCTCTTTCTCTGCAAAGCGTCTGACATATCATCTTTGGGAATGGGCCCAAATTTTTCTCTTGGAATTGGTCTCAGCCTCACACATCTCCTCTGTCTGAGAAATTAGATGGGTTACCACAGACTACACCTTCCTGGCCACTGTCCTGTCCTGGCAAGCAGGACCCAAGCAGCTGAAACATTTGCTTCAGTTGAAAGTTAACTCACAGCCAATAAATCAAAACAGAAACCACAACTTTCAGCATAGGGTCATAGTAGGACCCAGAGCCCTTTTTCTTTTTTAACCAAAGTTCTTCAGTGTGTTTTTTCTTGCTTAAATGGAAGGAGAGGTCACCACTAGCAGCATGCTACTTTAGATTTTTTTTTTTCCTGAATGCAGGCTGTATCCAGAATTTTTCTTATCATGCCATTCCACAGTAGTTTTGTAAGTCTCCTTGGTGTTTCCCAGAAGAGTCATAAACACCTTGCAAGACCCCAGCAATGTTTCTAACAGTGATTACTGAGAGGGGACCACAACTGCTAACATTAGATATCCTTTAATTTAGAAGCAATAGACACAAGAAAGGTGACATGGCTCAGCAAAAGGAAGTTGGAGGGATTTACTCCTGTGTCTGTCCCTCTTCCTCTTGTACTTTGTCTAGCTCATCCATTTAAATGTTAACCTCAGCAGAACAGTTGTCCTCCTGCTCCACAGAGAAGCGAGCACATGGGGGCCCTTCTAAAGAACATGCCTTTAGCATGATAGAGTTATGCAGCCAGAATGATGGTGTGACAAATTTCCAGCTGCACTGATAGTCCACTTTTAAATGATGAATAATTCTTCCTGTCTATCTTTGATTACATGTAAGAAAGGTAACTCTCCAGCTTATATAGTTACAGTGAAACTTTCAAAATAAATACAGCAAAGAAAGATGTTGTGACAAGTTACCTGCAAACCTGGAAGATAATAGCTCTCTAAGGTCAAACTACTGCATTTACCCAAAAGAAGCATTAACTCTTACATCTGATAAGAATATCAATGTCACTACTCAATATGTGACACATTCTCTTTGCAGAAATACAAAGACAATCCGTTTAGCCATTAGTGCAGGGTGTCACATCAATTACTGGGATAGATGCATCAGGGAAACTCAATTGCTCTCATAGATTTTTCCCAGAGTTAAAGTTGCATTTACCTCAACTCCAAAGGAAGGCAGAGCATCCCTTGCTCATTATTTAAAATCTCCACTGCTGCACAAATTAGAAATCCCAGCCAACTTTCACAACTCCATGTTTGCAAAATCCCTCAGCAGTGCCAAATATGTCTTTAAAGGAGCTGCAATCCTCGATGAGGTAGTTTCCCAGTTCTCATATTGTACTATCCCCAGCAAGAGGTGAACACAGAAAACAGTAGATTGGTTTGGAGGGGCACTGAAGCTGCACTAGATGTTTCAAATGCTGTTAGCCCAGCTTCATGGGTTTGGGAGTCATACTGAAACACCCCCAAGGGCCAAGGCCTTTGACAAAACCTGCAGTCCCTTACTGCCTCTCGTGCAGCATCCTGGATCCATTTAAACACATTAATTAGCCTCTGGAATCACAGATGACAGAATAACACAAGCAAGGCTAACACTGCTTTTCCAGGACTGGCAGGTGTCAGAAACACTCAAAATCTGGTGAGAAACTTCCATCTCATGACATTTCTTCAAACCTGGGAGCTCTACATTACTTGTTCAACTTCTTCAAGCACAGCTCTGCTTTCAGGTCCTGACCTTGCCTGGAAAAAGGTACCACAAAGGCAAATATGAGATGTAGTGTTTGAGAAGCAGCCAAAATTTTTCAGAGTATAGAAATACCTTGCTCACTCTGTGTTTGCAGCTTGTACCTGTGCTTTATTCTATTTAATGCAGTTCACTAAATAGAGGGGCTCATATTTTACGAAAATACTACAAAAAGACAAAAGACAAGCTGGACGTTGTTGATCTTTTCCATCCTATGTCCTTATAGGAGGACTGCTCTCTGGAGAGTTTATTCATATTTCAAAGGACAAGTTGTGATTCCTGAGCTGATTTCAGTCTGTAGCATTTTGGTCCCAAGCGTGCTGGCATGGTTAACAAAAACATACCCAGCAGTAAGGCAGCTCTGTTGCTAACACTTCACCGCTTGTATGCGAAGTATGCACATGCACATTAGTCACACTGCTACACTGTAACCTAGACGCCTGCATGGTTTACTAACACCAGGCGCATTCCTTTAAATCTTGGACATTAGTAAAGTAATCCAAAAGATGCAGTTTCAGCTCACTTGTGAGCTCCTCTGCTTGAAGAACGGCGCTCCTTCTGGATTCCCTACCCCACACACCCCCAGCCTTCTTTCTGAGGATAAAGAGGGGTGGAAACCACATGAGAGAAAGTGGAATGATATCGTGCCTCTCATCCCACAGTCCAGTGACTCAAGCAATCTCCCAGGAGGCAGGAAACCCACCTCCAGTTCCCTCCTCTGCCTCAGAGCCTGAACCACCTTAGATGATCCCATCCCAGAATACCCAGTAAGCTGGTGGGTATTCAAGAATTCAAATTTGGTGTGAACCACCCAAATTAGTCCTCCTGCTTTATCAGGGCGGGCTGAACAGGGAACAACCAAACAAGGTTCTGCAGAGCCCCGTTACTTGTACCTTACCCTGTCAAACACATTTTCTTAACTCTAAACTTAATTTTACCACCTGTTTATCAATTATTGAGTTCCTAATCAAGCACCAGCAAACAAGGCATTAAATAAACTGAGAAGTACTACCAAGGCATTTGATAAACTAGGAATAACACATCAAAGGCTACAGTCTCATGGTAATACAAGTTCTAGTTAAAGGCCTCCCCATGCATATACGCCTTGATCTGTTAAGGTTATTAAAATGGAAAGCACAGCTGTATTTTTATTAAAATAATTAGCTCCTTCAGTCTGTTTTGAGTGATGTTCCTCATTTCAGATTCAATTTAAGCTCCATCCTATCCAAAGCAGCATATGATTGCAAATTATCTCTATCACAAATGAAACTTACAGTGGTATTTAAAAACTAATTATTAACTCAACATTGTAATGGCTTGAGCCTCTAAGGCACAGAGTTCTTGAAGGCCGTTGTAATTCACGGGCATCAAGGTGGCATACAGCCTCCCTACAGAAAGCTGAGCCACAACCCTGCCTCCCATTGCACAAATGTCCCTAGAAAGCCCATGTTTGAAAGCATTTGACACTTCCTATAGACAGCAGGCACCCACCATCTAGCACAAGTTTGTGAACTTCTCTGCAGCAGGGTTAGTTTAAGTAATAATAATATTTATATTCTAAGGAATACTGTTTAAATACACCTCCCACACAATGAGATTTACTGTTTTCAGAAGGAAGATGTCTGCACACCAGAAAAAAAGTGAATAGCATAGATCAGAGCAGGGAGTTTGAAGTCAAAATTCCATTTTTATGATTTTACTGGGGTTAGAGAAGGGAATATTTAATTTTTTTTTTATTTTTTTTTTAGCCACCTACAGTTGCAAGCATCTTTCACACAGAAGTCAGTAGAAATACTGAAATTCCAAGTGACCTTTGCGTGTCTGCCACAAGTGCTCACTACTGCTGGGCCTAGACTAAAGGTCTGAAACACCGCACACTGAAAGTTAGCCCATCTGTAATATGCACATAACTCTGCCTGACAGAGAGGGATCAAATATAAGTTCTTCCCCGCTGGAGTGCCTGATAAGCGGTGCCACATGCTGCTCCATCAGCATGAGTGAGATGATACCCTGGGCTCCTCGCTCAGCCCCATGCAGGGCTAGCAGGACCCGGGGCATCAACACCTGGGAGGCAGCCCCTGGACTTCTCTGGCTCCACCATCCCACCTTTGAGGCAGACATGCCCTATTCCCTCAGGTCAGTACTGAAGCACTGACCTTGCACATTAGTGACACTAGCCTTGCACATTAGTCCACAGTAACTTCAGGTAAGAGGGAAGAACGCAGCTTGTGAGCTTTTCATGCAGAAGAGCTTGCGGTGCTGGCCCACACTGGGCAGAGTTACCTTCCCACTCCAGACCCTCTCATCCCTCTAAGGGGAAATGCTATTTCTCATCAGTAGCACTGTGCTTTGCCTTGGGCAAGCTGCCTCCCAGCCTACATGGTCGGGGCTTCGTGCTGAGAGGATGAAAAAGAGCGCATCAGAAGTCCTACTATACCCACTTTCTGAATCTGGGACAAGTCATTAATTATTTTACGATAATAAGGCCTGAGAGTCAAAGATGACCAAGAAGGCTGCTGAAATTAGAGGGTTTTATCGCAGGAGTGAAATGGAGGGGTATTTAGGACATAATTGCAGTTAGATGTTCTTTGCTTCTCTTCCCCTTGATGAAGGTTTTTCCTGGCTTGAAGGCCACTGACTTTCCCTCAGTCCTTGCAGGAATATGTGGCCATCACTCTCAGGTCTGTAATAAAACCCTGCACCTAGGGCCTGAAACAAAAACAAACTCTTCAGCTTGAGCACAGCAAGTAATCAGTGCTGTTTGAGCACTTTCCACAGTTGGCAATTTTTGCACATTGGCAATTTTACTCTCTGAGTCCAGGAGTAAGTCACATCTTGCCCTGGATAAGATATGGAGAAACATAAGGTGATTACAGAAATTGTTAAAACACAAAAAGTGACAGGTAACGGCATCAACATGAAGGAACAAATTTCCTGCAGACAGGACTTAACTAAAGAAAGGAAAATAGGAATTGCAGTAAATGTATGCAATGAAAGAGACAAAGACACAAGAAATGTTTATGTGCTCTTACAAAATCAGACCTGGACTTCCAGAATTTATTGAGACACTGTTTATATATGCATACTCATCTAAATTCACCTCAAAAATGCTCTATACTATAAGCAGCCTGCCAAGAATTAATAAAAAGAATATATATATTTCTCTCTATTTACTCTTTTCTGCCAGTATTTCACATAAACAGACCAGGGGAAAGTGGGGGGGAAACACATAAATGCACAAATAAAATGCTTAAATACTGTGCGATCCTTTAAATTTTTGGCTTCAAGATTTTTTGTAGCTGCCAAAAAAAAGAAAAAAAGGCAAAATGTTTTCACTCAAGCAATAAACCAGCACTTACACCATATTTAAACTTCCGTGACAGACTGCCAGTAATGCTCTGTGCTAACACCAAAGGATAGAAGACACACATAGATCTAAAATCCCACTTGTTAGTGTTTTCTCTTAACTGCTTATTTTTCACCAACAGAGGTTATATTGTTCCTTCACATGCTAACTGTACTCAACCCTTACATCTTCCTGCACCCATGAAAATGTGCACTAGCATTCCACTGCTTCCCTGTTAGTTATCCCAAGTGAGCTTGCACTGGAACTGATTTATTCCAGCCCTTTTTATAACATTTCCCTGCAGACGGGCTGCATGCAGCCGTGCCGAGAGCTCCCATTTTTCTTTGCACAACAGGTCATCAAGACAGCTTCTCAGTTTGTCAGCAGGCACCAAGCATGTATCATATGCAATGGACTGGACTTGTCACATAAGGGAAAATGCTGAAAAGATCGGTTTTCCTTCTAGAATACAGCCCTGTCATATAAAACTATTGCTGTGATTATCTCAGAGGCCTGGGACCATGACACATGGGTTCTCCTCTGTATTTTACCACTTGGATCTTCCTGTCGTTATTCTTTCCATATCTCAACAAATGTAAATCCTCAGGAATGAAAAATACTTAGGGACTTGTCCCTTCTGAGTTCATGAATGTTTCAAAAATAAAAGACAACCCCGGTGAACAACTTCATCAGAAAAAAAACACGCTTTCCTTTTGAAGGTTTATGTATAGAACCTGTTACCAGAAGTACGTTGAGGTAGGCAGGAAACATCGCTTCTGTGATGAGAGACTTCAAAACAAAGAAATATATTCTATTTTTTGAAGTCCTGCTTTGTGTGTGCGTGTGAATCTTTCTCCCCACCTTCCCACTAAGCTGCTGCAGTTCAGAGCTGTCAGCTTTGTTTCATTCATAGGTCCTGGCCCAGCTCTAGAGAACGGGGCTCTTTCTGGTAATGCTGGATACTTTTTTAGGAGGCATTTAAGAGCTCCATCAGGAACACAGTGGTCTGAAAGCTTGCCAAAAATATGACTGACTTTATAAGCTCTATTAGTGGTCAGCCTCACTAGCAGAGTTTGCAAGCATTGCCAAACTGCTCTGGCTGCAGTTAGACATGCTGTGCTGGCTGCAGCTGATGCAGGCCAAGAAGTGAATGCCCCCACTCCAGCTCTCCCCTAGCCTGTCAACATCTTCCTGTCAAAATTTACCCTGCCTCATATCTGACAGAGCAGCTTCACATGCAATCACCCTCTCAGCCAGCTGTGTTCATACAAGCCAGGTTGTATCACTCACTATCAGAAATGCTTCAGCTAATTGAGGTCATACGGTCAGGAGTGGCACAAGGGCAGCCGTGAGGCAGACAGGTTGTTGAGGCTGAGGGACCAGGCTAAAGTTTGGGAGCAGCAAGGAGCTCAGTGGTGGGTCCCATTTCAGGAAGGCCTGAAAGGAGGGGGCTCTACCACTGGGGGTTTCCAGCAGCTCCATCCAGCCGAACAAGACTCTGACCACTGCAAAGGCCCTTGCTCTGCTGTTTCCAACTCAATGGCCAAAAATACACAGCCAAAAAGCTTCACCCACGAAGACAAATCCTCTAGTTATCTCCAGGCAATTTCGGACACTAGAAAACTTGTGTAAGTTTCTATTAATAGCAGTAACAGTTTATCTAAAAGGAATGAAGCTAATACTAAACTTGGTGCGTGGGTCAGTCTGTAGACAAAACGTTGCCTGCTTTGTGGTAATGGTTCTAGCATAAACACAAGATATTTAAAGAACAAACCTTAACTAACTGTGCATTTGGGTGGGATTCTTTTCCCTCTCACCTCCAAACATGTAGAGCTTCTCCACAAATGTTCAATCCTGCTTTTTCTCAAGAAATGTATTTTGGGGGCAGGAGGAGAAAAGAGGAGAGGTTACATGTTAACACATCAGCATAGCCTTAGGCAGCACATCGCCCTGGGGCACACAATGCAGTCCCCACACCTGTGTTGTGACTATAGGGTGGGCTAGAGTGACTGAAGCTGTCTAAAGGCCCCCAAGGATATGTATTTACCACTGAGTGATCCTTTCCATCCCCTTCTGCCTGTACAGATACTTCTACAGAATTGGCTCTCAGTCTTTATTGTGACACTGTTTTAATGAAAAAACACACAAGGCAGACAGATGATTCATAAGAAAACCTCCCCAACAATAACAAATGCCCAATGGACATTGCATGGACTGGCCGTATATCTCAACTATTAGATCTTCAAAAAAATAATAATTTAAAAAACCCAACCAAAACACAACAAAAAAACCAACTAAACAAACAAAACCAAAACACAAACAACAACCAACCAACCAACCAAAAAAAACAAAACAAAAAAAAGACAAAAAAAAACAAAACCAAAAATACCTACGCTAGAGAGCTGAGATGCAAGCAGCCCCCAAAAGCACCTTTAGAATCTCCTCTCACAACCTACCACAAGACTACTCTGGGCTTGCTATATTTAAACTAGTGCTTGGACTCATCTTCCTTTTTCTCACCACTGAAAAACTGAAACAGAATAAAAATCCAGCAATATCTTGCCACTGTGTCTCCCCAGAAGAGAGGTCGACTCCTGCCATCACTGGAAAAAGCCAAGGATATTATACAGCTAATGAAGGTGACTGCTGCATGGAGACACTCTTCCCTTGAAAGATTCTCATGGGATGCCACCTGGCAGTGAGGTGTAACCTGTTTCCACAGGACCTGATCCCGTAGTAGAGCAGCAACAGGAGGTACTACTGGAACTGATGGCCCCCAAAGGTACAGCATCCTACCAGCCATCTCACTCCATCATCCACCTCCAGGATCAGCAGCCTCCCCTAATGGCCTTCCCTCCTACAGAACAGCTCAGTTTGGAGAGGACCACCTTTCCCCAGCAGGGCATCTGTGAGCCAATAGCCCTCCCACATCTTCACCATCTGAACAAGGACAACACCTTCCTGGCACACAGGAGAAAGAAGGGAGGCCTGCAATTTAAGGAGGTGAAACCATAGCTGTACTGACCCCTGTGGTACCAAAAATCTCACAAATTTGTGGTTCTGGTGCTAGCGATGGTACGACATGTATCAGCACATCCAGCTGCACCAAAAATGCACTCAGAAACCAAACCTCTGTGAGCTGTGAACTGCTGTTCTCATCTCAAGATGATTCACTCAGATGCTAAAACTTTAAGTGTCACTATTGTTAACACACAGCTCAGTAAAACATGCAAGAAAGACTGGGAAGGGATGGATTAGGAAAGTCGGCGTGATTAGCATGAGTCACAGCTCATTTTGGCACCACCAGCGAACAGGCCACGCACCCACCACTTCTTCATTGCCTTCAAGAATCTGAACCCCAGCGCAAGTCATTTGAGCCCATCCACAAAGGGCCTAGGCTTCAAGGCAAAGCCAAACCAAAGGAGCCAAGCAGAGCTCATGGGTGTATTCCAAGCCCGCAGAAGGAGCGCTCAAAGGGCTTGAAAACATTTGCCCAAGACCGTTTATCATAAAAGAAACATGTGATTTTCCAGCTGTAGCCATCTTCATGGAGGTTTAAGGAGCTCTCGTTCACAGAGCCTACACTACCAAATGCTGGATTTCTGCTCCCCTCCAAGTCAGATCCTTGTAACAGCCCTGTCTTTGCTGAGCTGACTTCTAACTGGACCTTTCCCAGTGCAGATACCAAAGTGTAAGTCCAGCTCCAGTCTTCCCTGAACCAAATTTGCATCTTACATCAGAAAAGAAGGTACAGGCTCAATACCCACAATGCTGGATGGAAGCTGAGTTTGCTAAGCTGACAGTGTGCCAAGCATGCATGGTTTTGCTGGGGAGAAGGCAACACAATGCCTGTTGCTTTTTGTTGAGTGTGGGTGAAAAAGCAGAGTGGAATCTCTATCAAATACAATAGAAACTGAAATTTTTCAGCAGTGAACAAGGACATTATTGCTGTAGGCCAGAGACCAAAAATTCATACCAGGCAATGGATGTAGGGTAGAGCAAAGTGCATGGTTTGGAGAATATGGACAGAAGAGAACAATTTGTGTTAACTGCAGGGTATGCCATAGAGATGGGAGCACATGGACAGGAAAAGTCCTTCATTCTTTTTCAATTCTAAGACAGCTGTAACAACAATACAATTTTGCTTAACACTACAGCCACATTACCAAAGGGACTTGGAACTTGGAAAGCTTAGAAAGAACACAGCAGTGACATTCTCACATTTTGAAAGAATCTTACCATGAGCATAGGAGACTGTCAATAAATAAACTGGATATGGTATCACTGGGTATGTCAAGAACTTAAGAAAATAGGACAGGAGACAAATAAATGCATTTACATCTGATTTTGGATCTAAGTTACCAAGTTCCAAGGTGGAGAGAGAATTGTACAATATCTTTACCATCTCTTCATTCAGAGAATGTCACAGCACTGTTGTTGGAATTGCAGTGCTTATGATGGTGTTGTATTTAAAGATAGCATTTTCACAAGTCCAGAGGCAAATCAGTTTCACGTCATTCCTGGTACTTCATTATCATCTGGTTTGGTTGCCCTTTATTCCAGCTCCAGCTTCACAGTTAGAAGGGCTAGTCTACTCCTCCTGCCCTGCAAGGGTGTACAGCATTCCTGGAGTGCTACACAATGGTGGGACTGAGCCTGCAGGTCCATGGAGACCTGAATCAGTCTAAGCAAGGCTTGTGGCACGACAAGCCCTCCTCCTGCTTCTGCATTCCCCCTTTCTCCTTCACCAGTGCTGCAAGTTAACCACTTACGTGGCAAGCTGGCTTCCCACCACCATGAGGAAACTCTGCTCCCTGAAGCAGCCCATTCTGCAATTACAGGAAAAACAGTGTGGGTGTCAAGCTAGAAGTTAGCTGGTCAATACTTCAGTTGTTATTCCAGAAGGAGGTGATACTGGAGTGGAGTCAACAGGTCTCTGAGGTCACCCTTTATATAACTGCAAAAAGATACTTCCTAATGAAAAATAAATGTTGTTTAATAAATAAATAAATAAAAGCAGCCACTCAGATTTTCCCCCAAAGCCTTTCCTTGTCACTCAAGCATGATGTTCAGTATTGCCCTTTGCTTTTGGATATGCTGGGAAGAAAGAAAATGGACCAAGAACATTTCAAACTTGTTTCCTGCACAAAGTCATGTAAGCACTGTTGATATCTATTGCAGACGTGCAAGTTATGTTTGGATACAGATTCCAGTGCCTCACAGCTTTCAGCCATACACACATTGACAGAGTCAAAATAGCTTACTTTAGTTTCCCACAGCACAAATGTCATTCACCCTAGCACAGATGATCATTTTCCCCAATTCCCAAGCATCAGCAATACTCTTACAGAGCTGAATAATCCTTGTGACAAGAAGTTAGGGAGAGAGGATTTCCCAAAATCCCACATGAATTTTGGTGGCTGCTCAGTCTCTGTGTGTACCTGTCATCAGTTTCTTTTTCTCTTTAGGGCAGCACAAACCATCAATGTGCCAGAAAGTTGTTGTTATAGCTCTCTGCAAAGGGCTGACTTGTTTTCTGCTATGTAGAGCATCAATATGAGCAGCCCTTGAGCAGGTGCAGACCAGTGTCTCTTTTAAAGAAGACACCATCATCCTCCAACATCTCTAAAGTAAATGCACACAATAAGGAGCTACTATGCATTGGTAGGGGGTGGGGAAAGGCAGGAGGACATTTATTCCATGTTGTTAAGTCCTATAAATGCAATTGGTTGGGTTTATCAGCAATGGATGGATTTGGGGTAAGGATCATCAGGACAGAAGGATTTAGAGAGTCCCTTATTTTCAGTGTCCTTCCCCTTTTTTTTTGATGCCCCTTTTTTTTTTTCCCACAAGTAAATTAAAATTGTTGCTGCAGTATTGCTGACCTCTTTCACACAGGGCATCAAATCTCCAAAGAGTCCCTTAAAGCCCAGTCCTTTCCCAGTGCTGTATCCTATTAGTGCACTGACCCTTTGTGCATCCAGCAGAGCTGCTAACCAAAAATGCCTTTGGAATCTGAAAGCTGCAGCACAAAGGCAGCCCTGAGGTTTGAATAGGGCAGAGTGGAGGGTTTATTCCTCCTTGGAGTGAGCTCTTCATGGCATGGGAGTTACAGCAGAGCAGGTGACGGGAGAGTTTGGGCTCTTCAGCAGACATAAATCTCTTACTGAAAAGGAAAAAAGTCTGGAGTATATACCAAGGATTTCCCAAAACAGAGCTCTTACTAGCTGACTTTAGTTGTGCAAGCAGCCTCAGATGTAGCCAACTTCCCAAGTCTAGGTCACCATGGGGGAAAAACATCTGTGGAAACAAAATTGGGTTTGAATCGGGATCAGAAGAACAGAACAACATCCCATTCAGAACGCAATAAAGGAAGCACTTGAAAAACAAAGCGTCTTTCAGGTATTAGAGCTATGAAAACTTTTTTTAAACATTCCTTGTAAACTTAAAATACAGGAACAGAGTGCCTAGCAGCTCTGTCAAGCCAATTTTAAATAAGTTGGTGTGAGTTCATTTAGAAAGCAGCTTATTCCTTCATGTCTCCAAAAGTTTTGAAAAGGAGTGGGAGATATCTACACGCAGAGAGCAAATAGATGTCCTAGATTATCTGGGTCAGCATCAAAAGACAGTGATTTTTCTGATGAGAACAGCCAACCTCCAGGAAGAAAAGTCCAAGATGAAATGGCATCTCAGAGTAATGGCTCTGCTCTTACACCCCATGTCAAGTCAAATGCCCTGAGATGACTTATTTCCAGTATCACAGTGGAAGACGGACAAGACAGAGACACTGAGCATACTCCCACATCTTCAATGCTTGTTTTGCTTTCCCTTCACCCACTCTACCAACAAACTCTTTGTGCTAGATTTTTTTTCTCAGTAAGAAATTTGGGATAGATTACTGTCCTGTCACAAACAAAGGATCACATGAACAAAACTGTGTTTAGCATTTCACTTGAAAGGTTTTGTATCTGTGGTTTTGTATCTGTAGTTTTGTCTTGATTATGTTTCCCCTTCGATCCCCACCAACCATACTTTGTTCACAGATCATTTAAGACTTCTAATTTTTCTTATCCTTCAATTAAGGTACTTAAGATGGGAAATAAAAACGATTGGATGACTACACATATTACAATACGTTCCATGGTCTGCCTTTATCACCTTCCTTCAACAGGTAAGTTAGGAAGCCCTGCCAAGTCTTCAGCCAAGTTAACAGGAGGCTTACAATGATACATCTGTCACTACTACTGGAGTCAAAACAGAAGCCTGTTTTTCTTCCTTTCTCCACCCCAACACTTATTTTCGTATATAACTAACCTACCCAGCTGACTGGCTGTGCCTGCCTCAGAAAACAGGGATTTTGGTGTCTGGTCCCTTCCCTTGGTGCAGCCCAGAGAAATCCTGGCTCACTAAATCCCTGAATCACCCTGGCTGCAAGGGAAGCATAGGACAAATCCCATGAAGCCAATACTGAAAACACAGAACTCAGAAGAGCACTTTGGGTACAGAGGCCTTGAATTTTCTGAAAAATATTTTTACAGTTCTGCAAAAAAGATATTATTCTTTAATATTTAATCAACTTTGGTAACACTGTCTCATCATCAAAATAAAAATGAAACATAAATGTTTGTGGTTATTTTCAGCTATTATTTACCCCCATAGGTGCAGAGAAAATGAAACAAAAATACATATTGTGGCCCCCACATGATCTAAAAAATGTACTTCTTATTGGGAAGTAAAGAGCTTTAAGTGAAGACAGAAAAGGTATTGATAAAATAAGAATATTGAAGGTAATATGGTGAAAATAACTGATGGTTTCCCTGCCTTCCAAATATTTCTACTATCAGCAAAAAGGTTAAACTTACGAACAGACAGAAGGAGAGTTAGTTATGCCACTACTATCATAAGCTTAATGTCTGCACTGATCAACTCATAAAAATCTTTCCTTACTGCTTACTGGTTTCTCTTAGCAGCAGACCTTCTGCCCTAACAAGAAAGGTCTGTCTTTTCCATAGACCTGTGCTCATGTAAACCTCTTACAAAGAAGGGCTCTGCTCCTTCAACTATTCTGGAGTGTTTCAGTCCTCAAAAAGAAAGGGTTTGGACAGAAAGAGGAAGCGACGCATTTTCAGTCTCCCTTTTTTTTTTCATTTTTACTGCCTACATTAGTCAGCCGTGCCCGTGCAGCATTCATATCATTAATAAAATACTCTGCTAACATCCTTGGAGGCAGGAAAATAAACCTGAAGTGTTGATTTCAACATTCAGCTGGAACGGGCAACCAACATTGGCTGCACAAAATGAAAAGTGAAAGCCAAGGCTTTCGGCAACATGCACACAGCAGTGCCTCCAGGGGAGGGATCCCACCTCATTACATTTGTTAACCCAGAACCATAGGACATCAGCATCTCCACTGCTCTGGACTCACAGCACTAATGCAACAAAATCAGCACCATTTCCAAAGCTGATTTTGCCTACAAGCACCAATGTTGCTCCACCCCTCCTTTCCAGCTTCCCCACTGCAAGCATAACTTCAGCAAACAGTACAACTTCACAGCCATGCTGAGGTACCCAAAGAGCTGTGATCACATTCAACTCAGAGCATAAAGTTAAGAACTACAGCTAACAAAATCGAGCTGTTTTACTCAGGGCTAATATGAGTAGAATATAGCTCTCAGGAGTAATTTTTCCTCCGTTTGGTCTTCTTACTAGGCACTTAAAAAACTGATGATCTGAGCAAAGTAGAGAGCAAACCCACCTCAAACTCACCCACACCCTCTATTTAGCAAGTGTTCTACCACAGCTCACTGTGTTTGCAGTTTGGTATTTCCTTCCTTGCTAGAAAACAGATGAATATATTTTTGTTATCTCAAGGTAACACACTTGTGTTACCCTGATCTGAACATACAAAGCAGAGTGGTAAACTGAGGCCTTCAGCAACATCCACATTTGCTCAGAGCAGAGGACTCCCACCTGATTACATTTGTTACCCCAGAACCACAGGACTCATTTTGCTTCCTTTTCAGTGCAGTCAGTTCATTTAGGTCAGCTGCAGACAGGCAGCACTGACCTTGGTGTAAAACTAGAGAGCTTTGTTGTCCCTGTGCCACAGGACAGGCCATATGCACCGTTACCTTGGGGTTAAAAAAAAAAAAAAAAAAAGGTACATCCTGGGTGTCTTGATTAAGAGCAAATAGCCTGCCTTGGAGCAGCTTCTCCTTACTAGACTACAGAAAAATAAAGTAGGGAAAAAAGCACAGAGAGGAGCCCTAGTAAGGCTGACAGAGGAGCACCTCGGTGATCAATGCAACTGTAAAGGATGAGGCAGTTTTCATCACTTTATCGCAGAACTGGCTGCTGCAATCAGCGGTATGCTGTTCAGTCCGTCACTCTGTGAGAGGCCTCATCTTTGACCCTCTTCTTGGTAATTACCCCTCCTACAGCTCACATGAAATGAGACTTATCAGGTTCTCCAGCTGCACTCAGTCACCATCTTGGTGCACACATCTTATGACTCCTTCCGAGGACAAGCAGGCAGAAGCCAAAAATAGCTTCCTCATCTTATTTACACAACAATCATGAACACTGTAATAAACAAATAAGCTCTGATGAAGCTGCTTTATAAAATTACTTCAAATTTAAATATTTTATCTTCCACCAGGAAGGATAAACAGAAGTGCTAGCACTGTCTTTAAAACAACCACCAGAAGAAAATCATAACTGCTCAATTGTTTATTTCTAATGTGTGTGAGAATATTGACGATAATCAGGAGCTTGTAAAAAGAATTTTTTTCCAGCTTATTTTCCCCCTTTAGTTCTTACTAAAAAGCCTCAATCAAACATGTTTAATTCTTTCCCTAGTTGGCACAACATATGCTTAAGTTTCACTGACCTTAATAAAATATAGGCAAGAACTTGTTTTATCTTTCAGTTCAAGTGTTACCCTCAAATCAGAGTGCATAACCAAAAGCAAAATTAAAGTGCAAAGAAGGTAAACTGCAACAGACATACGATCCTGAGAGTGAAGAAATTGAGTCCTGGGAGACTTGTTCTCTGGTTTGCCCAGTAAATCAGATCAATGAGTTAAAGGTCTGCAAGGGAGATAGTCATTATGTCCCTAATGTATGCTGGAAAGCTTCAATTTAGTTCTTTTGTTTGGTGCTACTTCTATCAAACTTACATTTCAAAGAATTGATTGTTTTTAAGACCAAGATTTTGGAAGTGAGGAAAAGAAGCTCTGAGCCACCTGTTTGTTCTCACAGATGCCTTAAATCCAGATGACTGACAATGCATGGCAAAGGCAACTGGCCTTACCTTATTGGGTAAATCTCGTCTGATGTTGATCTGTTTGGTGCCAGGACTGTGGTGAGCAAGCTGTTGTAAAAGACAGGGACACTCCTGCAGCTGGAGAAACTCCACTCTGCACAGACACAGTGGAAATATCACACCAGCTTGGAAAGAGTATAAAAACACCTGATTTTTTTCCCAAAGGTGAGCAATCATTAAAGCCATACAACATCTGAAAGTAGCAGATAAACTTGTGGGAAGATCCTCATTTTATTTGTTGTTGGCACTATGAGTGTCCTGGTAAGCCCTAATTTAAAAGAAACCAACCTGCTTTCCCTCCATGATGTACTCTAAAATTGGAAGTGGACTGGCAGGAGGTTGTGGAGACTGCATTTACAGCAGGTTTGAGCTTTATGCCAGGGAGCAGACATGGAGAACTCCTTTTGGTGGAGCTTGCATGGACATCTGCTTCAAAGAGCAGGTCCTAACAGAGGAATCAGGTTCACAAGTCACAGAACCATTCATTTCCACTTCAAGTATTTCCTAAAATCTGAAAGACTCAGAAACTGAGCATTGCGTTTGCACATTTCTGTGCCAGCACAACATAACATATGCTTGACACATCTAGAAACATTATGGTGCTGCTTCCATTTCCTGCCAACCACTACAACTCTTTCTTTTCCTTCCTGATTTTCTGTTTTGTGAATTGTTTCAGTGAAGGAAGAGGAGGAACAGAAGAACACTTCAGTACCTGGGAAAATAAAGTGTTTAGAGGAAAGAGGCAAAGCACGTGTTCTCAGGATCAGTTGGAGGCAGAAAATACCACAGAGCGTGACACAAACTGAGAAAAGATTTTGTACTTGCTTTTCATTTGTTCCCACAACAGATGGGTGCTGGCCTGACTCAAATCCTCCATGAAGTAGCAGTCATTGCATATGCTTCCAGATCTGTGTCAGCCTAGCTGAAGGCAAATGCGCCACTAGCCGAACACCAGTTGGAGAATCAGCATAGCAGGTACGACCAAGACAGTTACAGATCCTCAAAGTCCCAAAGGGTCCTCTTCCAGTTCTTTCAAGGCTCAAATTGCTTTTGGTTATCTCTGCTATGAGCAGCACTGGGTTTGAGGTACATAACAGTGTTGATAAACTTGGTATCCAATTTTAGGAAGACCACAAATTGAGGATCCACCCTTTAAACAGGTTTAGATTTGGGAAACAGTCAAAAATCTGACAGATTTGATCCTTATCTAAACAATTCAAACCATCTGAGCACCACTCAAGTCTGCACAAATGGTCTGAACTCCCCAGGGAAAGCCCTTTCTCATGAAAGTTTGAGTATTTCCAACCCTGTCTTGGCAAGAAGTTAACATGAGAGCAGACTCCCTTGTGGTATTTTGGTATTTCTGATTCCAAACAGAGCCATAAAAACAGAGCAAGAAGATGGATTTCGATACATTAGCTGAATTTTCAGACATATAAATTAACTTTTTTTTTTTCTGATTACAAACTCTCTAATGTTTTTGAGCACAAAACCTTGACTGATGTGGTGGCTCAGCTTTACTATGTGCTTTAAACCCTGACTTCTAGGCATTGTTTGTTTCAAAAATAAGGGCATCACATGGCAAAGATGCTCTCTCTTCTCTTCTTACAGAAAGTTATCCCAGTACAATGGTAGACCACTGTTCAATTGAAAGTAGCAGTAAGACTGTGCTACATTTCTACAAGAAACTTTGCCTGTTGCACCCTTGGCAGGGTTGGTGAAAACCATGTACTCTCAAAGGTCAAAGAAGGTCTGTCTGTCACCTATAAATCTCAGGAGCAGTTTAAACAAATTAAGAAATGGCACAATCTCACCTACCAAGGAAGTCAAAACCGTGTGATATTTCTCCCCAAAATATAACAAAGGTGCGAGGAAAATCAGAGATTAACACCCTCCTCTTGATTGGCTATACAGGAAAAGCCACATTTTGGAAAAGAATGAGAGAGTATGTGTATTTATATCCAGCAGCTACAGGAACAGAAAAATGGTATTTTACCCAGAGTCTGATCCCTGAAAAGGCCCACAGTGGCAAAAATAGGATAATTGTGAAATAATAGCTCACGGTGTTCTCACACTTTTTTTCCATGCTGCTAAAAGCAATTCACTCAATCAGCAGTTGGCTATCACCAAAATTCCCTCCTTCATCTCTGTATTCCACTTAGGGAGTAGCAAATATAGGGCACTCAGCTCATAACTTCTGTTTTTTTCAAGCAAGAAAACTCTTACAAAAATGAAATAAGTCTCTGCTTTAATGGCCATCAACTGAGCACAATAGCTATGCTGGGAACAAGAGATCTTGAAAAAATTCCCTTCATGACTACAGGGCTGATTCTTTCATATTGAATGATTGTGGCGTGATTCCAGATGCAGAAAAGCCAACTCCTTTAGGATGGTTTGTTCTTGATTTTAGTTAATCCTCCCAGGCTGCAGAGTATTCAGTAATAAACCAATCAGCAAGGGAGCCCCCAGAGTGCAACACCCCACTTCTCAAAACTTGGATCTGTACCCAGTCACGCAAACCAGTCTAATCCTACACGAAGGCAAGCGTTTGTGCACCCACTGCTAATTTCCAGAAAACCTTTACCACGGATGTTCTGGGAAAGTGGTTATCCTCCATCTGCAGTTTCTTTTTTCAGCTGGTACTCATAATCAGTTGGCTTCCCTGTACCCCTGTTGATCACAGTCAATATTTCTGCAGCACGATCTATAAGACTGCTTTAACCTGGCATGAGCCTGGATGTTTTCTAGTTTTTCCAGAGCCTCTTTGACAAAAGGTCATTCTTCCCAAAATATACCAGGATGACCCAGCCTCAAAATAATTCAGGACCCAACCATCTCATTAAAAACAAACAAGACTACTTAAAAATAGAGAGAAAAAGCAATTATATCTTGCCCTTTTTTTTGTTGCTATAAACACATCCAGCAGACACATCTGCTAAATCAAGGCTAGAGAGATTCAGTTTGGGTCTACACAGCAAAAAACTTCCTGCAATTACAAAGACCAGGTCTTGTATAGCAGTCATCATCTATGGCTCTCTCTTCAGGCACCTTGTCAGTAGGGCAGTTTCTCCTTTCTGAAGCTTTCTTCTGACTCACTGAAATAAGTGTAATTCTACTATGTCCTCTTGCAGTTTCCACGGACCAGATATTCCTGCCCTCCTCTCAAACCATTCTCTGACATGATTACACACAATAGGTGTGTTGTGCTCTATCTTGAAGTCAGCTGAGGCCTTTGAAGATTAAGAAAAGGTGCAAGGGAACTGTTATATGTTGTTATTATTACTTTAATTATGTGTCCGTCTACTAACAGCTCATCACTGATAGTATGAATTTAAAACTGGATTCTACCAACTTCCTCTTCTAAGCTGCCCATTGCCTTCCAGAGATAGCAGGAAGTTACTGGAGCCTGGGGAAAGGGGTGGTGAGAGGAATCTTTGACCACACAGCAAATATTAACACAGAGAACAAGGGGCTCCTTTCAGAAGCAGCATCTTGTTTTTGTGGATCCTAAGTTTTTCATCTCTTAATGTTTCATCTGTCCCTCATTCTTCAGAAGTCCCAACAGCTGAAATATATCTAAAACAAGGGATGCACAGCGTCAAGTCATTCTTCCACCAACAGCTCCAAATACTGCCAGCACAACACACCAGAGCTGTCAACATTTTGCCTTTCTTTCTGTATTTCCTTCGTGACAGCTCACCAAAACAGAACTGTTTCTAAAAAGCCACTGAAAAAGACCATGCTAATGGAGCAAAAGCCCCAACTGGAGCACCAGCCAACAATCCCAGAATTACCACCTGACCAAGCTGATATGCATTTCATTTGAGCTAGCTAAGTTTACCCATAATTTGCAAACATTCTCAATTCATAAATCAGTAACAATTCAGAAGTGATTATTGCTGCATTACATCATTTTCTATGAACAGCATCATTGCAGCTGCTTGCTACATCTGTGAGTATTTAATGGAGACTATCCACAAGTCAAGAAAAAATATTCTCTGCCAGGACCCACCAATTATTAACATGCTAAGAAAGTAAAGGTAAGGTAAAATGAAGATTGCTTTACCCTTCACCTCTTATGAGTTACACTTCTCTCTTCTTGTAGCTTTGAGTGAAAGAAGCCTGGCACACTCTTTGAAACAGTTCATTTGAATTTCCATCCCCAAATCCATCCTTTCCAATTTGGCACAGTAGGAAGATTCTCTGTAGAGGTACAGCACAAGTTGCTGCAAATCACAACTCAGGTGCTTGGCAGGTATCTGCGTCCAAAGTTCAGATAACACCTGGCTGTATGGTTCTGCCTGTAGATAGAATGATGATTCTCTATCTATCATAAATTCAAGAGGAGCAAAAATGCAGATACCCAGATAACAAGCAAACAGCAGATTTACAGGAGCCACTGGGTCTTGAAATCTTGTAGAAGGCACTGAAGCAACCAGCCCTCATGGTGTGGTGACATAGCTATGCCCCTTTTCTTGCTCTTGGATAATCTGTTTTTCCTATCAACTGTTTTAATAATCTTTGCTGAATGAAACATACCAGGTTTTCAGGATTTTGCTTTAAACAGTCACGTGAATTCTGTGTCTTTTTGAGGTTTAGCTATGTAATCCCCCTTGGCAACTTTTCTTTTAGAGGTTCTAATACTTCTGGAGACAATACCCAAATTATGCATACACTTATGATTATGTACAAAACCGGCACTATACAACAGCAGGTTTGTAGCCAAGAGAATGGAAACTCCCTAAACCAAATATGACTTAAAAGACGTAATTCCCTTCAATCACATGAGATCTGGTGCATCTCAGGTTTTCCAGCCAGTCCTTTTTCCACCTAGTCCTTCTGCTTTATGACCTTTCCCTGTGGACAGAAACACTTGGGCCACTGCTTGATCCTTGTACCCCTGCCCATATATCTAGGCTGCCATTAGCATCACGTAAGAGACTAGCTGGAAGAGACACACTCCAAGGAAAGTGGAGCCAGAACATCCCCCTCTTCTGCAGCCAAGTGCACCGTGCTGCCAACACATCTGCTCCCCACCAAGCCAGAAAGCATCAAGGTTATTCTGGGACCTGCATCTACAGCTGGTGGCACAGAGCACCAGCAGCATGAAACACAGTGAGGACCACATAGCTGAAACCTGTGATTCAGGGACCAGCCAGCACCAGGGCAACTAAGCCCCCAAAACCATAAGGCAGACATAGTCAAGGACATGAGACCCTTTGAGGTACTAGTCCCTGATGCACTGAAGTGGAGCAAGCAGGCACAAAAAACCACCATAATGAGGACGTGATAGTGATAATGGCTGTGCCTTTTTTGTCTGTGCCTTTATTGCAGCAAAGCTTCCAACAAGAAGACACGGCCATGCAGTGACTTCAGGCCATCAAAAACCAGCCATGGGGGGAGCTGGAGCCTGGCAGAGAGGCAGTGGTCACCTTATAAACTGCCTTTGCACAGGGAGAAGAGGGAAGGCCTGCCACCCAGAGCTCATCCAACCCTCAGTGAGGTGTCTGGAAAGGGGGAGAGGAGTGTGTGATGCTTGCGTGACATCCCCCTGGGTATGAGAGGACACCTGGGCCAGGCAGCAGCATGCCTGTTCCCTTCTGGCAGCCAGAAGGGCTGCTTTAGAACACCCACACTTTCCTTTTATTACTGTCTATCATTTCTTTGTCATGGGGGTAGGGAAAGCTGGGGTCAGGTTTCTGTGAGGGACCATCCCTGATGGCCACTCAGCCTCTGACTGCACAGGGAGTAATTTACACCCTGTGGTGAGGAGGAGCTGCTGTCCTGCGGGCAGCCAGCACTGCTGGACCCTGGGCACACACCCCCTTTTCGTGACAGTCCCAATTCTCCACCCAAGCACACAAGTGTTTAGGGGTAGTTGATACTCCAGTGTGCTCCAGTGCCACAAACTTATCCCAGTCTCACTGTACCAGCAGGCGCAGTCTGAGGCCTGCCTGCCAGCAGGGTCAGCACCTGGTAACACAGAGTGAAATACAGCTTCAGTGGTGAGGAGGGGATTGCAGGGAGACGTGTCAGCTACCATGGCTGACAAATCACACTTAACAGAAAAATCAGAATTCCACAGGAGGTTTAGATTGGGTGCTAGGAACAATTTCTTCACTAAAAGGGTTATCAGCCACTGGACAGGCTGCCCAAGGAAGTGATGAGTAACCATCCCTGTAGATATATAAAAGATGTGTAGATGTGGTGTTTAGGAACATGGTTTAGTGGTGGACAGTGGTGGGTTAATGGTTGGACTCAATGATCTTTGAGGTTTTTTCTCATCTAAATGATTCTATGATTCTATGAATTGCTGTAGCTAAAGCTGCAGAGGGCTTTGCTCTCTCCTACTAGAAGTTTGCTCTGTTTCCTCCATGCCCAAAGAAGCATGGGCTCCAGAGCACACCTGGCCATCTGCACATGGATACAACCTCCACCTGCAAGAATATGACTCAATACAAACCTTGCTCATGTATGGTCTAACATCCATCCCAGCAACAATGTTATTACTAGAACTATTTACTCAATGGTGAAATCAGTAAAGGCTGCACTTAGGGAGATAAAGTAATGAAAATCCTGAAACATGACTGCCTTAAACTCTAGTAAAGTTCAAGTCTCAGGCCCTTCTGCAAAGTTTCACCAGCACGTCAAGACGCACAACCACCAAGAAAAGTAAAAAGGGTAGAAGATACCTAAGGAATAAAAATGCTAATTTAGGATCCATCATCAACAGCTTTTCACATCCCTCAAATTTCCCTGTGGGCTACATCCCCCAGCCAAGATCTTCTCTTCTGTGGGTGACTGAAGAGAACAGTGGAGGCGGTGCCTGGCTGGGACCCAGACCTTGGACAAGACTTGGGGCATGCAGGTCTCCAGCCACAGCTGTCCCCACAGCCTGACTCCTCCAGGGAAAGCTCTGATTTTCTAGCAGGTGATATTTTAATGGTGCATTAAAACTGTATGCAGAAAGAAAGTGTTCTGCACTGTTACTTATGCAGATACTGAAAACACAGGTCACCCCCCCACACCAAAATATTTCTACAAGAAAATTGCTGTAGCTTTCCTGTGAAACCCACAAAACTAGTACTCCACACAAAAACAAGAATTGAGTTGGAAACTGTTTAAAACTTTATTTTGTATAATTCCATTATATTATTGGAGCCATTCTGTACATCAAGATCTGATCAGATCACAGTACCTATCTGCTGCTGGATAGTCTGTGATTTACATGTTACTGTTCATGGACACATAAAAATAAATACTAAGACATGACTCAAATAAGCTTTGGATTCTGGATGTTTAAAATTTAGATGCCAACATAAATAAAACATTAACATAGCAAGAATTTGTATCCAGTCTATTGTCTGAATGTCCTTTCATTCATGTCATCACCTGAAGAGAATTATGGCTCTCATTTGTCTTGGGGCATATTCCAAAAACCTACAGGTCACAGTTCTACCATTGCATCTTGGACCATAACAGTTTATAATTTAAAATAGTTTTCTTTTTTTTTTCACTAGTGAAAGTATACTTCTTTTTTTTCCAGTCCTTACACTCACATATCAAATGGCTTATATAAGCATTACAGCTGCTGATTGACTAAGAATTATGCACAGCAAATAGTTTCCTAAAATATCCTGGTTTTTTCACACTTCTCAGTTCCACTCAGTTGTCTGTCACTGAGATTTACTCTTGGGGCAAGGAACACCTTTTAATATCCATACAGAACCAAGGAAAACAGAAGCTCAAGGCAGGTGGATTCACTAAGCTCTACTGCAATATGAACAGCTAACAGCCTAAGCCTCCACTAGTTGTCACATACAAAACAGAGACATGCCACACTAACAAGTATCAGTTGGGGTCCTCATCCAGGGAAACACTGCCAGGTATTCACTTATTCACCAAAAAACCCCACAGTTTTTTATCAAAAACACTTATTTATCAAAAAAAAAAAACCCTGTGTTATCCAAAAGTAACTAAAAGGGAAACTTTGAGGAATGGTGTCTAATTCTTTCAGAACAATTTGCCTATAAAAGAAAACCAGTTAAACCCTGGAAGGTCTCCTAGTAAGGACTAGAAGTACAGCAAAATCACTGGACTTGACATGACAGGAAAACAAGTAGACAAATGTACTAAGACAACTCCTGCATCCAGCTCTGATGAACTGTCACAGGGGAGGTCAGGTCATCCTGTAGCCAACAGCATGCCAATAATTTCAATTAAATTCCAGTGGAAAAACTCAACATCCGGAGGAAAAAAAGTTTCCTTTAGCTATTGTTTCCTTTCCAAAGATCACTTCTTCAGCTAAAAGGACAGGGAAGAGGAAAGAAATAAAGGGACTGGGTGAATAATGCTCCGTGACTAATAGCCGTGGTCTGACCAGTCTGAAACAGCTTCAAGTACTCATGGCCTTTTGAAGAGCCACAAGTTAGACGCTAACAAAACCGCATAACACAAACTCTCACACCCCCCTCCTTTTATCAAATGGGCGTTGAGATGAATAAGCTGACAAAAACAACATGGAAGTAATCTGCTGAGTAATTCCCCTTATATTCCACCGTGGGCTGGCTCTGAGAGTTTGAGGCACACAGCTACGAAGGCACTGTGCTGACTGTATTTCAGATGACAAATTCTCATTAATCACACACAAATACTACGCAGTGTTCCACAGCTTACACAAATGTCCTCCTGAAGCAGCACTCAAGTCATCGACAAATCCCCGAGCCCTCCCATATATCTCATTACACAATTTCTCCGAGAGGACGTGAAAGCTCTCACCCAACTGCTCCACACATCCCACTCCCTGTTCTCACCCTATGGGGCTTCACTTGGTGCACGCATTCCCCACGTCATTTAAAGGTCTTCAGTATAAATCTGCTTTCAGAAGGTGGCACACCAGTTAACTCTTGAGGGGTTGTTTTCGTGTATCTCTTCTATCAATTAACACAAATCCACCCCAGGTTGCAGCATCATTAGATCAAGTCTGGCAAAAGCAGATAATAGTAATAATAACATACAACTCTTAATATAGTATTTTAGTACTTTTCATCTCCAAAATCACCTTTAAGACACTGAGCTTAACCTATTAATATCTTCATTAAAGTACGCAAAAGAAGTACATCAGAAGTACACAAAATGCTGTTTTATTTCTTGAGCAGACAAGTACACAATTCTGGTACAAATAATAAAGTCATTTCTTAAAACAACAAATGTCAGAAAACAATATGATCCATTCTATAGCAAAAAAAATACTACGCTGATTGCATTTTGAACATACACTGCCAAATTCTCAAATAACTGCACAATCAAAAAAAAATGCACACAATTAACTATAACTAGCTGGTAAAGATAACTCAATAAAACTTAATGGGAAGTGTTCAAAACTCCCAAGTAAATAATTTTGTTAGCTGTAAAAATCAACTCACATTTGAATAGATGCCTAAGTATTATTTAGCCAGCACTCAATTTGAGAACATTATCTATCTTGGGAGAAAAGCAGCTCAGGCTAAAGCAAGAACTGTGATATGATTGCCACCCAAACCTTTGGGGAAAGTCTGGCAGTGCATCCAAAGTTCATGCTAGCACATGCTTACGTAAGTCAGAATCCTAAAATCTGGATGTAACAACTGAAACTGAAGGGAAATATAAATTTCTGACCATCCCCATCTAGAGGAAAACTTGTTTATAATTGTGAGAAAGGATTGTAAAACTGTGGAAAGGCACTATGTGAAATTTGTGCAGCTACGAAACTGATTATAGAAGAACAAAGCAGAACTTTGAGGTGCAGCCTGAGTGGTGAATACCAGAAGCCCAGACCACTCCAGTCCTGGGGAAAACTTAAGCAATCTAAAATAACATGGTGGCAGCACAACAAACTGTGGGACCGTCTCAATTTCAGACTCATGGGTAGGAATAAGAAGCCATGGATGAGAACAAAAGAGGGACAATGAAATGCATCTCTTAGCCACTGACAATTCTGAAGATGAGAGGTGACAGGAAAGATTTTGAAGAGAGAAGTAAACAGAGTAGAAGTCACAAACAGGAGAGCTGACAGCCTGAAACTGTTTGGATTTTAAATGAGCTCAGTGGACAGAGAAGGGGAAAGATCATTGAACTGTTACCCATGAATGACAAGGATGGAAGTGGAGCACTGTGAGAATGAAGACATCCAGCAAATTTGGCAGCAATAGCTTTAGGAGGGTCTTGAACGGGCACTCAGTGGCAGCAGATCCTGCTTAGTCTCTGACATGTATCAAAGAAGAGGGAGATGGGGGTAAGTGGAAAATTGTCCAGCCTAGGAGGAGAGATGAAGAAGAAAGAAGCACCAGAAAATTCAGCAAAGAAAGACGAAAAACCCTTGGGCATGTGCAGAATTGCTGATGAAGTGTTTACTGATGAGTGGTGAAAGAAACTCATCATGTCAGCTCAGCAAGCTGGGAAAAGCACCTCAAGACTGAAAAGGGGCAGCAGCAGTCCCTAGCACAAAGGCAGCAAAAATGAAAAAGGAGCTCAATGCATTCTTAAGACAGCACGTTTACAGTATAGGGAATCTGACTGAGAGGGGATGCTGCAGCAGAGTCCTTAGAGGATACAGAACCAATTCCGCTTTTTCCTGATCTGCAAAAGACATGTTTCTCCTCCCACCCACCCCAAAGATCACCTTCTAAATTTAAGATTAAGCCTCTAAATGTTTAGGGAGGACATCAAGGATCTAAGGAATAAGAGGACCTAAGAAAACTCATGCACTGTGTCTAAAAGCCTTACTAACTCCACAGAAAAGTCTTGGCAAACATACTCTAACAAAGGCTTGCAATAGCTAGAAGCATATGCAATGCTCTAGCTGACCCACCACACAGTGCCGAATTAAGTGCCAACAGGTTTCACAGCCAGTGTTTATCCCCTCAGAGTAATTTCAAGGTGATCCTCAGAAGATGGATCTCAAACAAGAGGGCAAGACCACCAGTCTCCATTTTCACCATAGGTTTGCAGAGGAAGAGCCAGCGGGAACCCTTCAGCTGCCATGAGACCATTAGATACTGCATGACCACAACAACACTTTGTTATTTTTAAAGTTCATTAAGACTCCCCTGCTCTCGTGCTGCTGGCCCTCTGTCTATTCAATAGCAAATGCTACTGCTACTGGGATTCAGTAATTCTGAACCTTGCTTACCTAGGGCAGTAGGTTTTAAGCAGTCAGTGAGACAGGAACGGCAGGGAGGGAAGGAAGAAAAGAGCTCTGCTTCTCTAACAAGAATGCCTAAGTGTTAGCTGCTACATCTGAAAACTTGGCTCATATTAGTCCACAGGGAAGGTCTAAGGGCATCAGACCAAACAAGGCATCTGTAAACACAACCATATCAAAATGTCCAGGCTGAGGCACCTAAACATGCCACACAAGCTGCACTGAGCTGTAGCAGTTAATATTTCCTGATTGAGTCTCACAACCTCTCATGGCACCCCACGCTCACCATTGGGCAGGAGCCACCTCCAGCCCAAACCAGCAGACCCCACTCCTGAGCAGCCCAGAGGGCTTGCTAGACACCATGACATAAGGTGCTCCGTCCTCCTCCCCATCACAAAGGACCCACGCTACGCTGAGCTAGGGAGAGCAGACACTTTTTCCATATATAATGGAGCCTCTCAGCCTTATATGCATTAGGCACCCTGTAAGAGGAGCACTGGAAACTGCAAGGTGGTACTGTATTGTATTAATGTCACTTAATGGTAACTGTCAATGATGGTGATGGAATAAATATGGAAAAGGAAATTACTGTAATTGATTGACAGTCTGGAAACTTCCACATATGATCTAATGAGAGAGACCTGTGAGAAGCTGCTGCAGCAGAGGCCATTAATGCAAATCATATGCACCATGCCTGCTCTCTGAATTATGCAATGCCGTGTGAATGTCTAATTCGTTTCACCAAGCTTGTCTCTATCCAGGAAGAGCATTCTACTGACACGCTGATTAGTATATTAGGGGAGTTTCAGAAGTTCAGTGCTAGAATGGGCACCGTTACAGTGTTATTAATTTAGTTCAGAACAAAACAAACAGGTCTGTAAAGCCATCAGTCACTACATAGGTCTACAAGATACGTTTGTCATGGTCGATGGGAATTTCCAGGAATGTCTTGTGATACATGGTCAGACTTTACAAATACATAAGGAGGGTAGCACTTTTCTAGGAAACTGTTGAGTACTCAGGAACTGAAGACAAGGCAAAAGGCTTGATATAGCTCCATGATATTTTGCATGGATTTCCAGAAAGAACGCTGTGATAACAGAAACAGGCGGGAAATTTGGAAGAGGTAGCTGGCATATTCATATTGCAATAATGCTATAGACACAAAAGCTACCATACAAACATGTTGGAAGATGGTGTCTGTCCCAAAGTTTCTGTGTTTATGCCATTGTATTTTCCCTCTAAAAAATATACTTAGATAAAATGCCACTTAGATCAATGCTGGAAATTATTTTGATGGAGTCATCTTGGTCCTTGGGGAACATTTGTTCTTTGTGCAAAGCAGTAACACAATTAGCACTACAGTGTCTATTAAAGGCAAGCGCAGGTCTGGACCACAGGAGACTTCACACAGTTTCAGATTAAGCTTGGGGATGTGAAGAAAGCTTGCATAAAGCCTCCTATGCCTGTGCTGGCTCTCTCTCCCTCAAAGTAAAAATCATTCAACTTTAACAAGGAATTGAGAGAAGGCACTGCAGTGTATATAGGATTCCTCACTACTTTCTAAAAATAGCCATTTTACAAGCCTGAAACCTAAATAATAAAGCCAAAAATTAGACCTGAGTCATTCACTCTAGCTAAAATGAACACTTAGAGCAACCATTTTGCCTCACTACCTCTTGCATCAAAGGTTCACAGGCTACCTAAAAAAAGCTGGAGAGCCTATGAACCCAGTAAGAAAAGTGAAAAACAGATGAAGAACAGCTTTGTCTCAAGATAACTGCTGTTCTCCTCCTATTATGCCAATAAAGTCGTGGCCCTGTGAGACACCTTGGCCTTTTATACCCACCTAGCACTTGCCATGAGACAGGAAGGATTCATTCAGGACAACTACAAGGGCAAGGAGGGCTCCGGGCAAAGCCAGGCTTTCCAAGTAAAACAGTGTTGAAGGCACTTGCCTCATGTAGGGTCAAGAAAAGCGTGTTTCCCACTCCTCCTGGTCACAAAAGGCCCCAAGGCACCTATGCACCTTCTATGTGGAAAACAGGACAGACACCATGCAAGAGATCCTCAGGATCCTCTTCAGTGTTCCATACTGGATCACTCTTTTCCACTAGTTTGTCTGCAAAGCACAACAACAATAAACCTTCTCTTTTGTGCGAGAGCTATGATTTCATAGAGTTATTACTTGTGCAGCAACATTACAAAACAGCCCCGTTACTGTCTAGGTTTTATGGCACCTGGACATGCCTAGGGACAGATTCTGACAGCGGCCTGAAAATAAGTACAAGGAACAAAGCAGGGTTTCATACTTGGCAAGTCAGCACTGGGGAAGCGGGGATCCATGCGTCATTATAACATTACATACTCTTGTAGCAGAAAGATACCTACAGTCCCCCTGGATTCGGGCATTGCTACTTTATTACCTTATTTGCAATGCCACAGGACAGCAGAGGTTCAGCCACATCAGCTGTGCAAGCACAGCACCAGGAAAGGGAGACCTTGACCCAAAAGACGGGCAAACACACCAACCTCCCCTCAGTAGAGGACATCAGTTTTCTGAGCTGGATGCAATGATCACCTCTGAGGATTTGCATTTGGGCATTACTTTTGCAAGCAGATGAAAGGCTGCCTTCACCCACACAGCGAGCCCACAGGCCAAGGAATCAGGTCCGAGCCAAACACCGAGCAGCTGAACTCAGCAGGACCCTGGGTGCAGGGGTGCCCGCTTGTGCTCTGAGACTCAGCAGCATGATGGGTGGCTTCACACCCAGCCCTAATGGACTGCGAGATACGTCTTTGCAGGGAAATCTCAAATCTTTTCCCTTGGGATAAATGTGTTTGGCAGCTAGTGGTTTAAAAATCTCTTCACAGTGATTTCAGAGAAGAGATAATGCATGTTTGTAAGCTCTCAAGAAATCACTACAGCTTCCTGGCAGCTACACAGCTCGCAAGGAGGCTGCAGGCACCCTGAGACCTGCAGACTCCCAGCTGGGACAGGAGTGCCTGCACTGGCACAGCGCATTTCCCTGGTTTTTCCTCTTCTCCTTACTGCCCCACCTCAGAGGTTGCTTTGGTAAGGCAAAGATTAAGGATTTTTTGATCAGACTTGCCTTGCTAACAGAAAGGATTAACTCTCCATGACATTTTGATGTTTTCAATTCACACCACAGAAATTTATGAATTTTTCTTGGAAGGTTGAATTTGTCTGGGAGGGATGCACCAGGCAAGGATAGGGAGGGGTTTCTCAGGAAAGAGAAGGATTCTCTAGCCTTGCAGGAGTTATTTGCCACCCAGGGGCCAATACTCTCAGATTTTTGCAGAGATTGATGCTTTCAACATGTAAAAACACTCTGAGGGAAAAATATTGTGCATGTGTGTGTTTTCAGCATCCATGATTTCACTACTTTGTTTGCAGAACAGTCTGATTCTTTCTGTGCCCATTTAAGGTAAAGTTTGTTTTTGGGTAGGATAGTCCAGAAAGGCAAAGCCTGGGTCCAGGTTTCAATTGCTCCCAAAAGTTCAGGCACACGAGGTCTCAGACTGCTGTGTAGCTAGTAGCCAGCTGTGAATTAACACTCCTCTGACATTGCAGCACGCTAAGCTTCTACAGGAAAACCAGTCCTATACCTTAAACAACGTGGCACACCACTCTGTGGAGCCCGGTAATGAAGGAGGATGGTATTAACATTCCAATCAAAACATCCAGGAGGAGGAAAAGGAGAACTGGTACTTCCAATGTCAACTCCAATTAGAAGGAAATAGAAGCCACAGATGAGAAATAGGAAGCATCTGTACGTGAAAGCATATTTAGCTTTGAAGCTGGCGTGGGAATATTGGCTTAGTCCTTACTTTCCCCAAGTGTTATGTCATCTCATGTGTAATGTTGACACTTACAAGGATTACTTATTAAATAATTCCTTCACAAACAACAGGGAATAATTCTGGCCTTTGATATAGACAGATTATGATCTCAGATGCTACTGTAAAGATCTTATATTCATCTTAACAGGCTAAGCACATTAGGAATCAGGGAAGAAAATACATGAATGCAAAATATGGAAAGTAAGCCAAAGAACAGGAAAATCAGAAAAGCCATGCTGAGCTGCAGGTTTTAGTACCTGAGAAAGGGAAATTATTAAGAGATTAAATCAGTCCGCACCAGTCTTCAATTAAGTAAAAATTGTGTTCTATGCCAATCTGGGGAAAAGGTCTTTTTTTTTTTTCCTCTTCTTTTAAATTAAACAGTTCTCCATTTTGGGATAGCAAAGGAAAAAGAAAAAGGTTTTAAGAACAGCCTGCAGATGTCTAATTAACCTGACACTGCCCTCCAGTCAGGCACAGCCAGCTCCCAATTACCTGCAGGTGCTTTATCCAGGTTGTGGATGAAGTCTGGCATGATGCAGAGACTCCTAGGCCAGGTCTGCATGGGTGCAATGCTGCACGTACACCGCTATCCTGCTCCTCCTAGTCCCAGAGCAGTTTATCCTGTTTCAAACAGCACAGAGCCTGAGCTAATAAGCTTTGTCGGGCCTGAACCAGCTCTCTGTGGAGCTGACCTGGATACAGCAGAACCAGGAGCACCAGGGGAACACAGCACGTAAGCACCCATCGCCACCTCAGGCCCCCAAGTGCTGTGAGCAGATCAGGGGTAGAGACCAGTGACTTCCCGAGGGCTGTTTGTCCCAGGAGGGCTCATTGTTCAGGCAGAGGGATGGAGGAGCACGAGCCCACCAAGCTCAGACCCTCACACTCCACCCAGTTTGATGTGTCTATCTGCATGTTGCAGAGTGCACAGTAAGTTAGTCACCATCTGGGTGTCTAGAGTGGAATTAAATAGCTACAGCTGCTGAGCTGGTCATTACCTGTACCCTGAGTGGTTTGTGCCGCTGTCTGTGTTACAACCAAGTGCCAAAAATCAGATCTGTGCCGATACAGTCTGAATTCAGTGTTCAAATCAGGCCTGAAACAGAGCTGCAGTTGCTGTGTCTGGGAACCTGGACTCAGTCTCATGGTCTTTCTTTGGAGGTCTTTCTGCCTGAAGTCGTGAATGCACAGAATCAGGGGATCAATGATCCTCCTGTTAACAGCACACCTTGCCTTCAGGGAAATGGTACTCAGGATCACCTTGGCATCAACTTTTTTTTTTTTAAAAACCACCCCAGACCCCAGAACAAACAAACAAACAAAACTATCCTTTCACTAGGACATTTTTTCAAGATGTCTCCATCGGAGCATCTGTTGTAACACGGGTGTGGGGAATGACTCCTTTAGAAAGAAGCTGAATAATAAAAGAAGAAACAGCACTAATTTAATTTGTTTTCTCAAACTGCAAATCCTTGTATGTGCTTGAAGCAAATGAGGCATTAAAGCTGAGAAAATGCATTCAGGCCCTTCAGTAGCACTTCCTTTGGAGGAATGAGAATAGGAAAAGCCCTTTTCATACTGTCCCATTGTCTCAGCCAGCCCTAGGTGTTCAGCCCTGGAGCTCCAACTAGCAGCACAGTATGGGGTTACCCAGGGCAATGAACGACAAACAATTTAAAACTTTTCCATAAATCTGAAAAACAAAGAGGCTTTTTATCTCTGCACTGAAAAGAGTAAAGAAGCAGAGCCTCCATCCCCTGAGCCCACTGCACTGGCGTGATCAGAGCAATCAAGCTGATGGTCTGACAGCAGACCTGCAGCAGGCAGCCCTGTTCTTACAGCAAAGAGCAATCACTCAAGAAATCCTTCCCAGTTGTCTGCTACAAAAGGGGCGGCCCTTCCCCCTGAACCCCAGTACCCTTCCTGCTGGCAAGAGCATGCTGTTGCTTCTCCTGCTACTCACACCTTCAAGAGGCACAGCTCCCTCAGACCCTAAGGGTCACAGCAACATGACAAAGATAGAATAGGGCCCACTATTAATCTCTTCCTGAGCGTTAAGGAGAAGCTCTTGCTCTATAATAATGGAAATCAAGCCAGAAACACTTTTTTTGAAAGCACTGAGTGGAATAGCAAAGCAAGAAGAACCTTTTTCCAACCTAGAGAGTGGCACAGAGGACAGAATAAAGACTGAAAGCCTGCAGAACATTTTATAAAACAGTTTTTTTCCCCCCAACAATGGTACTCTGTCCCTGACATGAATCAAAAATGTCTCAAGGCAGTTTGGTGAGGCCGCATGTGAATGCTGGGTATTGAGCTGCAGCAGCTGCAGGCAGACTTTGTGGTTAACCCTGTGAGACTTTCACTGCTACAGCTGGCTTCGATTCTGTCGCCGAGTCCAAGCAGCCGCTCCTTCCCACTGTGCTGCTGTTAAATATAATCACAGCCTTATCAGTGTCTGCACTTCATTCCACTGCAAGCATCACAGGACAAGCTCAATGGTAAAGATGTCAAACTAGGAGATATATCTCTATATACATATTACATACTAGCCTTCTGTCTTTTAAAATCTTAAATTTTGGCTGGTTTTTGTTTGGTTTTGTTTTGTTTTGTTTAATATACAAAGCATAAAGTGACCTGAACTCAGACCTGTGCTTCTTCAGGAAGCATCAGTTCACTTTACAAAATCTTCATGAGGACTATAAATCAACTTTACCTAAGGAACATCTCTCCCTACACCACTTGGAAGCCTTCTTTCTGACACCAGTACCAGGAGATCTGTTGCCATTCCTTCACAATCCACAGCACTAAGATAGGCTACCCACTAGCATTTTAATTTCCATGGTATGCAGCTCTACAATGGGACACTTTTCCTAAAACTTTCAGCATAAATGATGAAAGCTCTCTGCTTCCTCAATACCAACAGCAGAGACCAATGAGGCAAGGCAGTAAACATCGATTAGTGAAAAGCAAATATTTTATATTTCTAGTGTAAAGAAAATTTATGTAGTTTCTCAAGCTGTTGTTAAAAACCTACATTATTTTGAACTTGTTTTGTATAAACGTCTCTTTCTGAGAAGACTACCATGCAGAAAAACGGTAAAGAACACAGAGCTGAAAGGAGTGGTGCCATTATCAAGAAATAGAAGCCTGGTTTTGCATTAAAAGTTTCAGTTTAAATAAAATGATCTTTTTAAAAGTTACTTTTTAGCTGTCTGTAACCAGCTTCAACCACCATATCTTTCTCAAGAAATCATTTTGAACAGAGATGTCTTTAAAAGGGTTCAGAATTGCTGTAGTGACTCTGAAGTAAACCCCTCGTGGGGAAAAAAAACCCACGCTGAATTGGTTTTAAAGTCTAATCAAAACAATTTAGCCTAGTGCATGCATTTCTATGCCAGTGCAAGTCCTTGTGTACTGATTATTTTCATTACAGTTACAGGCTACTGCAAAGACAGTATATTGGACCAGAGCACTCCTGTGCTAAATTCCTGTGGAAAAAAAAAAAAGGGGGGGGAACTGAAAAGCTTGCATTTCATCATGGATTTGCATGCACACAGGAACTTACTTATTGAGCCAAGCTTTATGCACTTGTGTCAGCATAAGCCCACAGCCAGGTTAACTAAGTGGAAGATCAGTTTTCTGCTACAGAATAGTTTTAAAACAAAGGCATTATAATCCCCAACCTGTGATATTTTCAGGAAATTCTGCTGAGGTCCTACTTTGTGATTGTGTGAATTTTTCCTTTCAGAGCAGGCCTGGCTTTCTGTAGAAGGAAGGCTGCAGTTGTAGTAAATATTCTGTGGCTTTTTGCCACTGCATGCATCATAATTCTCTCCCAACTCTATCAACCTGCTGGCAACTTCCCTCCCACCAACCCCCCTGAAGCATATACCACTTTCCTGCAATCCATCCCTTCAGAAAGCATTGTCTTTCCAGTACAATTATGCAACAGATATCTTTAAAAGCACGATACTAGAAGACACATATCAACTTAAAACAGAAAGCCCCTCAGATGTGGCCTCCCAAAACACCAAGTCATGCATTAGGAACAGTGGTCACACCCACTTTGTTCCCAGAGTTTTTAACACACAGAGGCAAAGGGGAAAAAAGACAAACCAGAAAATTCCAATGCGGTCAAATTGCTTGTGAACACACACTGTGTGTGCAGGATGGCAAGGCAGACAGGAGAGCTCCTGCTTCTCTCCATCACCCTCTGCTCCACCTGACAGTGTCTTAGCCTGGAGCATACCTAAGGGCTACAGCACAAACTGCCCATGAGGAGAACAGCAACATGAAAAGCTTCATTGCATCATTAGGTCACAATTTGTGCTAATCCCCCAAATTCTGCAGGAAAATATAAGCACCTAGAAAATAGCCTGCCTTTGAAGAGGAGTACTTGTGGCTGGATATAGACCACCTGTCATTCTTTTCCTTTACTTAATTCCTACCCCATCCCTCAGCCTCATTTTCTTTCCACTAAGAAAAAAAATTATAGGCCTCCTTTCCTAATTCCAATGCAAGCATCTTGATATCAAGAAGCATTGTTTTAATAAGCCCTGGCAAAGCATGCCCATTTTTAATCACACAATTAGAAAAATTAATAAAAAAATAGAGCCAGACAGAGGAAGAACAAAAGAAAAGGGTACTCTGGGCTACAAAAAAGTGATCAAAAGTAGAACACAGTGCAATTGTGAAAGGTGGGGATCTGCCCACACCAAATCCGGCCTGTGGTGTCCACCAGGAGATTCCAGCCTGGGGTCTACAAATAAAAGCAAGAAGAGATAGATGGGCAGGAGAAGTTGCAGTGAGAGGGTGGAGCTCATGAGGAAGCTCCCCAGCAGCACACGCTCTCTTCCAACCCTTCACCCATCACTTACCAGGGCACTGGGATGTGCTTTGAGGTTCAGCACTACCAGAGGATTTGTGGTGAATGTTGGTGATTCCTTCTTCTTCTCTTTCCCTTCCTGATTTTGTCTTGGTGAACAACGCTTCACCATCCAGGAGCAGGGTTTTGTGCTGCTGTGCTGGGGCTCCTGCCTTTCACAGGGGAAGCAGAATTGAGAGCCTACTTTATGCGGGCTGGAAGCCTCCTGCAGCAGGTGCTGAAAAGGAGGAAGGGTGTTTACCCTTTCACCCTGGCCAAAATCTGCTTTGATTAATAATATCCAGCAGACTAAGCACTCCTGCACCCCTCCTCCCTGCCTTTATCAGTAGATGCCACTCACCACTCTGCCTGGCCTAGGGAACAGAGGTGGTCAGCAACAGTATCACCTTTCCCAGCCCCTCAGGTGCACCCCAGGGGCAAAGAAAACATCCTGAATTGACCAACAGCTTTGTGGCTATTCCTGAAATTAGCAGTGCACCTGGAAGCAAAGGAAGGCCCCAAGAGTGAGAAGCAATTGGGTGACAGCTGAGCAGTACTGTCCCATCTAGGTTTCAGAATCAATCCACACTGCCTCCCAGGGCAATGGGCCAGCTTGCTGGGGGAAAAAAGGCATTTTCAGATCATGCATCTCCAGAAGTTTTCTACATGCCTTGCAAAACCCCAAGGGCTAGAAGGCTGCTTGCCTTTATGGCTTTGGAGCTTGACACCATAAGGCTCTGGCCTTTCCATAACAGAGTGAAGCTTAAAAGGTTTTTTTTTTAAGTCATAAAAGGGGATTGTATCACTTGGCCAGCCCAACATCTTTGTAGTACTGATATTCTTTGAGCTTTACCTGCACTGTGGTAGTGAGCCTCCACACTTGGAAGTGTACCATAGTTATATTGCTATTCTGTCAGTATACTTTACACCTGGACTGACACAATGCAAGCAAAACACTAAGATCAACACCTAAAACTTGTTGAAATAAATTATTAACATTCCCCTAGGTCTCCCCTTTCCTTAGGTCCTGTTCCAGACACTTTTGCCTGTGTCTAAATTTTTCAGTGCTGATTTACGCTGTGAAATCAGTGGGGTAACTCATACAAGTCAAGACTAAGCACTCATGGGTCCACAAATGTCAGCTGTGCAGCACCAGTGGAGGAACTCAAAACCAGGACAAGAGATGCATATTGCATGATACGACCAATCAAATTACCTCAGTAGAAGCAGAGAGACTTATATGCTCTGAACAAAATTCTTCAACTTGGTTCTCACCAACAGGTGCACATTAAGCATATTTTTAAAATACTACTAAATAGAAGTTTACACATTTTAATGTATGGACAACTATGTATTGTCACAATTGCACAGTCTCTGATTTTAAAATCTTCTGCTGTTATATAACTCCTTACAAGAGCCCAAGCCTCACAATGCTTCTCACAAAAACCATCTTGATCAACTGGACACTGCCCATAACAAAAGCTACATCTCTCTGTAGATTTATCTACAATAAGAGCAATGAAGAGAGGGTTATCCTGTGACAGAACTGTGTCAAATCTCTGAAGATTTCAGATTTTGCTTTTTGAAAAATTATTAAGACAGCAGGTTTTTAGTCAACACAACGTTTTAACTCTGTAGGTGACAAACAATCCAGTTTATTCAAATCTGTTCTGAAATATCCCACATTTTGCATGCTCTACACAAAAACGAGTTATAGTACTCTGAAGAAGTCTAGACCAATAATATTGCAGGTTTCCTGCCACAAGTTACGGGGAGAATATATTGGCCAATCATATGTAAATCCTATGCCTGAGAAGCAAGAATTTCATCAACAGACATAGAAGGGGAAAAAAAAAAAAAAAAAAAAAGGAGGTTGTTCAAATTCACACCACTGCAAAGTTCTGCTCACATTTTTTTATGGTAACAAGAATTACCCTAATCCATTAATGCAGCTCAGCAGTACCTGCAGAGGTACTGATATCAGTAAAGATGCACCCTTGCATCTACTTCAGTTTTTTCACAAACTTCTGAAGAAAAAGTAGCAAAACCCACACTCAGAGTTCAACTGCTAAAGAGTGTTTCTGCTTGGCCTTTAGTAAAAGCTTCAAACCAGAAAGTTTAAATGTGAACAGCCATAAAAACATGCTCATGGTTTTTGTCACGTAGGTGCCAAGTGCCGGCATCATAAAAATATGGTTGGTAGCCAGGTGTCCTTGACATCACTGCAAGGTAAGTAGCAACCAAGAAAGGCCAGAATCCCACTGAAATCAAGTTTTGTTATTGAAACAAAAGAAGAAAAATTAACAGATCTCCATTTCAGTGGATTTGAGATTTCACAGGAAGTATTTCCCTGTGACTTGCTATATTATTTTTCATTTACTTTAGTTTAGCAAATTCCAGGGACAATATGGCCAAGAAAAATACCTGCATACAATGAAAGTCAACAAGGAAAAGTTTCCTTGCTTAAATGAGGCTTGAAAGGCAGGAGAGGGCAAGCAAACCTTTTGCTTCGTACAATTTCAGATCAGACAAAGCATCATTTGCTTTCTGCTAGCACTCACACCTCTTTGGACCCTCTTACTACTATCAGAGGAAACCCCAGCTCTCTAGATGTCTGCTCTGTTTTCTAAAGCATTGCTCACTTCAGTGACTGGAAATAAAACAACGGGGGAAAAAAGGCTTATTTCTTTGCAGAGTTCTCACACCACTGCCCCAGCTGCATGCTACCCTGGCACAAGCTCTGTCAATTTATCCTCAGTACTCCCCCATGGTTGGTACCTTATTTTCCCAGAAAGGTCTTCTCCAATACTCAGCTTCTTACAGCAGAGGGGCATCACTAGTCTAGCTGACCATAGCTGATCCTGTAGTTCCAGCACACTTCCCCAGCTGGGAGACCTTCTCTTCATTTTGGTTGTAGTTACCTGGTAATTGAAGGAGCAACAAAGTCAGAGTGAGATCTCAGATCTGTTGCCACACCCTTCCTACCTCCTGGCCTCCTGCTGAGGGGTTTATGTCTCATTAGAACAAACACTTCTGACCGACCATCCATCCACCGACCAGCCTTGTACTGCACAGGGCCGATTTAAAGGAGAGGTAATATCCAGCCTGAAATGCCATTGCTGCTTAGTTACAAGCTGCTTGGCCACAACCTTTCTCCAAAGGCCACCGTGTTTACTGTGTGGCCCAACCACCCAGACCCCCTCTCTATCAGCCATCACACATCCCACTCATTGTCCCACTGCCATTGTCCCAGTTCTCCTTCTGCAGAACAGCCACAACAGCACTTTTCATCCTTGAAATGCACCACACAAATGAGGAGCACAAGTCAAACAAAAGCTACAGCCGCTCTGTTTACTAGGGAGAAAGATCAATGGGCTTCAGTGAAAGGACAGGAAGCTGATGTTCTCACTGGAACTTGTCGGTAAAACAATGAATAGTGCTATCGAGACTGACAAAGTCTCTTTTTTTCCTCCTCTTACTTTTTTATAAAATGAAGAATCCACTGAAGAGCGTTATCGTGTAGTTATCAACAGGCCATGAAATGGGGAACATCAGCAAATGTATTCAACTCCTTTTGTTTGCTCTTTGAAAGCATTAAGCAGAAGCCTGAAAGTGCACACGCAGGAAAAAAAAATCAAGCCACAACAGAAAAAAACAAGAAAAATCGCACAAGCAAAAAAGACAGGATTTAAAGAAAAAAAAAAGGAACACAGATCTGAGGGATATGCAGCCACGTTTGTTCAGTATCTTTCCTGTGTTCAGGATGTATAGAGCATGCCAAATTGATTGGCAAGGAAGAGCATGGCTGACCTAAAGAAATAGCTAACCTTTCCTTACACCCCACAGGCCACTGCTGTGACAAGCCAGCCCTTAGGGCCTGTAGAAGTTCTACACCTGATGCTCACATGATTAGGACCTTCTTTCAGGTACATCTAAAGAAATCCTGGGTGCTCTAGGTCTAATCGCTATCTACAGCTTGGCATTTACTGGATACCAACGGATCCAAGCCTATTCTTAAGTAAGGAGTGTGTTGTTCTTCTACAGACATGGCCCCTCTTCTCTTAACCAAGGTTACTCTTGCACAGTGTAACAACGTTTTGCAGCTATTCCTGGAAGTATTCTTAAACCTCTGGATGTTGTAAAAGTGAGTTAATATGACTGACGTCGAAAAGGATGCTGCTGGAAGAAGGGCAAATGTGTGCACAGACATCATTTATCTCAGCACCTTGGAACTATGGGAATCTGTCATACAGCCTAGATGTATCTTTTTTCCTTATGCGTTAAAAATAATTCACCTGACCATTTAGGTACATCCCATACATTGTGCCCATGATATGCATCACATGTGGATAGATCTGCAATGCTGGTGAACAATTAAAATGCTATCATATAACTCATGCCAAATGTTTTGCAAACATTTTTTGCTCTCCCAGGACTCCTTCACAATATCTTAAATATAAAATTTTAGAGTCCAAATTCAAAGAGAAGCTTTGCACAGGGGAAATTGTGATTTTCCTTGAGGGCTCAAAGGAAAATGCAGGATTCTATGAAAGATGGGGTTAGTTATTAGTAATGTTGTTCTTCAAAGGACTATAAAAACTGAGAGGACTGAAGTAATGGGAAAGCCAAGTAACTGGTGAAAATGTTTTTAAAGGTTAACCTTTACTTTTACTCCTTCTGAAGAAGCGTAAAGAGCCTTGGTAAGATTTCCTTCCCATTTGTTTTGTGCCAGAAGTATGATCCCTTGGACTTACTGCTTGCAGTGAAGCTGTTTTCCTACTTGAAGTTCCTCATTCCCATTTTATACATTGATACAAATCTGTCTATCCAGTAGCCCAAACACGGCAACACATCAGCAAGAGCTGTTCTCTTCCCTGAGCACGCACTATTTCAAAGCCACTGAGAGCCCAGCAGTTCACACTGAGCCCCAAGGCGTCCCTAACAGCCAGGGCTTCTGACGTACATGGGGTGTGGTCACTCTTGTTCATGCCATGGGAGCGCTGTTTGCTGCATGATGTTAAATGGAACCACAAGCATGTATGTCTTGCACTGTTTGGCTCTGACATGAGCGTGCTTGAAAAGTAGATGGGACGTGTGCTGGCCTGACAACTGCCCTCCACCTGGTTACCCTCTGATGTTGCTGCAGCCCACTTGTCTTGCCCAAGATGCACATGGAGGGATGGATGCAAAGGCAGGTTGGAAGTAATCTCTCATTCCTCTTTGCCTACCTCTGCTTCCTGTATCAGGCCTCAATGGAGCCAAAATGAAAGGGAAAACCATGCTGCTCCCTCTGAATCTGTGGCATACGTTCAAGCAAATGGTCAGCCAGAACTCAGTCCTCTTTCTATTCCTTCTTTTAATGAAAATTGGCAAGTCAGTGTTTCAATCAAGGTGACTCGCATCAGGAATTGATAACGTTTAGTATGGACTCACTCCAAATAAAACACACACAATCGTTGTATTTTACTTAATAAAAACATTGGTTCTCCTAGCCTTAAGTTTCAAATTCTATACATTCCTTGGTGTGGCCCTGGTTATGTGTGTCACCTCATTTTTTTCACTAAAAAAAAAAAAAAAAAAAAGGGGGGAAAAACTCCCTGCAAATCAAAATTATTATCTTCCAGATATAGTTAAGATGCATTTTGTATCTATATATAGACAGTGGCAAAAATAGCTATCCCTTAACATCTCTGAATGTGAGAGCTCCTTCTAGAATAAGAGTTTACTTGACAAGGTATTCAGCAACAGTTATTACACTTTAAGTGCATATCCTGCCTTACTCCAACAGAACTTTCGGCTTTCTATTGAAGGCATAACAGTTGAATTGATCTTTTATATAGGGGGACAAATTTAATTTTCCGGCTCCCATTTGGAAAAGAATGCCTATTCAAGACAGCACTTAAGCCTCACGGAAGTCAATGGGACCTAAACATGTGTTTACAATTAACCATGTGCTTAAGTGGTGATCTGAACTGGGTGAATAAATGTGAAGTCAGTAGGTCTGCTTGCATAAGAAAGAATTACCAGTCTGGAAGAGAATTACAGAATTTGGCTATAAGAGGCTGGAGGATTAGTAACAAATGTGTCATTCCTGTAAGTAATTTACTTAAACCAAAGCCATGGCAGAACTGTTCAAAGTATGCACTCAGATTAATTTGAGGGACAGACTTAGAACATAATTATCAACCAGGGACAACTGTAAATTTGTAATAATATATGAGAATCACCAACTGACTTTCAAATGAAATCTACAGAACTGTACATCCTGCTTAGATTTAATGAGTTCCAGCCCCTTCCAGAGCTAGGTTGTGACTTCACACAGAAAACTAAGTAGCAGTGCAGGCCAAAGCAGTAACTGTAGCTCCAAAAAAATGAAACCAAAGAGCATATGTAAGAGTCTCCAAACCCTTCCAAAATTATTTTTTGCATTAGCAGTTTATGAGAAAAGTATGAGAAGCCATCAAGAGATCTTAAGGGGTTTAAGCTCCCAAGTCTCATTGACTGATAACTGTCAGACATACCTTAAGATACTTAAAAGTGAGAATAAATCCCTTTGTTGGCCATATTTAAAGAAATGTATTACAATTTCCAGGCAAGTTTATCAGGTACTTCACTTACTCTCTTTCTTCCCAGGCTTTCTCAATATTTCTGACACATGAATAGCTGATACATTTGATGAAGCATGCACAGTTCTATGTTACATGTGAGAGGAAAGGGAATCATCTCCAGACGTTACTCCGGTTCTGTAAGATCAATCGGAAGTTTAACAATTAACAACACTTGGACCAAATAACCCTTATTGACAGGGTTGGGGTTTTGTGTTTGGTTGGGTTTTTTAAAAACAGTACTCCTATTGCACTTGTAATGCAGTACAGTCATAGCTGGCTATGGAAGGTGACCCTCTAAACTGGACTGATACCAGTTTTTAAGTGCCAGGAACTAACACTGACAACAGCAAGAATTTGAGGATTACAAGAATTACAAGTCACTGTAACCCTCCAAGGCAAGGCAGGGCTTCAGCAGCTCTAGCTCAGCTCACCTCAGGGCAGCTGCATCCCACTGCCCCCATACCAGAAGGCTGCCAGTCCCCACAGAACCCCAGGGTAGCAGTGACAACCATCTCATCAGGACATTTTCCCTCCCCTTCATCTTCAAGAGCTGCAGAAACAGCAGGCCAGGCATCTGTGCCAGCTTTCCCCTTTACCACAGATAACACTGGTCTCCTTGTGCTCACAGAGCTGTGTGTGACTATTCTAAGGTTTTACAGCTAATAGCACAGCTTATTAGGAAGTTACTAATGAATTCACTGCAGCTGCTCTGCCTTCTTCATTTACTAGTAACTAAATCTGGCAAACCTGTGAATTGTTGGGCTAAGGAGTGCAGGACTCTGAGGTATGAAGAGGGATATGCTATTTCCTCAATTTTTCCTCTGCTCAACTCAAAGTGCAACTCTACAGGAAGTCAACACATTAAAAAAAAACACGTTCCTTCAGATACATGCCAAGAGCCTATGTATATAAGGAACAGCATGCACATGAGCAGGGATGGCATTACTGCCACTGACATGATTTACATTCTCCAGAGCACTGGAGGAGCAGGGCTGCTGCTACATGTAGACATGTCCATGTGCCTCTGGCTTCCCAGGGCAACCTCTCACATGGTGTCCTTCCTGGAACCCTCTCAAACACACCCAAGGGGCAGGCTGACTGCCTGCAGACCCTTTCACAGAAAGGGGACTGCTCAGCTCTCCTAGGCTCCCAGGAAAAATACAAACCTTGCAGTTGCTTAAACAGGTTTTTCCTCCAGGCTTTTGACATTAAACACACAGAGGATTACAGCTGGTCTCAGAAACACAGGTAGACTGAAGCAGCTGATACTCTTGGCTTTCAACAGATCAAGACATACACCTACCTAAACAGCAACAATATGCAATACCTATTTCTCTGTTTCCATTCTTTCATGACACTGAAATGCTTCTGAGGCTAACATCAGTCTTCCACAGCACTGGAGACCTTTTCTCCACCACACAGGTCCAATCATCCTACTAACTCGGTACAAAACCAACCCCTGCAGTCACCACACTACCTTCTCTAAAACAATTCCCAAGGAGCCTTTTTCAAAACGTTACCAACCCTGTTCCAGCTGATCCACATGATCGGCATTAACAGGTGATCAAAGTCCCAGGCACATCATCTATTGCTTAATTACCACCAGCTCAGGCTAGGAAAACAGGTCAGGATGCCATCCCTTTGCCCCAGCATGCTCTTGCCCAGTGTAGGTTCATCAAAACATCATGACCATCCTTGTGATCTTCAGGACAGGTGCAGAAATTTCTCCTGCTGTTTGCTACAGGGTTTAGATCAGCACAGAGTCAAAAAGCAAAGAGAGAAGGCAGAGAAGGTCTTAGCTTAACTCTGGCTTTGTAATCTGACATGAGTGCACCCAGCTCAATATCAACCTCCCCAGAGCAATTCACCAATTTGCCACGCTGCATTCAGAACAAACCAGAAGTCTGCAAAGGAGGCTCTACCTATACCCTCCCATTTTAGGGAGTCTTTGCTGGGCTGGGGTGAACAAAGAGCAGTGTAATCCCTTCCATTTATGGGCTGATCCCCGCATCAGGGTCAGTCTGCTCACTGGGCACAGGATGTGATGCGGGATGTAAACATGGAGCGAGTCTCTGCACTGCCCCTGCATCACCAGCCAAACCTGCGTACTGCAAGAAGCCACAGGCAGCCGTCACAGAGGGGCATACGCTCCACAGCCTCTGGCTGGCTTTGGATACGCCAGATGCAGCTGGTCAGCAGGCTGATCAGCAGTATTTGGCACATGAGCTCCCAAAGCCAGAGAGAAACCACAGAACAGTGCTGGGAATATATGAGTTGTCAGCACCGCAGCAGGAGAGAAAGAGACAGGGATGAATGGAGGCCACTAAGCCAGTTAAGTCCACGCCTGCATGCACAACGCCTGCCAGAGGACAGACCAATATGGGCAAGGAGAATGGGGCACAAGGGGTCAGGCAGCTCAGCCAAGGACACGTGGTGAGTCGGTGGCACAGCTGGGCCCAGGAATAAAATGATGGAAGGAATATAATTCTCCTGGGTTTGAGTCCCCTCTCCTTGTTCTTACACAAAACAGCCCCTGTGGCCATAGCATGCCTTTCCTCAGTTCACTTTCTATCATCCTCATTGTTAAGACAGGGCTCTAGCTTCCAAAACACAGTATCTCTGCTCAGCAGATCCAATGCCCTCAGTTGTCTGATGCCTTGCAAAACTCTCTGTGCCAGAATGCCACGCTGGGCGTGTCCCGCTGCCACAGAAGCTGCTGCCATCAGTGCTGTCTGTCACTCAGCATGAGCAGCAAGTGGTGGTAGGCCGGTGGCAAGCACAAAGGGAAACAAAGCAAGGCTGGAGTGGCAAAGCAAGCCCCTCTGGGAAGAAGACCCTTCTTTTGTTGGGATGCAACATGTGGCACTGGCTGCAGCATGGTATGGAAGTAGCAAAGGGCAAGCCAACATCAAAGGGACACTCATCAACTCAGAGTTGATTCTTGCAACCAATATTCTTATTATTCTCTCCTTTTTTTTTTTTTTCCTTTTTCATTTTTGGCAAAGCAGTCTTCATTATACATGGCATAAAGTGAGCCAAGTCACTCCTAACATGATCAGACACCTCCTAGAGTTCCCAAGAAGAAGATGCCTTCACATATTCTGAACAGAAATGCAGCCCAAGGACTGTCCCACTTTCTGCTCTTGTGTTATGCAACTCCTCTGTACCCAGAATCTATCTGTAGGTTCTCCTGCAGGTGCATGGTAGCAAGGTCTTTTGTTTGGCATCAGCTGACTTGGGTGGGAGATTGTCTCCCCTGTCTCCTCTGCATCAGTATTTTGAATGCTTGTGTCCTTCTCCAGAGGATGGATGTAGCACTAACACACTTTGGGCAATACAGGGCATGCAGACATACACTGATGTTGGAGCAGAGGAACTCCTTGTCAGGGGATGCTGTGGGCACCAGGGGTTGGCATGGGTTCAAAAGGCAACCAGAGAAATTCAAAGGAAAGACATGCATAGGGGGTTAATAGCTACAACGATGTTGATCCTTGGTCAGGCAGTCCTCGAGTCACAAATAGTTGGCCACTGAACAAAAGGTGTGCACAGGTGACATGATCTGCTCACCAAGTCCTCCTGCTGCACCTGTGCTAGCTGTGCAGAGACTGGACACTGAGCTAGATGGACCACCACTCTCAGTGAGGAGGGAGGGCCAGTATTTTTCCAGTCAACTCCTGTTCCAGGCAGGTGTCTTATGGGAGCCCTGGGAAGCAGGGTAACTTTGTAGTTCTGCCAGAGGCCCAGTCCTGCCAGCACAAGACAGGGGAGAGCGTGCCCCTGCACACACATTCCTGCTGCACTGCGCCACCATCTCTCCTGGAGTGGCCAGGGATGCAGCTCCTGGAACCTCTGTCTGCTGGCAGGAGGATAATGTGGGTGTGTAACACTAAGGACAGACTGGGGTAATTTATCAAAGCTCTTTTGAGGCAGCTCATGTCTTGTGAAGGCAAAAAAGAGACTCAAGACAGCAGATAGCCAAATTTAGGGCCTGAGCTGAGCTTTGAAATAAAGCTTCATTCAAAGGAGAAAAGCAAGGGAATGACACAACTCCGTGCATGCACATGTATGTGTGTGTGTGTGTGATCCAGGAAACCTCCCTTTGCTTCAAACCACCAGCTCTCACAGGACACCTCGCTGCCCAGCATGATTAGGCACATTTAGGGGCTTTAGAGTTTGCATCAGCCATTGGGATGTTTATGAAGTGGTCAGTCAAATTTAAGATGCAGCCCTAGGCTGTTGGCATGGTCCCTCCCCTGCTGACTTGGGGGCTGGCAGGCTGAGCAGAGGCCAGGGACAGGAAGGGCCATGGAGAATAGACCTGCCAGATAGCTTTTTTCTTGAATCACTGCTGAGCACATTTAACACTCCAGCATTTGGAAGGAGCCCACGTGGCACATAGTGGCTATGTTAGAGATGTATAGAGCAGTTTTCTGACCTGCTAGCAGGCACAGTGCCAGTGCTTTTATACAAATTTAGTTAGTTAGTTAGTTTAGCTACTTATTTATTTGCCTGTCCCATTTCTGAACAGGATCTTCTTCTGAACAGTCATTTGCAGTAACACTGAAAGGCAGGAAACAGCATGTTCCCACACTGGAGATGACCATTACATCACACCAAGCAATAGGAAACACTCCCCGCAGCTGCCCCAGTAGCTCCACACTGCCAGCACACACAGACCAGCCCATTCAGTGCTCATCTGAGTAACAAGGAGCCTCCCCAGTCACACACTCACCACAGCCCAGACTAAAGAGACCTGGCAGCATTTTGTACAGATGTGCATTTTCTACACAGTGGGCAGAAGTGAATTGCAGGCTGGAAAGCCCCGGGAACATCACCATCACAAGCAAAAGCTCCTGCTTCCCTCCTGCCCCCAAGGGGAAAGACACAGAGGTAGTGAATATCATTTATCAGTCAACTTGTGCTGAAAGATACTGCATCCTCCCTGACAGGGGAGCAGGAGCAAAGACAGCACGAGTCAACTCAGGAAAGAGGTGTACAGAGGTATAAAGATGGAAATAGCCTGGAGAGCCTTTCAGTGGCAAGGTTATCGTTTTGAATCTGAACCTTATCAAGTGTATTCACTGCATAGTACTTATTTCATGGCCATGAGTTGGTCATCAGGCTTTTTAGGTAGCAGCTGTTCACACTATTAAAAATACTACGGGCAATCCTGGCCATCTTAGCAGAGACACTGAGGATTTAATTGTAAAGTGCACCATAAATATTCTCCTTTGGTCATTCTAGATGATCCGCCTCAAACAGGCCTAAGGCATATTGATAGAAAAGCTGCTGCCACCCTACTCAACATCTAGTGAGTTTAATCACTGGAGTAATGAAAGCAATGCATCAGTGATCAGTCTCAGGGAAGTATTTGTTTAAATGGTAAAGAATCCCCAGAAAACGATTACCTAACATCTGCTGAACAACTGACAGCTTGATTTATCTCACTACTCAGAAAACTGTATATTTAAGAAAAAAATATCAAATGAGAGCTGGTATGTGAAAATACTGGAACTGAGGCTTTGAGCAGCAGATTTGTGCTACAGAGGACAGCTAGTGCTTTTTCATAACCATGCAGGCCCTTTTTTTATGCAGCTCCTTCCTGAACAATCCTGGAAGACTACTCCTCAAAGGAACCTTTCTCTGGTAACAGTGAGAGTTAATATGTTTTTTTCACTAGATATTCAAGTAAAGTAAACTTCTGACTCATGTCACCTTATCTTTTGCAAAGTCTTCCACTCAGATTTCTGTCTGATGTTTCAGCTCTTACGCTTGTTCTTGCCTTGAATGCTCAGAAATTTAGTGGTCAAAGATCTGAACAAGAAAGTTGGGAGTTTTCTCTCTACAGAAGTAGCCCATAGCACCCAGGACACTGGCTGATCCCAGAGCTTGCCTTGGAATCACTAAAATCAATGCAGGACCAATACATCCTCACCTGGCACCCCCCATCTGCCGGCACGGCTTCACCTGCCACTTCAGACCCCAGCCCTAGTCACCCACATCTTTCACCAGCATCCATCACCTCATGACACCCACCCTGCTCCCTAACTGTACTGGGCTGCTGGGGCACCAGCATTACCAAAATCCCTCCTTTTCAAGCCCAGAATTTGGGCAGGGACCAGGCAGTTGCTTTTCTATCACGTAGCATGTGCAAGGGTCACATTGGGCATGATGCGCAGGCCAGGACCATGATGGAAAGCTTTTCCCTCTGGTAAATTTGCACTCGTAGTCTAAGGCAAACCTGCATCCCACGTGTTTATGGTTGCTCTGCACAGTGACAGTGGAAAAGGATGTCTGTGGATATTGCTTCTGACTTAGACAGATCGTTCCAGCTACAGAGGCTGTTTCGGGGCTGCATTTGCCTACATGTGATGTGGACAAGCTGAGCCTATGTTAGTCTTTGAATGTGTTCCTGTGCTACAGGGGCAAGCCCCAAAGTCATGTTTAGAGAACATCTGTCCCTGACACTGAGTTGAGGCTAGGTATTAACTCTCAGGCCCAATCTTAGATGGGTAATCTTAGGTATGTTCTGCCTTGTGGCAATTAATGGACACAACACAACCTAGGGGAAGAAAACAGCAAAGAAAAGGCTTTAATCTTACTATAAACTAAGCCAGACAAGGCCAGCGCTGTTCCTGTGAAGGAGGAACACATGCCCTTGGGGTTGATATCACCACTGAGACAAGTATTGTTAGGAAAATGACAACTTTGTGCCAATTCCTATTTTTCTTTTGTTGGTGGGTTTTTTTCCTTCAGTCATATCTTGCCTTTCCATGATGCTGAGGACTGAGATGAGTAGAACCCAGTGGTAATTATCACCCAGCATCGAGCTCTGCTTTTGAGATGAAGGTGAGGAAACAGGCTGGCTATTATGCGGAGACCACAGAGTGAAGAGAGTCACACTAATGAAGACAGGAAGGATGACAGACTCAGGAAAGTGAATAAAAAGCATCAGGCTGGAATAACAGCAACAATTTTACTCTAGTTTATTCTGAAACCAAAATTTGGATTTAAAATATGTTTATAATGAATGATACTCTCTCTGCAGCCCAGTGCTGTTATGTGGTGAACAGATAGCAGGGCAGGATTATTCACCAGCAAAGTAAGGATCTGCAATGGGTGGTGGAGCCCCACAGACTCTGCTTAGAGGCAAACTCCGTCAAGAAAGGGCAGAGACATCACATCACAGATTGAAAGCTCTCTCCGAGGCTTATCATCAATAAAATGTAAGAACATTAAAAATGAGGACAGCAATTTGTGCATTCAGATTTTCATTCTGGCTGGCAATGTCACAGGGCAGTGAACAGCAGTCCCAGCCATAAAACATGAGCTGACCCGAAAGGGAACTATTTTCCTTTCTGCTTTTTTCTTGGCTGAGACACCTACACAGCAAAATCACTTATCTCCCCAGCTGCCTCTGCTCCAGCAAGCAACAGAGTTGGCAATTCTTCTGTAGGCATTAAGGTCCTGATCTTGCTCCCAGCAAAGTCAAAATTCCCACTGTATAAAGGATCACAACTAATTTCCTGCAAGCTCAGTGAAGTTGTTGGAGTCAGCTTCCCAAAACAAGCCAATGCATTTTAAAAACCACAGTTGGGGGGTCTACTGCATTATAACATGATCCCAGAGAGAGTAGAAATTGCTTTGAGGTGAGTGCTCATGGCTATTGTTTTAGGCTGCTGACTCAGGAAGACAGGGCCACCTTGTTTCTCATATGAAAGGACTTTTTTGTTTGTTTCAGGACCACACAGGCTAGAAATGGCTTGAACTTGTTGGTTTGTGGGTGGAAGGAGGAGTGGGAGGTTTCCTCCGTTGGCACAAATTGTGGGGAAACTCGGGGTTCTCAAGAAGCAGCTTTCTGGTGCCCCAGGAGAGTGGGAGGCCATCAAAGCTCTTGCCAGGGCTCCCCACAGGCACCAAGGCTGGACACCAGGGTTCCATGGTGGCAGGTGCAGCTGGCAGAGTGTCCCCAGGGCAGCTGAGTTGTGGGAGCAACCTTCTGGAGAAGGTGGAAACTAGATCAGAGGGCACTGCACAGGAAAATGCTGGGGAAAAACCAAGCTTGGAGAGGAAGCTGGGGCTGCAGTAGGCATCGTGGGATTCATCTGAGCCATTAATAAATGCCAAAAGAGGAAGGGAGTTGAGCCAGGATGCTCATTAAGGGTCCCCTGCTCCATGGAGGGTGGAGGAGGGACTCTAATCATGCATCCTTGGTCTGTGCAGGTCTAGAAAGCTGGCTGCTGATGAGGTCGAAGCCATAGTGTGTCACTGGCACAGCCCACTCCATGCTTTCTTCAGGTCCCCCCAGCACATGGACTGCCAGCAATTCCTATTGATGCAGGGACCAGTCAGTCTGCTACAGGCACAAGTGTAAATGTTGCTGAGGAAGCTGTTGCCTGAGTCTGTCTGACCAGTCCTGAATTAGTCCCCACTTAAACACATGCAGAAATAAAATGAGCCTATCGCTTTCCTATCAGCAATTTATGGAACATTAGAGTCTGAATTGGCAAAAGTCCCACTTTGCTGAGAGCAAGATCAGGCACTCGCGCAGCACTTCATGTACAATTACTTTTAATTCGGCTCAGTTACCAGTGAACTATTATATCTGCAAGAATTTTTAAATGGATCATTTTGTCAGTTTTTCTCCTTACACTTGGTCTGCCTTAGACACTTGTCACCAATTTTATTTAATTAGCACCACAATTGTATTAACACCACATTTTTTTTAATTTAATTATGCTCCTGCAGTACCCCAGCTTGTTTTATGCAATTAGCGCTCTACTTTCATACAAATTAATCTCCCTCGAGAACTGCATCGAAAATAGAGAAAAAGAAGAGACCTCATTTAATGGAAATAACAACATCAACTGACTATATATGTATGTAGCCCTCATATGTTGCCAAACATGCAATTTGAGATTTGTGCCTCCCATACCCATGAAATGATCAAGCAGTTTTCTCAGGAGTGAATTCACTAATTTAATTTTGTTGTGAGCTTTCTGTCCCAGTCGTAGCACAAAGAGTTAACTCTGTCTTCTACTCTATCAGGCAATTTAATCTAAAGAGGACAAGAGGAAGACTGGTTCCTGTATCTGGTAAACATTTGCTTTATCAGGGAATGTAAGAGTACCTCTAACAGTCCTTTCTCACTTCAGCTGCAGCCACAGAGAATTTGATGCCTATTTAGGGTATTTAAAGCCACTGAGTACTCAGTCTCTGTGATGATCTTTCCACGCTGAGGTTTTGTCTGGTGTTTTGACTACCCTCCACATAAATTGTGACAAACCTGAACCACTAATTTATATTCCAGCTTGCTTATACAGTGAACAGTAAAACAGCTAATCCTGAGGCAGCAGAAGAAGCTGAATGGGCCAGCTTCACTCATTATCCATCTTTGTGGCATGGTGTCAGAAGTGAACAAGAAGCATGGCCCGGGAGGGAGTGTTTTGCCCAGTTATTTGCTTTGAATTTCTTTGTACCAACTTTTGTATTAATTTGTCATTCCCTGCACTTAAAAGTGTTTCATCAAACAGAAAATGTGTGGAAAGCCTGTATGAGAGCAGAGTACAGGGCCAAAGAGGTGTACACACACCCATGCAGTCAAACAGGCGTAATGGGGTGGTATAATTCATCTCGAGCACCACAGCTAAGGGACACAGCTGAGTATGTGGAGACAGTCTGCAATGCCAAGGTAATGAAAAGACAGCGAGTGTGATGGCATAGTGACCAGCCAGTCAGTACCCATTCAGTACAACCCAAAAGCTACTTCTGTGTTTTATGAAAAAATCTGAGAAATTGGACCTAGGGTGGACACTTCAGACCATCACCAGAATCACCAGTAAAACTAAGATGAGATGCATTTTTGCATGTTTTCACAAGCTGGATTTCACAGGACCTGACATCCCTGCTGCTGCCCTCGGAGACTATCAAACAGGGCAGCAAACCTCTCCAGCCACCCCAAATCTTCTTACATCATCCTCAGGTATCCTTCTCATAGACATCTACTTCGGGGAACCCCTGCTTATTGCACCATGAATTGAGAGTCCACAGAACAATCCAAACAGACTTGGCTGAAAGATTTGTGGTGAAATGGAGGGAGGAATTTGTGCCTGAAGCATGTTCACTCATGCTCTTTTCAGCCCTGAAGCCATGGTGCTTTTCTCCCAGCCTTCAGAGTGATTGTTTGAGGAATTCCATTTTTGGGGAGCTGTAAGAGGCTTCTCCTGCAAATGTGATCTGTGTTACAGAGGAGATGGAAATAAGCTACAAAGAATGGGAGTTTGGGCAGCTCAGATATTATCCCAAATCTTTTTTGGTCTTTGGAATGGTACTAGGAATTTTGCACAAAGATACATTTACCATTTGACCAGAAATACTATAAAAACACCTTTACTGTTAATGGCTTCTCCTGCTTTCTCAAACCATAATGGAGAAAAGATACATTGAGAAAAAAGGCACAAATGGAAAGCTAATAAAAAAGTGGGGATGAGTCAATCAGCCACACAGAACTGAGAAGAGATCCAAGACTGTCAATGATTAACAGGAGTACATCAGGGGTTTTTGGTTTCTCAAAGCTTACATCACATTTAAGTGGAATGTGATGTGCTACAACCTTCTGGTGTGTTTTAGAGCAAAAGCAAGTCCTACTTAACATAACTTCTTTTCACAACTGACTTCTTGAAACTTTACCCTTTAGATGGTCAAACAGACCATTTTGAGCATCTGACAACCCTACACTAGCCAAATCAGATTAGCCATCAAAGAAATAAAAACCCAGGACTTGACTGGACATCTTCTGTGCTCTGGTACAGCTGTACATAAAACAATACCAGAGTGGCTTTTGAGTTCATCCCGTTGCCATCAACCTGTATTTTGTTGGTTTGTCATCTTTCATTTTCAGATACATAAGACAGAGAGAAACTTGGTATCCCCTAGTTTACTTGGTGACAGAGGAGCTTAATAAGGTAGCCACATTCAGACTGTGTAGAAAAGCAACCAGAAGTTCAGCAAATGTCTCCCTCACCATTCCTAGATACTCTCTGGAGGACACAGGAGCTGTGAACAGCTTGGAAAGAGCAAGCTGCGAGCTATACAAGCACCACTGCATGGATGAACCTTGACTCCTTCAGCACAGTCTTTGCATGGCAGTTGCCTTTTGCCTGAGGTGGAGGCCGAGGGGATGTTGGCTGCCCACCTTGGGCACGGACCTGCATTTATGTATGCATTTCTGGCTTTAAAGCCACTTTTGCTCTTATGTTCCTCACAGGCTATGCTATGGTTTGCCTTTAAATCAGTCTCCAGTCCTTCTGTCTCTGTGATATCCATGATAGTTCTAACACAGGCAGCTTCTCCCTCTGCTTCACAGTCCTTTCACCCTAGCCTGCAGCAGGGTTACCAACATGTGTTTGTTAAAAAGGGTTGTGAAGGGCTTTATTGCTCCTTGCCAAGGTACAAACAAAGGACCCATTTTCTGGGATCAGTATGAAATAAATTATTCCCATGTTTCCCACGTAGAAGTATTATCTTTCTAGAACCTTGTTACCTGGTATGTTCAAGTGGTCCAGTGAAGGGCAAAACATCTGCATGATATTGGCAGAGCCAACATTCCTAGAACAACCTGGCACTTTCAGAGGTTCCCTGGGTAGTGACTCTCCATCTTCCCCTGTTTACACCCTCAGGGCAGCACTCATAAGGATGACTGTGCCAGCACTTCCCTCCCTCAGGGTTCTTGGTGGAGGAGAGGTGGGATTTCATCCTTCTTCTCTGCTTGCCAAGCTGAGGAGGAGCACATTACCCCTGCATTCCAGGCAGCTTGCTTCCCAGGCCTTCCTGAGGGCACCACTGAAGACAAAAGGCTGTGGCTAAGTGTTACAGTTTAGCTGTAATTATTCCCAGGAGAAGATCCTTAAGGGCCTCATCTATCCTGGGCTTCTGCCTTGGTCACAGCCAGCAATGATCTCACCAGCAGCAGAGGTTTTCCAGAGCACAGACACAGCCATTCCAGAACGCCATTCCATAACACCATTCCCACCTCCGTGGTTTGTCCGGCGGGGACAAGCTACTGGATGAAGGCTGATTTTGGCAATTCCGGATCTGGGATCCGGTGTTAGACGGGTGAAGGCATCAGCGTCGCCAGCTGATTGCTGCCTGCCTCCCCACAGCCCCGGCAGGTATCTGTGCTTCTGATTGCTCAGATGCAAAGTGCTGTGGGGGTTTTCTGATCAAACCCTCATGACCACAGGGCTCCTGCCACCCTCACAGGGCTGGCATTCCAAGGCTTAGCCACGAGACCTGGGTGGTGCCTTCAGCTGAAGGGTTTCCTCCTAGCACATTAAAACCCCACCGGCTGAAAACCCCTTGTTAGCACTTGCGGCACGGAGCAGCTGATCACTCCAGCAGCAGAGCAAGTTACTTTGGAGATTAATGACACGCTCGTTCAGCTTTGTCCTTTCTGTTTGTTAACTAGTTCCTTCTGCAAATAATAAATACGGAGGTGGGGGGTGGGGGAAGCCCCCAACCCTGTTCTGCAGCACACCACTGTGAGGAGACAGGATTAGAATGACATCAAGTGGCTTTCAGCGTGACTTTGTGCAGTGTCAGGGTAGACATTCATGCTGCAATGCAATTATTCAGTCAATCCCACTCCCTGTGAAGTCAGTGGATACTGTGCCAGGGACTTCAAAGGAGGAAGGATCATGCCCTCCTGTGCATTTTAGGGCTCTAACAGAGGTTGCTAAAAGCAGTTTTTAAACAAACTAATCCTATTTATTTTTCACAGAAGCATGCAGAAACACTAGACTTGCTAGCTGCTAAGGGAATTCCAATTTTTCTGCACTTCATTGTGTTCCTAAGCAGAACAAGAATGAAAACTAAAATCTTTTTTTTATCTTCTGAAAAATGAAAATTCAAAAAACTGCAGTTTCGATCAATGAAAACATTGTTTTCCAGCAACATCAAACTATGCTTTTTTGGTTTGGATATCTGCTACATAAGAGATTACGCTGTGTCACAGAGCATTTAAAATAACAGTTTCAGTGGTGTTTTAGTTAAATGAGACCCAGAATTGTCCAGTCTGACAAGGTCTGTAAAGAATGTCTGGATTACATTGCAAACTTTTCATCTGCTGTGTTTTATTTGTAACTGAAATCCAGAATTAGTTGATTTTTCATTCTCTGATTGATAGAGAAAAAACAAAGTTTTTGAGCAGCTCTAACCATCGTCTACTAACTTACAACTTGCCTTAAGGAAGCATTTATAAAGAATTAATAAATGACCAAGAGATACTACAGATTTGCTATAGACATGAATATTATGTATTATAAATGCTCATATGCACACAAGTGTTACAGAACTTGAGACAATTTGACAATTTGACAAAGCCCATTGACCTCCTGTCCTCTACAGTAATCAATTAACCATACACTAACCCATCCGTTTATCCCGTACTAACCATGGGTCCAGCTTACTGTGTTGATAAAGCCTACCCCTCATGTAAAAACATGGCCATTTATGTCAGAACTACTTTGTACCAGCACTCAGGGTGATATTCCAGATGTGAAGGCCAGCCTCCACAAAGGTTTTCATAGAATCACTGAAAGATTTCTGTTGGAAGGGACCTTAAAGATGATCTAGATCCAACACCCCTGTCATGGGGGCATGGCAGGTGAAGTGCTCCAGGTGAGATGCCAAGTGCAGTACCAGGAGGTGTTTATATCCCTGCTCACATCGGGCTGGGCATGGCACTGGAGGAAATGACAAATGCAAAAGGGATGGGAACAGAAGGGAGATTTATGCACCACCAGGTCACAAGGCTGCTAGTTCTCACGTTGTCCAACTTAATGTCCTGTTTAAAGGCCACTGCTTTAGCTTCATCTGTGAGAAGCAGAGCTCTGATGACAACCTGGGATGTAACAATTTATGTACTTCTAACACAAAGAGCCAGCTCCTCTCAATCCCCTTTCAGATACTTCTCCCACAAAAATGGAAACAAAAGATGATTGCAAAGCCCAGGAGGCTACTGGGGCTTTGCCGTTCAGAACAGCCATTTCCTACCCCGCAAGAAAAAGAGAGCTAGAGAGGGAGGGAGGTGGAGGTAACACACAGCACAATTTACTGCCCAAAAACAACCTCCTCAACTAAAGGCACAACTGTAATCATTGGTGTGAAAATACACTCCCCGGCAACATGTGAGAGTGATTTACAGCACGGCTTCATTCCCAGCAAAAGGGCTTTTGGCAGTCAGGAATGCTGGGCACATCAGCTCCGGGCTACAGCGCAAGGGGTTGCGTGCAGGTTAGAGGGGCATCTCACAGAAAGAATGGGGTGCTTTCTCCTCTAGTAGCCTGATGCTGTACAGACACAACATTTCAAAATGCATCCCATTAAAACACAAGTGCAATTATGATAACGGCAATGAAGAACAGTGTGCTGAAATAGTTTTAATGTTTGAGATATCCCAGTGAATGTTTCTGATTTACAGAAATCTTAAGAAGCTTATTGTATTAGTTCTGTTTCCTCGGTTAAGCAAAATCAGCTTTAAATCCCTCTTCCCCAAGAGAGGCAAATGGAAAGTATAGGTGGTAGGTATTAGAGAAACTCAGATTTTAGCAGAATCAGTTTAAAGTAACTCTTAAATTTTATCACAAATATCTGCTAACTGATCTAAAATGAAGCATGTATCAATTTAAATTGAGCTCTCATGGAGGCTTGCTTCAGAACAAGCTAATACAGAACAAACTAATCAAATAGACTGCCATCTATTCTAACAATTGCTAACATTATCATTACTTCTAAACTGAACAAGACATGCCAGGCTCAGAGTTCGATCTGCCGCTGAAGATGCGAGACGTCTAATGTCATCTTTCAATATTAAATACCAAAGGCATAAAGGTGAGTATCTTGAGAAGGGATTGCAACACATGCAAAACTTGAAAAAGAGTCCCTGGACAGAATTAATTCTATCAGGTTTTAGCTTTCCTGACCTGGTCTCTGGCTGCTTTGACAATTTCTCTGAAATTCCTTTGCGCTGATCTTCAGGTGCTCTTCTGCTGACCTGTAATCCCTCTCCAGGCTCTGGGCATCTATTGCTGGCACTAGCATCGAACTGGTAGAGATGGGATGGATTAAGGTTTCCCCCCCCGGAAATTTTAGTTAAAGCCCTCCTCACCAGCTGGGCAAGCCTATGGTCAAAGCTGCTCTTCCCCTTCTCTGACAGACCCTAGTAGTCCCATGGTCTAAGTGGCAAACCCCTGGCTATGGAATCAGTCCTGTAACCATTTGTTGATTCAGTGGATTCAACTGGCCCTTCCAATATAAAAACTACCTGAGCTTCAGAGTCACTTATGTCACAGCAGCATGAATGTACAGAGCTCTTCATGACACTTTGCCCTACTTTTCATGGTCAACATGGCTCAGATCACTAAAAATAAAGTCACTACTCATAGCTTCATTTAACAGCATCACTAACAGAGTGAGGAAAAACTCACACAGAAGAAAACAGGAAATAAAGGGCAAGGTGGAACTCCATTTCCTAATTCTCAGTAGTCCATACCTAAATGTCCATACATTCCCCCACAACAGGCCTGTTATAGGCCAATCAACCCATACTCTGTCTAATTCTCTAACTTATTGTGCTGCTAAACAATGCCCACTTTTCTACAAAAGGGGAAACTGAGTTTTGGAAAGATAAAGAAAGGGAAAAAGAGCCTTGCCCAACCTCCAACACTGCACTTCAAAGAATAGATGGCATGTTTCCAGTCCTAGTGGACACAAGGCTTACAAAAATTATCCATATGCATTATTATTTCAGAATTTTAATGACCAGCCACTATTGTTATCATTATCATGGAAACTATTTTACTGCCATCGGTAAGTAGCAGAAGTGGTCCTGAAGTGCAACATCAAGAGGCATCAAGACAAATTTGCTAAGAGTGTGCAACGAGTAGAGCCCCAGCTTCATACCAGACCAGAGATTCTGGTCCAGTATTTCCCATTCAGTTTGCTGCCTTTCCTCTAGATTTTTCCTGCACAAACACAATCATGTGTCATGCACCCTAAAAATACTTTTCTTCTATTGATCCATTTATCATTTGTCTTTCTTCATGAAAATATTGGGTGATTGGTAATTTGCAGTTACTATTAGAAGCGGGTAATCATCCCACCAAATAGAGCAGAGGTGCCTCAATAAAAGATGCAGCAAACACAATTAATTGGGTCTTGAATGAGTGAATTAATGGTTTACTAGATCTTAATGAATCATCTGCTACTTCCTCAAATATGTCGTGGGAAAAGCTTTAGAGGTGCCTAGAGGGTCAGATTCCCTCATCCGTGGCAAAGACCACAAAGAAAACTACTTACAGTTGAAGGTCTGGGAATTAGAGTAAGTAAGTAAATAGGGCTGGGTTACCACCTAGGGTCAGCCGTATTCAAAACTTGGGAGAGCTCTGGCAGATGCCCTCCATGTGGATTCTGCAGGCTCCTGGGAGGTGAGGGAGGAGGAAGACACCTGTATGGCATGACTGGACTCCATGAAGATCCTGGCGCCTTCCTGCATCATTGGGAAACACCACAAGAATCAAAGAGCCTATCACTGAGGCGAGCACATGCTGACTGGAGGTTAATTGTGGCCGTCAGAGATGAGTGGTTACATAGTTGTGCCTGTTTTAAATTAACGAGGCAGTTATTAAGTTCTATGGTTCTTTAGAGAAGAGGTTGTAGAAAAAGATGGAATCTCTTAAAAAAAAAAATCAAAACATTGTTTTGTCTGCTGAATGAGACCATGTGAAGTTGGCAGGAAAACATATCTGCCCACGAGCAAGAAACTTCACTGAAGATCTCAATGGACTCAAGAAAAAAATGCTGACCAGAGCCCACTGACATATAAAATGTGTGCTATTCAAGACACCCAGATTATTCTTTTTTCACATCGCATTTAGTGCTTCTTAGAAGCCTACAAAGAAAGAAGAAAAAAATGGACAAAAAACCCCTGCTTCCATAGCTCCTTAAAAAACGTCCCTTGCATGCTGTGAGCTAACTTTGGTGGACATGGCAGCAGTTGAACATCATCATACCCACACTGTTCTCCCATGCAGCCCGGGAAACCAAGTCTTCTTGGTGCTGCTCCTTGAAGGAACAAGACCTCTTCTTCCTCCTCACCAGTAAATTGATGCCTGCTGTTGGCAAGGCAATGGGTGACTTGCTAGAGGGTGAACCAATAGTTTACTCAGTCCTGCTGTGCTGTACAGGAGAGTGATCTCTTGTGTTTATACAAATGAAAGCTTCACTGCCTTGGACTGCTGCTGAAAATGAGGAAGACATTTCCATGCAACCTTTTAGACTAGCTTTCTTTTAATGTTTTAATTCTGTTTGATGACATAAATCCAGTCTGCAATTTCATGTTGCTGGAGGTACAGTAAAAGTATAAAATAAAAAGACGGGCCCTATCTCAAGGAGTTTGCAGTCTAAACACAAGTCAAAACGAGAACAGATGAACAGACAGAGTAGAGAGCACGGCTGAGATTAACCAGGGATAAGATACAATAGAGGAAGAAGTGGGGATAAAAGAGACAGCCCGATGAAAGTTGGAGGAAGATAAGAAGGTCCTCCAAAGGATATGCTGAAGGAGATTAAAGAGGTAGGAGGAGAGGCAGGAAATGATAGCCCCATGGAAGCCAAAGCAGAATAAGGTTTCCAGAGGAGCAGCCCTGACTGTCTCGACTGGGGCACGTTTTTCGGTGAAAGTTCAGGGGTGTCTATTGTTACAAACCTTCAAGGGGAAAGGGGTAGTTGGTTTGGGGGGGTTGGTTTTATTCCTCTGTAACAGGGATAGGCCTTGAGAGATTCCCTAGAGCATACTTTCTTTATAATCCTTTCGGGATTAAATAACTCCAGACACATTTCCCTGAGGGCTGGATCCCCTTTCAGTTTGGCAGGCTGGATAGGCAGCTGCAGCCTCTCCTCACAGAAGGGGAGGATGTTAACTATCTCCCTGCCACAGATTGCCTGCCATGCCTGATGTTCCTTAGGCTGGGATCAACCTGACTTTTACCCTCTAGGCCACCTTTGACACACAGAGGAGCAGAGGGCTGTGCTGCCATCCTGTGAGAAGGATGAGGCTCCAGAGGACTATGGCTGCACCATAGCTGTTCAAGGAGGGGAGAGTGTTGCTGGCTAAAAGAGCAACCAGAAAAAATGTGTGTACATGAACACTTCCTTCTGCAGTATATTCAGGACATCCAAACTGTACTAAACCTCTAGAAAAATGAGGCTTGTTTTCTTGGGATGTGGAAGAGAACAGAGAAATCTTCTCTCCTGCCCTGACAAGACAAAGCACACATGAGAATGTAAAGCCATATAATCTCATCAGATATGGATGCTTACCAATTCATCCCAAATTACAAGTGTCCTGGTTGGGATGCTCTCCTGCATGGCACAAGTACAGTCCAATTCCCATGGATTTCACTCACAATAAATCAGTCCGCAGGGAGTGACTTGAAACCTAAATTTCCCCAATTCAGAGATCATCAGATTTATTTCCTGATTAAAAACCCAACTTTTACTTGCTTCAGTGAGGAGAAAGCCAGAATAGCCCAAGTTGAAATCTCCTCTGTGTTATTTTAGTCTTTCTTTTAGTAGCTTTGTTTTATCCCTCCTTTCAAGAAGTTATATCTTACCAATATGCCCACTTACTCAGTTTCAGTACCATGTGTGTAGCTAGGAGAAGGGAAATATGAAAAACCAGCAGTGGTGATACATTTCATTTTGCAGGGATGTGACGGGTAGTGGAGCAAGAAATTACCTACCAAGACAGCAAGGAGGAATTGGAAAATGCTCCTTGTGGTCCCCCAGCATGATAACTTGAGGGGAGTAGCTGGTATAATATTTTCCACAAGTCACTAAACTTTGTTTCTAAAAGAGTAAGTAAACATTGGTAGAACCTGACCAGACCCTACTCTTTGCTGGTTTCATTTGGAGAGCTCACAGTACTGGAAAACAACAAAACAGAAGGCACATTTTTCTCATCTGAACTGGAATGTCCCCACCACATGGGGACTCACATCTTTCTTCTTGCTTAAGCCAAGCTCTCATGCAGTGTGTGTGGGAACTCAGCTATCGCTGCTTCCCCTTTACTGCCAAGATGGGGGGAACCATCTGCAAATGTATAAAAAGATTAAATTAAGGAAATAAATGTTTCAGCAATACCAGTCGTGCTATGTGAGCTGTCATGTGTGCATGGCCCAGCATATCAGTCATTTGCCTGATGTTCCCCTTATCATGGAAAGTCAGCACGAGCCTTGTAAATCTGAAGCCATGGGGCTGTAGCTTCTTCCTAGTCCAGCCATGATGGCCAAAAAGGCTAGGATTCCTTCCTAGAGGGATGTTTTTTACCAGCCCAGCTGATACTGTCTTATGTGCTTTTAGGGAGTCAGCACACTTGAGCCAAGAGGGGTAAGTTCTGCATGGGAGACGGGACAGGCTGAACAGAGTGATGTGGGTGGGCAGCGCAGCCTCCACAGCACCCAAAGAGGACAGATGCCCACAGCTCATGCAGCCTGGTTTGATGCATAACTTTGGTGCAAGTGCTTGGAGATGTGAGTGCTCAAGGCCACAGGGCTGCCTTACCGCAGCAGCGTCCGCTCAGTCCTGCTCTGCATTACAGACTCCCTGCAAACAGCGCGATCCTTGTGGAAATGGCAGATATATCTGTTTATCCTCTGTGGGAACGGAGTAAATCTAATTAAACCAGGAGGCTTCCAAAGTGCCATTAAGGCAAATTGGTGAAACGTATTAAATTACGCTCCCCCCATTTTCCTGTGGTTTTGGCCTCCCTGTCTGAGGGACAGGATTTTAGAGCACACAGACTGATGGAAAGTTCCTCAATCTCCAAGGAAAGATGGGAGAACGAGTGGTCTGTTCACATTTTCCCATAAGTATCACAGTAGCAGTCTGTTAGGGAAGGGTTTATTTTAGGAAGAGCTATTTTGAAAACTAAAGTGTCACATCCTGGCTGGCTCTTCTCATGGTGTTACTATAATCATCCAGTTATGACAAGCTTAATGCAGAAAAAGCAACCTTTTTTTCCTTTCTTTCCTTTTTGGGGAAAAGAAACAATGTAGTTAGCATATTTTTGGACAAAGGCTGTAATTTTATTTCTTTTTTGGTACTCTTTTTGCTTTTCCCTCTCATCTAACACTATTTATAAAGCACCAGACGCTAGATCGAGGAACTCTCTGTCCTTTTTGATGCAGAAGTCAATGCTTGCAGCTCTGCCTAGCCTCTCAGCACACTTGAGTGGGTTTTCTGAGTCTAATACAGCAAGCACCTTTCTGGCTGGCACACACTCTCCTGAGTTCCCCTGCTTTCACACAGCTGTGGCCAGGGGTAGGAAACCACAGCCAATGAGAACTCAGCATCTCCACTATCTGAGTTAGCACTTTTCAATTTTAAACAGATGCATCCAAATATCAAGGTCATCCTGCAGGTACCTGTGTCTCTCCCCAGAGAGATACAACTTAGGTGAGCAGATGTCTTGCTGTGGATTCTGAGCTGGAGGAGCCAAGTCAGCTTAGCAGGCGTGAGAGCTGGGCGGTGACCAGGCTGGCTTATGCTGCTGGTGCCACACACAGCAGAGGCCAGGTCTTACAATTCTCTCTGCTCTGCAGGCTGGACTCTAGCTAAAGGCCAGAGTAGCTTGGAGCAGGACTAAAAGACTGGGTGCTTTCATGAAATAAAATTATTTTCACAGCTGGAGTTAAAGCACAGTAGCTCATTCTGACTTCAACTGCATTTTCTGTGGAACAGAGACACAAACAAGGCAAACACAGACTGTGTCTTCTCTTGCACTTAAGTAGCTCCTGCTTTGAATTCAAAGGGCATAAGTAGGAAATTGATATACTTTCTAATTTATTGGAGAGAAGATAACTCTCGGAAAACCAAGGAGACTGCTCTCAATTTATGGGAAGCTGGCGCTTTTAAACAGTGAATGAGCAAATGTTGAAAGAGTCCTGTCTGTAGAGCTTCATGCATTTAATATTCAGAAGACTCACAGGAGATGCTAAAGTGCCCTCAGCTCAGAAAATTAATAAAATATTATCTCATGAGTGAACTTCAAAAGCTTTGGCAGTTCCATTCATTCCACTTCAGATAAGCAGCCAAAATATTGCAATATCCTGCTAACCTGATATGAAACATCCAGCTTACCTTGGCCAGTAACATTAAGCTGGAAATGTGTGAACAATCTTTATTATTGAATATTTAGCCATTTCATCTGCTCTGTTGTGCCTCCCTATCCCTGGATCCAGTAATTCCTGCTTCTAAAGGTGGATCTAGGTCCAGATACTCTGTTGGGCTTTGACAAAACAGCAAGGATCTGAAGATGCAGGATTTAAAGGCTGCTTTTGGCAAACCTTGCAGCTCTGCCCTTAAGGGATGGCCTGTCCAGAGATATCTCTCTCTGGGGCAGGAAGACCCTATTTGGCTGATGGGTAAAATGGCCATGCAAAAGACATGGTAAGAGGACAAGATCTGAGGAGAGGACACTTTGGAGTGATCCTACACTTTGGTGGCTTTGTGCTCCCAGCTGTCTGAGCAGCAGCTTGGACAGCCTTTGAGTTGGGCTCTCAGTTATTTCTTTCTCCCTTGACAGTTTTGGTTTTTTTTATTTTGTTTTCCTCAGGCTTCTCTTGCCATAACAAATTACTGATGCTGCTAGAATGTAAGCTATTGGTAGGAGCCAAACCTTTTAATTTTGAGCCATTGGGTGGCCTTACCCTCAGGCCAATGCATGCTAATATGAAGGGTTCATGCTCCACAGCACTGAGGCCTGGCACTCGCTGAGGGTGTAGGTGGGGGCACTGACGCTGAGATCCCAAATTCAGATGACGCCTGTGGGAGTCAACACATACTAAAGTCTTCCCTGCTGCAGCAGCAACTCACCCAACCAGCAGTGGGATGATACATCTCAACAGCATGCCTATGTGAAATGTTTATCAGCAAGAGTGTGGCCAGCAGGACCAGGGCAGTGATTGCCCCACCCCGTACTCAGAACTGGTGGGGTCGCACCTCAAATCCTGTGTTCAGTTTTGAGCCCCTCACTACGAGAAGGACATTGAGGTGCTGGAGTAAGTCCAGAGAAGGGAAACAGAACCGGTGAAGGGTCTGGAGCATAAGTCCTCTGAGGAGTGGCTGAGGGAGTTGGGGTTGTTTAGCCTGGAGAAAAGGAGGCTGAAGGTGACCTTATCACTCTCTACAACTACCTGAAAGGAGGTTGTAGCCAGATGGGGGGTGGTCTCTTCTCCCAGGCAACCAGTGACAGGACAGGTGGACATAGCCTTACACTGCACCTTCATGCTGGACATCAGGAGGAATTTCTTAATGGAAAGAGTTGCTAAACACTGGAATGGACTGCCCAGGGAGGTGGTGGAGTCACCATCCCTGGAGGTGTTCATGGACTGGACATGGCATTTAATGCCACAGTCTAGTTGACAAGGTGGTGGTCAAAGTCTGGTTTCTGAGGTCTTTTCTAACTTAAATTATTCTGTGATCCTATGATCACCAATGAATGACTTTTTAGTACTTCAGTGATACTCTGGTAGTGTAATCCAGGACTGAGAGACCCTGTGCTCCTCACCTGCTCTACATTACTTCCTGGATGCCACTTCTCAGAGAACATAAGGGATAGCTGCTTCTCTCCACTTTCTGCTGGAAGATAATACAATCTTAAGCAGTGGTGAATAAATTTACATAAATTCTCCTGTCCATGACTGCATACTGCTGGGAAACAGCATAGAGATCCATTTCTTGGCCACCAGTTCAACAAGAGGCAGTAACAGCTGAGAACCAGCATCATCTCAGGGCTCCCTGGTTATCCACACGGCGTCAGTTATCTCTGTTAGCCCAGATATTCACTTCACCCCAGCCCAAACTGACACTCTCATCAGTGTAGTCTACAGACAGAAGAGAAATTAAATCCCTTCGGCATCTCATTTTCCTCTCATCTCTGCCACCAGTCCCTCCACATGAGGAAGGGAGCCCAGGGGAAGCTTTATTAGTCTGTCAATGAACTTAAAATGATAGCGCTTGCAGGACTGTCAATCCAGCACAAGTAATGAGTTAAATATATATATATTTATATTTAATTGCCAATTCATCAGTAATTCTAGACAGATGGAATCCTTGCATTTCGGGTCAACTTGACATCGCCAGCACTCAAAGGTCCAAGTGAGCATTGCCAAATTTAATGAGCTGCAGTAACAATGTCTCCACATTATTGGACTAATTACTAACTTCTGAAAAGAAAAGAGGAGACGGGGAGGAAGAAAAAAAATCCTCTAAACAGACGAAACTTTAATTAACAGCATTTTGAGATGTTACTTATTACGGAACAAATGCCACTTCAAAGTGAAAATTGCCTCTAGGTGGATAATAGGTCTAATGAAAGGTACAGTAGTCATATATACGGCTTTAAGTCTCCAGAATAACCAGACTTCATGGCAACAGCCAGCACACACCACTCCTCGTGATGCTAAGTTTCTGTTTTCATCAACCATGGGATCATCCAGAAGGGTTTGGCATGAGGGCAGCCTGCTGCAGGTGTATCCCATTTATTGAATCAAAGTACAGAACGTGGTGTAGCTGGTGGATAGTGAGGCAAAGGCCTGGCAACTTGAGTGGCTTGTCTTGAATTTCCAATGCAAGATTCTTACATTTAAAAAAATATTGTTTTCATTAAAAGCAGTGGCTACAGCCTTGGACTTACAGGTTGAACATACATGTTTCGTTAAAACCAGTGGAAAAGTTGCATGTTAAATTTTTTAAAACTTCTAATAATAAAATTCAGCCTCAAATGAATGAAGCAAATGCAAGACTAATTTCTTCAAACTGACTTTCAGCAACTTCTGTTCCTCTTTCTCATGCACACACACACTCATTCATTCACTTATCTAAACAGACATGGAAAAAAATAAAAATCCCAGCCTTCAAACCAGTCAAAATATTTTTCCTGTGAACTGAGCAGGAAGAAAAGGAAGAGGTTTGTTGCTATTTCTATTTTCAAATGCTGAGCATTGCTTAGATCTGCCATGATGAGGGGCCATGTCAAATTGGCTAGATCAGGAAACAGCAGGCTGGAAAAACCTTTCCTTATTCTGTAGAGACCTTCATGAATCTATTCATACCTTGCCCACTTCACTCGCCAGTGTAACCACCTTTATAAACCCCACTGATGGGAACTGCAACCACAGCAGCTCAGAGCCGGCTGTCACCTTCCTGTAATAAATTCCGATGATCCGGGAAGTGTAAATCACACCATTTTGTGCTGGGAAAGCTCAGCGGATACAATAGTTGTGTGCATTTAGGTGCATTTCCCTGACTGGGACCTACAGAGAGAAATTCAGTGCTTGCTGATATCCTGTGCAATCTTAGAGGATTCACCCTGCCAACTGCTGCCCCCCAGGCAGGAGGCAGTGGATGATAAAGCTTGGCATCCTCTGTCTGTACAGAATGCACGCTTGCTGCAAATTGAGCCTAAATATTGCTGGGTGGTGGGGGAGGGGAGAAGGAGGGAGGGGGAAGAGACATTTGTTTAGGCATAAGGACATATCTGAATTTACTCCTTGGTTGTCTTCCCACTCCTGCCCCTCTAGGTCCATTATTTTCCATTTCAGAATTAGCACCTTTGCCAGCAGAACATAAAGTCAATGGCTAAGGAAAGCTGCAGCCTCTGCCCTTAGAGCATTTTCTGCCCTTATGAAAACGCCTTAGTTGAAGCCATTTGGAAACAAAAGAGCAAGTGCTCTGCTGACAATATATTGAAAACACAAGGAACTCTGAATCCATGTGTCCCAGGAGGCTGCCAAGGTACCCAGCCTGGTGGGGTGAGGAAGAGTGAATTCCACATCCCCAGCTCCAGCAGGGACCCTGCTCTGCAGCGCTCTCCTGCTGACCTTCATTTGGCCTCAAGTAGCACTGGTCTTATTGCCTTAGGTGGATCTTACCTTGTTTTCTCCCTTGCACAGGACTCTGTCCTTCCAAAGCAGCCCGTATTAAGTCCCAGCAAAACAGATCAGCAAAATTTCTGTGCTTTGGTAAAGACCCAAAACCACACCTACAAACAGATTAGTCAGAATCCAGAAATTTAATAGTCTAGTATGGAGAGTTAACTTTATCATCACCTTTCCCACCTCCTCCCTCCAACTAAAACACTATAAAAAAAAAAAAAAAAAAAAAGAGAGACAACAGCTAAGAAAGAAGCTGGTGGCTATGTTTAGCTGGAACAGGATTTGAGATTTTGAGGGAAAACCCCTGGCTGTGAAGCACTTGGCTGATGCAATTTAAAGAAGGAATAGGCTTTTACGTATCAGATCCTGACATCAGTGGGTATGCAGCTGCTTGGTTACTGAGAAGAGGATCACAGGACCCACAGACCAAGGTGTACAACAGGAGAATATACCACAAAGCGTGCCTGTGTTGCAAGGGGTGCCTTGTTGGTGCCTTTCATACTACCAAGCTGCACTCAAATCACAGCATACAGTGGCTATCATGGCCATCTCCCTGCCTGAGCCTCCAAAATCTTGAGTAGGTCCTAGTCAACTTAAGCTATGATTTTCCACATAACAAAAATATGACAGCCACCATTTAGCCACATGTGACTTGATTCCTGCTGTGTTCCCAGACTCAGCCGAAGCCTCTCATCCAAGCCATGCCAGCCCAGGTTTGACATATGAACCCAATGTTTCCTTCATCACCTGGCCTGGGGGCTTTTGTGAGCCTTCATGCCAGTGCTCTTGTGTACATAGGAGTTTGTTCCTCTTCCAGCTGTTGCAGTCTCTTCTAACACCCTCAACTTTATTTTTGCTGTGACTTGCAGCTCTCTTGTACTTCTTTCTCCATTTGATACATTCAGACACAAACTTCTCACAGCACAGAAGAACAACAGGCAAACAGCCTTCTCTTATTCTCACTATTGATGCTTAAAAGCAAAAAAAGAATTTACAAATTAGTCTCCCTCACCAAAGAATGGGAGAGAGAAATCCCCAGTGCAGAGTGTTTCTCCCAGCCCTCTGGTATCCATGAGGCACTGCCCTGCCACAGGGGTATGAGGTTTAGCAGCTGTTTGCAAAGTTTTCCCCTGGACCCAGGTTCATGTTTCAAGCTTCTCTCAGAGACTGTGAGTCTGAGACATGGATTTGAGTCATGTCAGTTAGCTCTTCACCCTGACTTGCTACAAGAAAGGGTAAGGGAAAAGATGGATCAAACTGATGACCTTGATAGAGGAGGTGCCTGCACCTTGGTTTACTTCAAATCTTTGAAAGCCTGTTATTGAGTGTAAAAAAATTAATAAAACACCAAAAAAAAGTAATAAAAAGCTAAGCCATCCAATTTTTCTGGCCAAATATTAAGGCACTGGAAGGCAGGCTTTTTAATGGCTATCATTCCTCCTGTGTTATTTGAAGATCCCCTTGTAAATGGGAATCCTGGGTCTGTTTTGCCATCTGTTCCCTCCACTCCTGCCTAGGAATCCTGAAAGGGTATTTATTGTATACGCAGGTTCAGTGAGGCCCACTTACTATAAACAAATACTGCATGAAATATGGTGGGGCCAGCTTTTTCTACAGTGCCTGTATTTATGAGGGACAGTATAAAAACAAATATGTAATCTGGAAATTAACCTGTTAAATGAATGAAAAGTCCTATGGAGCAAAACATAATGATTAGCAGAGCCATTCAGGGAAAGACCCTGTAAAGGGAACACATCTGCTGTCATCCACTTTGCATCAATGCTTTTCACCCCTGATAAAAATCCATTTAAAAGCAGCCATCAGAAAATCATGGGGGAAGGGATAGGGGAGAAGGAGGAGATGATACAACCTAAGAGCTATAAAGCCAACCATGGTACTTCTGCTGTTTCTTGAAATGCCTCTTGAGTCCTGCACCCTGCTGTCCACCAAGTATAATCTATGTTATTTACAGTATGTACTAGGTACAGATTACAGTCACTCAGCTTAAGGGAGGGAAAGGGAACAAGAAATAATAAAAAAAAGAAAAAAAGAAAGAGCAGCAAAGCAGTTGAAGGCCAGCATGGTGTGCTGAACAAAGATTCAAATAAGGAACTGGCAGTGCAACGTGTCTGTGCACACATGCATAGAAAATCATAAATTGCTTTTGACCAGTTGCATAGAGCCTAAACATGGGCTATGTAGAAGAGCAGCACAAGATAAACCTGCTATGGTAATGCAACTCAATCTCGACCTCTGATTGCCAGCTGCTCCTGCGTGCAGTATCACTGCTCAGATGCAGGAAGTACTACTTTAGCTACCTGTTCCTATTCACTCTGTATTTACAGACCTCGAGTAAAATCACAACCTACTCTGCAACCACTTCACCCCACCCACACACAGGCAAAGCTAGTTACAGATGGGCAAGGAGTCACACTTGTTGACACCCTCTCTCACAATGATTTACATTTGCTCCAAGAAGCTCTGGGTATTTCCTATCTCAGTATCTGCTTTCCACTGTGGGTTGCCTGACCCTCCCCATGGAACCAGTTATTAACACTCCAGTCTCTACCAACAACGCAAACAAAATAGGTGCAGGCTGATGCAACTCTGCAAAGTGCCGTACCAAACCCTGATGCAACCCCAACTGAGAGCTGCGATTACTCCCCCAGAGTGTGTGGGATGGGATGCCCTGCTTGCTCTCAGCTTGACTCCTGTTTTCGCCTTTGCCTGCCAGCGCAAAACCTGATGTAACTCACGTCTTCCCTGGCTTCGGAAAGCTGTGTCTGTACCCTGTCTCTAACTGTTCCCAGGTAAAAGCATTACACCGACAATGTGCTTTTCCTTCGTCACGCGTGTGACTTCACGGTCAAACTGAAGTGCATTGCCTTGGTCCTGTTGGCAGCATCGGGATCGTTTCTGCTTCTTACCCATCAATCAAAGTAAAGCAATAAAACCTTCACCCTCGCAGCAAGGAAGACAATGCCCGAGCATCGACTGGAGAGCTGAGTAGAAGATAATGGGCCTGTGCCTTCTCTTCCCCATCCAAAGCATGGAGTAAGGCATCACATAACACAATTTGAGTACTAATTGGCAAAACAGGCATAATAATTTGCTTTAACATGCACTACGTTGCTGATGTATTGTTTGCAAACCAGCACTGACTTGCTGTCTTCTGTGTATGTGAGCTATACGTAAAAGCTTAATGGATTTATATCACTACAGTTACTACTACTGCTCACTGACACACTTTAGTATTTTTATTGCTTTTTCATAGCTGACATGATTCTGATGGTATGTAATTAAATATTTTACAAAGATAGGGTCTGATCCGACAACCCTTATGCACATGAATAATCTCATTATGTTCAGTGACTCTACTCATGTACCCAAAGCAGGCAAGTCTGGGTTCCTACTGTACAAAAGTAATTTTTTTTCCCCTTCTATATTCCTCTTCTGGGATTTTGATGGAATTAATTTCGGGGGGAAGAAAAACTCTTAAAACCTCTTCATATTTATTTTGTGCATTGAAACCTTCACCTAGGATTTAAAGAAACTACAAGAACACCATTGTGGCAGTTATGCTTGGCCAGGGATGGAAAGAAGTAAGAGTTTGTGTTTTGTCAGAGACTGAAAGACATATTGCTTTTTTGCCAGCCTATATCTCAGTGTGGTTTCCTGAGACCAATTAAGAGTTTGAAGGGGGGATTTTTTTTCAAGAATTCATGACTCACTTTAAAAATGTGGTGTATTTCAGGCACGAGGGGGATTACCCAAATGTTTTGGGTTTTTTTCATATTACCTGCAATACTTGTCACAGTCACATGCTTCCTCCAAACTGATACACGTGCAAAATGCTCCTGCACAAGTGTCTTACGGGCTGAGAACATCCTGTTCCCCACTGACACATTTACATCTTCATGTGGACGTTTTGCTTGGCTCCAGCAAGAGACAAACCTGACCCAAAACTAGACTGGGAGCTGAAGATCTTACTCTGTAATAAAACCAGCTTTTCAAGTTTGGATTCAGATCTTGAGCCTATAGGCACACTTGTCCCAGGTGCATTGTCATCCTGGCACGTTGTGCAACACATTGCTACTCATCTAGAATAGCCAAAACAGTCAGACAGGAGGAAAAAGGCACCAGTAGATTTTGGGATTTGAAGATATGGATTCATTTAAGGAGAGGAGACATATTTTAAAACTTTGCAGCCATAACCAAAGGACAGACAAAACAAGAGGGCATTTGGGCCACTATGAATCCCATGAAAAACACCAACCCTAAACAAAACTTGTCACTTTGCAATGCCTGTGCAGTTAAATGAAGGTATTTTTCTAGTTTTCCCACAGCAGAGAATACAGGAAGGCTCTGAGCTCAGCCAGCAAGACTCTCTGGTCATTTTATGCACACACCCTACTTTGTGGACCCCTGAAAAAGCCTCTCTCCCATCTTTGGGCAAAAAAGGAAACCAAATATGAGTTTCTGGAAACAAATAGACCTTTTAAATTAAAACCTACAAAATTATTAGCATAGTATGAAGCCAGTATGTTGCACAATTACACCTAATCTGTGACTGGGAGGCATTAAAGCCGTGACCAGGAGGCATTAAATCTGATCACAGCCTGGCCCAAGCAGAAGGACAGCCATGTGGCTTTTGGGGAGCTCTGCTGGACTAGTAACTTTGAGCATCACTAAATCACAAGCCATGACAGAAGGTGAAAACTTTCTAGCACGTGAAATTCAGGAGAGCTTTGGTGTCAGGACAGGGGTGCAAAGCCCTCTCCTGGTTCTGTTTCCATAGTAGAGGTCACACCACAGGCAAATCCCATCACCTCTCAGCTGCTGCACCCTTTGCAGCCCTTTACTGCTGCTTTGAAGACGGGTGCTTTAGAAACAAGTCCAACAACTCCACTCGTGGCAAGGATCACAAATGTGTTTCAAGACTCAAACTGAAAAGAACAAAAAGTCGTTTATAAATGATCTGATGCAGCAACCTGCTGTCCATACAGCAAGGGAGCGTTACCCTGCCCCAGCAGTCAAGCCCAGAAAGAGGATGATCTTTTGGAGGTTCATCAGCATAGAACCATTGAGCTCTCCTCCTCCATCATCAACTGTTTTTCCAGGGTCTGTTTAGAAAAAACAAGTCTACCTGTACCCTTCTATCTTGCCCACCTTTATATTTTGGTTGGTGTGGGAAAACAGGCTGCCAGACTTGCACCTCCTCTCCTTACCTCCTCCACTCTGGATAGAGTGCAAGCTTGGGCTTCAAGCCTGCTTCCCTTGGCCTGATAAGCTGCTGCCAAGCTGCCATCAGGGACAAAATCAAGAACACTGAAATGGCAGGAGAAAGCCGATCCCGCATGACACATCAGGGAAAGACAACACACACCGAGGCCTCTGGAAAACAGACTCCCTTCTGGCTTCCCAGCCATGTGCACATTTATGAGGTTTGAATAAAATTCAGCTGAAGTATGCAGGCCAACTGCCGCTTATCCAAAATTAACTCAGTTGCTGGACTTTTGTCCATTTAAGAGGCAACTAATCCCACTCTGTGCTGCCTAGGTTAAGCCCTGTCAGTATCTGAAATACCTCAAATAGCATCAACCCTTCTGATAGCACTGCAATGCAGTGTGAACCTTTCAAAACACCTTTTAAAACGTGATAAAAACACACAGATCAAGACACTACGGTGACCCAAGCACATGGATGGGTTACAGCCCTTTGACAAGTCAGGAGCGGCACTTGAGAGAAGTGGAAGCAGGTAGTTAGTGAGACACAAGGTTTACTTGCCCATGTGCACCTATGAACATGAACATATGGATTTCTTTACACCTTGACCCCAGAGAACGGGCATAAAACTTGAAAGTTGCCACCTGGCTTCTGAGATTATTTTTCCATTTATGGATTAAACAACATCTAAACCCACGTGCATGTGTTTTTCTGTTGAAAATAGGCAGCACAGACAGTTGCAAAGCAAGGAGATGGGTGTGAGAAAGAGTATTTCTAGTGACCCAGGGGAAAAGAAATAAAGGGATGAGTCTGGGCCTGCCAAACAGCTGGTTAAACTTCAGAGCACAGTTTAAGACTGTTCTGAGGCTTGTCTACCCACAGCAGAAAAAGCACCTTCTCCTCTGCCTTTGTTTTTGAACAGTTTCCCCAACCCCAACAGGCTGTAAGCTGCTCCATACAGCAAGATCAAGACTTGTCTCCTCACCTGAGTGAAAAAGCCATGTGTTTATAGACGTTGGTTTTGGAGAGAGGTACAGGGGTCTAATCATTTGAGTGCTCAAATGCTTTTAATGTGTTACCACTCTTTTCTCAGCTGTTGCTGGCTAATCCCATCCCTGCCCCGGGCCTGTACACACTGCTAACCCATCGCAGTGCAACCTGTGGTGGGGTTGCTGAGCCCATCTCGGCACAGCGCCAACACACCACTGCCTTCATCTTGGCTGGGGTCCCGAGAAGAGACTGCAATACCTAGTAATCATAAACCCTGTTGATTAAATCCACCTAGCTATTTCACTTAGCTACAAGCAGGGGCGAGGGCTGTCCTGCTTTTCTGCAGTCTGGCCACCTGGCCATACACACAGAGCCAAGGAGAGAACTGGGTCTTCATCTACATTGAATTTGCTGCTGGTCATGGGTTTTCCACCTGCACGTTGCCATGGTCTGACATTGCCAGGTGTGAGATTTGTCAGGATTACAGGAGGAGCTGAAAACATCCACCAAGCCCTGAAGAAGCCTGTTAAATCCTTCACTGAACATATGCAGGGGTGAGTAAGGAAGGATGGGTCCTGTTCTTGTGCTGCAGATGCCCTTCTTCATGCCCTGGGAAAAGGGTATGCCAGGATCTCAAGCACAAGTCCAGAGCTGTTTAGAAAATGAAAACGAAAGGTCCCTTGAACATGTTTTTGTTTCTGTTTTCAACCACTATTTCATTTGCATTGATGTTTCCTGACCAGTTCTCTCCTCAAAATAATTGATGGGGAAAAGATCAAGAGATGTAATTAAAAGAGAAACAAACAGAAAACAAAGGCAAGAGGGTAAATGGGCATGTGACTTCGGGTCAGGGAAGGAAGAGGAGCAGGTGGTGGAACTGATGAGGGAGATTTAATGAACTGCGATTGACTTCGAATAACAAAGGAGGAGGAACCTAATCCTACCAGTTGGATCTGTACACATATGGACTTACCATAACAAATGGTAATCAATCCATCAGCCTTAAATTAAAGATAAGGTGGGCAGGAAGGAAGGGATGGAATTTATTCCCTCCTTCCTCTACCTCCCCCCATCAAACTAAATCTGTTTGCATGTGTCCGTGTCTCCTTTGTCAGAATTAGTCTGTCTTCACTCTCAACCAAAGCCGTCACCTTCCCATGCTTCACTGTGCCACCGTGGCAGGTCTCTTTAGAAGCTTCCCCAGAAATTTAGGATCCTGCTTACTCTGATTCTGCAGTGTATTTCACTCGACACTGATCAAGGCTCAGTAGCCTCAGAAATATGCTCATTGGGCTCTGTGTGTAAACGTTCTGTGAGCTTTAATCAAATGCACATCACAGAGAGTCCTGCGTGACAGAAAGCAGAACCACCATTCCTCAGACCTGCCAAGAATAGCCTCATCTGCAATACAAGTGCTTTTTCTCTTTTGTGTCATTTTGGCCCTCACTTTCTCATTTTAGTACAGGCTGCAGAAATATTCTGGGTTTTATATGTTATCTCCTTGTTTCAAGCTGAAAGCAAGTTCACCACATTTTCTAAATATATACCCAGGTTTTATGTATCCTCATTAAGTTTTCTAGGATAAAGTTTCTATTTTAAGGTCTGGATCCTCCAAAGAGAGCTGCACAGTTGGACACCCCTTTCCCATACATCCAGGCAAGCATGGCTCTGCACATCATTTTCATTGCAGGATTTGCCCTGCATTTGGCCTGGCAGGAAGTTTCTACCAAATAAAATGCTTCTAACCTGGTGTCTCCACGGTCAGCACCTAGTATTTATTTCTCCTTGAGCCACAGGCAGCAAATGCATGAGCAATTCATAAAAGAGTGAAAGTTTGTGATTTGCAGGGTAATATCAGGAGCTAGGAAATACAATTTTCTGCTTCTGCCATAACCTTCCTATGTAATTTCCCAGCATGATTCATATTTCAGTATATTCCAGTTATTCCAGAAAAATACTTCCATCTGAGCTGAGAAGTGGCAAGGAGGAGGTGCTCAGACATGCAGGGTGGGACCTATATGGAGTTGCAGTTTGGGACAGGGGTTAGGTATCTGGAAGAATATGGGGCTGGCAGAGGGAACATGTGAAGTACTTCCCTTCCACAGACGTTTCTGCCACAGGTACTATTTGAACAAAGCATTTGTCAATTTAAATAATTCCATCAGATATCCTGTATTCCAAGGAAAGGACAGGGCAGGCACAGATGGACAAGGATACAATGTTGAGCGCTGCCACATCAAAACAGGAAAAGGCAGAAGAGGAGGGTAAACAGAAATTTGTGAAATAGCCACCAAAGTTAAATTCTTCTCCCTATTTATAACTCTGCAAGAGGAGCAAGAAGGACACAACCCAAGCATGAGCTTAAGTGTAATCTTTCCCATTTCCCTGTTGCCTCAGGTCCTTTTAACCTGTGCACTGATGTCCAGTGTTCCAGCTTCGCAGCAGCTGAGGAGCTCCCACCACATGCACCACTGGGGTTGCCAAAGCAGAGAGGAGCATCCCTTAGCCCCAACACGCCAGCAAGCACTCAGCTCTGTCCATGAGGGCCTCCCAGGCTGAGCAGGTTCCCCATGCTGAGCTATTTCTATGTGGCCATCAAGACAGAGACTCAGCATGTTAGGTGGAAGTTGTGGGAATTTGAGATACGGTAGGCACATGACAAGGTAGTACAGTCAAACACTTGACAAGTGATAAACCACAGTGCTGTGGTATCTGGTCTCTGACTTCCACATCCTAAATGACCCTGCACGTGGAGCATGGACTTGCAGTGCATGGGTGTTTTCATCGTTTTTTGGCTACTATGCGGGCTGACGGAAAACTGACTGGCACTCTCCATAACCCTCCTCAGGGGGGCCTAGTGAGGGCGGGCTGCCTGCCCTGCTCTGCAGCCTGCTGCAGTCTGGTCTCATTACCCCTCCACCAAAGAGGATGGTTCCCTTCAACCTGCTGAAATGTGACCACAGAGCATCCCGAGAAGTATCAGTTATCACCCCCGGCTCTCAAGAAGGCAGACACTTTCCAACAAGAGCGCAGTGCAGCATCACTCCGCTGCTCCCACAAGAACAAAACACCAGGGTTTCTGGAGGAGCCATCAGGCACATCTCCCCACACACACATTAGTAAATGACCAACTCACCACCCTCTGCTTTCTTCTGTTGGCAACTACAATTTTACTCAGACTTTTTGCTAAAGGGCTTCTTCTCTTGCTTATTGTTCAAAGGCAGCCTGAAGCAAAGTGTGTCAATGGCGAAGAAGGAGGGAGGAGGTCGAAGTGGAGCTTGGTGGTGCACAATCCCCCTCTCAGTCTGGCAGTTTTGGGACCTCTCTTGTCTTCTTTTCACCTACGAAAACCTGGCTGCTCGCCACAGCATAATATAGCAACGGGGGAAAGAGAGGAAGAAGGCTTAGCTTTTATTTATTTTAGTGCGATCATTAGGATTATGTCAGGGAGAAAAAGCATTAATACATAATCTTTTCCCTGTGCTATACAACACTGGCTGCTTTTAATTTAGAATTAAATTGAAACACTCACTCAGAGCAGCTTTGAACAGCAGCCAAGGCCTTCTCTTGTATTGTGTGAGCAGCTGGGTAGCCTTTGCACTCTCTTCTTTTTTTTGCTCCACAGTGCCCTTTTTTGAGACCTGTGCTGAGGGTCGGTCACTGAAGACACTCATGGCCCTTTCACAAATGTTAAGGGTCCCCTTGGCTTGGAGCTGGCACAGCAGCCACAGAGAGAGGGGGAAGCCCAAAGCATGTGAGTGAAGGGCTCAGCAGACTGAACCTCAGCAAATAAAGCTGCACAGCTACAAGTATTTCACAAATTAAAGCAATAAGAAACATATCAAAAAGCACAACAAAATGTACATTTTTTAAAAATGCCAAATAGCAGTGGTTTTTCTCGATGGCACACGTTGTTTCGTACGCTTTGTCGCACATGATGAGGCAAGTTCACACAAGAGCACGGCTTGGAGGTATAAACAGGACAGACAAGGCTGGGTGTGGTAAAGCCAAATTTAGTTAAGTGAACTGGTCATCCTGTTTAGTTTGCGCACCAAGCGTGCTCCGGATGGTTCTCACCAAACTGATGAGAAAGGTGCCTTGGTCTCCCTGTTCATTTTAGTCTATAAATACTAGGTTTTGTCAGGCTGAAGAATCCAGGGCAGACTCAAGCACTTTCCTTAATTATTGGTATTCACAGAAAGAAAGAGTAAGTTTAAAGGGGGGGGGGGGCGGGGAAGAGAGATTGCCATCCTTTGAATGCTGCTATGAAGGGAGCTCTGCTTATCACAACAGGTGCAAAGGCCACTCACAAAAACAGAAGCAGTTCAACACTGAAAGGCTAAGAAATTACTTATTCTCTTTGTCAGCTGCTCATACAAGCAGGGTAAAGGCTACTTGGAAGGAGAGGGGGTAAAAAGAAGGGTTAAAGTTTGGAAAGAAAGACAGAGAGAAAGAAAAAAAGATGAAGTACATGAGCCCACAGGTTCACAGGAGACTCTGGGAGATATAATGACCTTAAAAAAATACATAAAAAAGAAAGCAGAAACAAAACTACATCCCCCCATAGAGCAGGAATGAGCAGCACCAGAAGGCTGGGGAGAGGGGAAATTTTAACAGTCTACCACTCCAGTTGAATGGTGAGGGGAACAATGCCGACTGAAAGCACAGCATTCCTGCCCTTGCGCCCCCACAGAAAGGGGCTGTGCAGGTCTTTCTGGGTCTTTCTGATGGCTCCCTCTAATTACATTTTCTTGTGTATGGCAATTCATGACCAGCTCTGAGAATGTCCTCATTCCTTGTCAGAGGGGTGATTAGTATACCACATCTACAGAATCAACATATTGGGGAAGAAGTTATATAAAAAAAAAAAAAAAAAAAGAAAGCAAGCTCCTCTGGTGAGGACCTACAACTTTCAGGGTACTGTTATCCCTTGGTTCTTAGTTGGATTTTATTTCCTCCACCCTTCCCCTTTCAAGATAAGGCATCAGACACAAAGAAAACTAGAATTTCATTTTGTAACACCCCTCCATTAATCCCTAGATCTCTCTCAAGTGCTGCATAAATTTCACCCTCTCTTCCTGGAGCTCACAGAGGTTGTTTAACACCTGGTGCATCTTATTTTCTAAGAACGATGGTTGTGTTTATTTTAACCAGATCCAGGATGATGTGCAAACCAGCCATGCCTGTTAGATGCTGAGTGTTCCCAGAACCAGATGGTCAAACCTTCATGTTTTAAGACAGCTGACTCAAAACCATAAAAGAAAACACCAAAAATGAAAACAATCATCAACGACAACATCAAAAGACACCTTGTGGTGGGAAATAAAATATTCCAATGTTGGCACTGAGAGACAGAAAAAAACTCAGAGAAAAGCAGGTAGTTTCCACCAGTGGAAGGTAACAGGAAGAATTCCCTAGTTTAAATATGACAGATGTTCATACCTCTGCTACCCAGAAGCAGTAAAAACCCCCTGTGGTTTTTCTGACTGCCCTGCTAAATGAATGGTGAGTTAAGAGTACTAATAAAACAGAGTGATGCGAGTTGCCACTGCCAGCACCTGCAAGTTCTCTGGTACCCACTTCTGGCTTCACTATTTACAGCTGAACCAAAATACTTCATTTTAGCACCATGAATAGTCTCTTGCCCTCCTCATGGTTCTCCTCTCTTTCCCAGGCCTTTTCCATTGACAAATAGTCCTTGTTTAATTGGAACGCATTGGTCTAAGTCTGTGGAAGCCACCAAGGTGGCATTACTGGTACACTGTAAAGAGAATGACAGCACCTTTTACACAACCAAACTTGCCTATGGCAGGTTTGAGGCAGCCAGGGTTTCTTTTCATAAAGCTGCTCCAGCCTAACTAAGCCTGAGAAATCCTACATTGAAGGTTAAATCGGTCCAACGTCATGTTTCAGGCAATCCTGTGTATGTACAGCCAACAGGTTTGTTCTGATATAATAGAACCGGTTCCCCACAACCACATGGAAAAAAAAAAAAATCAACATCCATTTTCATACCTCTATAAAAATGAAAAATAATTTAATAATTTAATAAAATGAAAAATACTTTAAAATTAAAAATCCATGTCAGGTTATGGACAGAAACAAACAAGATGCCACAAAACAGCTTGTGAAATTTCGACACAAAGCTATAAACATAGAGCACGTCAGCTGCTCTGCAGTAGTGGATGGCAGGTAGGCTCTCACCCTGGTAGACATTAGGTAATTTTTCCTGCTTTTACTGTCTTTCACCTCTCCAGGGGAAAACAGACAAACAAGCTGCCTAAAGACCCTGAAAAATCAATTTCTCTTTAACCATCATAAGAAATAGAGAGCCATGCAAAGAGATGCCTATGTGCTTTTCACCAACTAGTTTTCCTTAATTTTCACTAATATTCTGTATGTGATCCTGACATGAAAAGACTTTATGAACATTTCAAGAAAGACAGAACGCCCATTTCAAACATTACAAGGAGAGGATGGCCTTTTTCAGAGTTTCTCATTCAATTTTCTACAGTTCTTAAAAATGGTAAAGCCACAGTTAAAAGATACATGCTCTGTAGAATGATAGAATCATTTAGGTTGGAAAAGACCTTTAAGATCATCAGATCCAACCATTAACCCAGCACTGCCAAGTCCACCACTAAATCATGTCTTTAAGCACCACGCCAACCTGTCTTCTAAGTATCTTGAGGAATGGTGACTCCACCACTTCTCTGAGCAAGTTGGTCTTCTACTCCTGTGTCTGGACTATTGCAAATTTCATCTAATCATAGGACTAGATTTAACAGAAAAGATCACTTACAAGGCTGTTTATACTTGGGCTAAAATCAGTTTTTGAACTAAAAGTTAAACTGCAAAGATTATAAAAACACTCTCTAGGCCTCAGCACCCTATGTTACTAGGGTGCTTCTACTATGTAGAAGACTTTCTATTCACATCAAAGAATTTTGGATAAGGCTGTTAAGACTCACTCCTGCTCACAATTAGTTACAGGTAGAAAAGCTGAGCTATGTCTCCTTCTGCAAGTAGGCACATTCTCATTAAGTATCTCAAGGTGCATTGTCATTTAAAAACAAGACCCCCAGTGCATGCCAAGTAAATAGTGGCAACACGAAAAGTTTAGTAGGTAATGCTGCTGATGATGCAATGTCTGCTCTGGACTAGGGATGGATGTTCTTGATGTTGTCAGAGTCCCCTGGACAACAGGACTACAAGCTTCTTGCCACCTCTAGATGCTGGTATGACGTAGATGTTTAATAACAGGGATCACATACCTGGTGCACACAGCACTCATTCATCCATGTCCCGTATACTAAAAAGTATTTTCTGCAGTAATTTGCAAGGACAGCTAGTTAATCTGCCATCCCTTACAAATCTCAGCAAAATCCACTTAGCTTTGAGTCAGGCATACTTCAGAAAGTATTTGTCCCCTTTGCATTGGGATTGAAAGGGGGAGAGATGAGACAAAAACACTGGAAGTATAGTAGGGCTTGGGTAGAACTTCAGAAATCCTGTAAGGATGTGAAAGAAGCCACAAGTCCTGCACTAAGGAGAGCAACTGGTAATTAGAACCTTGATACAGCAAGTCATTTGAGTTTATTTAAATAGGTACTTAAAGATAAACGGAAAGCATTTTCCTCAAACATTTTGAGGAATATGATCCTTAAGGAAGATTAACAAGTATTTAATAACACTTGTGTTATGAAATGTCATTATAATCAAGCAGTAAATCAATAGTACAGTAGCACATGCTGCAGATCACAAGAGCTGTATTTTGCGGAACAAAAGAAAGGACAACCTCCTCACCTTCTATGGCAGTGATACATGTTATATATCCACCTACACCTTTCTCACAGTGACATTTTTGGCACCTCTTATCACCCATGAGGCCATCTGTCTACATGGTAAGGGGTACACGGAAAGGAGGAGCAATTTTTTGCTTCAAATTACATAACCTTCCAAGCAGGTTAAAGGCAGGACCCATCATTTCTGAATGGCTGCCTACACCAGTGTGCTTTCTTGTTTTACGTTACAGCTGCCCTGACCTCCTCTCCTTGCAGCAGCAGCGTTCAGACCTGGCTCAAGGCTGCTTGGAGTGCTCAGGAGGCAGATAAGCCACAGATGCTCCCTCAGCTCAGAGCTGGAAGGGGCCAGCTGTGCCCATGCCAAAGCACCAGAGCGGGGATGCCCAGCCAGGGGCGGTGGATGGCAGTGAGGGCAGAAATACAGGAGCAGAGATTTAGCCTAAACTAGAGCTGTCGGAGCTACATCCTGGTGAGTGAGATAGTACGTGCATTCCCCTGCCTGGCTCAGAGTGAATTAGCACATCTGGGGCCCACATTTACCACTGCTTTGGAGCACCTCTACCATTAACACTAAAAACACATCCTGGAGGACATCAGGACTTGAGATGAAGGAGGTGAGAGGGGAAATAAGACACCTTGCCTCCCCCTTCACCTTGTTCCTCCCTCCTCCCACATGGCTCCGAAACACTTTGCAACTTGAATGCTGTCAATCTCCTTATGGGAGAAATATATTTATAGAATCCTATCACCGGGGCTCAACACTTTCATGGGACCAGATGTCAGAGAACATGAAGTCGATAAAATAAAGCGCAGTCCAAGAAAAGGGGTCGAAATTATGTGCTTCTAGCAGTGAGAATTACAGCTTCTCCAACTTCCATGGAGCAGTGCCAGTTTACCTCAATGAGAAGTGGGGTTGGCAAGGAACAGAAGTAAATAATTAGTCTAAATATGCTGTCCAACCAACAAGTCATCTGTCCTTCACAGGCCAGATTTTTTCTAGAAAGGGTTAATGTCTTCTCCTTTGAAATACAGCTTGGCAGCTGCAGAAGACATCAGATTTTCTGCCATACTGCTTTCCATCAACACACATGAAGCATCCAAGGAAGACCAAGCATGGCTTGAGACTGTAATGAAAGCAATGGTCAGCATTATCACAGTAGGTGATATCATTTAGAGATTTCTTGATCATATAGTTGCGTTTAAAAACAGGGGTATCTTCAAAATATCAAGGTATATGCAGATGGAACAAAAGCACCAAGGTTTCAGACACCTTTCTGGTAATCCACTCACAAGAAACACACGGATCTCAGGTACACACGTGAAACTCACCTGCTTTCAGCTAAAGCCAGCAGCTTAGAAAGATGCCAGGGTACACAACTGAAGTAGCTGTATAGCCATATTTTGGCACTATGCAGCAAAGCCAAGGAGAAGTAGGTTAATTAAAATTTGTCTGTCATTTCCATTTCCTCTGCATGTCTACAAGACTGTTTATTCTCACCATCTGAAAGAGATTCTTGCCATCTGAAAGCGATATTAATTGCTGCTCTTGGTTAGTGAGAATAAACACTACAAGAGATCAAGTTCCCTAGTGAAGCCTTCTTGGTTTTGCTTTTAAACCCAATGGAACAGCTTGAAAGGTCTGCTTTTATCTGCACAGCAATTGGCTTAGGATGCAAGCCAAGGGTGAAGTCCATTACCACCTGTTCACCAAAGTTCTGCTGACAAACACTAGATCAGCATTTATTGCCTGTTTCCATCAGTCACAGCTCAATGTTGTAAGAAGATTTTGTCCACAGATTAGGTTTAGGTGATTTGCTTCAAATAATCCCCTTTCTTCATCACTTGTGCCAGCACTGTGGCAGTTGAAGCAATCAGAAGCTGGTAGGATCCCAAAACAGGACCTGGCACACAACCTGGAGAGACATGGTATGGAAAGAATGCATATGGTTTGCTTGTCAGTATTTCAGCATTGACGCAGCATCAATGCTGAGGTGAGGCCCAACAGAGAGTGTGCTGCTGCACATCTCATGGTGTATGTTGGAGATTGCTTATCTCCTACCAGCACAACACCTTGTAGTAATATAGAGAACACAGTTTGGTGGCGATTTCTTCCCCCATATGAGAGACCAGAGAAGTGTGGGTGGGTGGTGCAGTCGGTGCCAGCCAAGAGCTGGTATAGTACCCATGACTGGTTTGATGTCAGCACCACTTCCATTGTGTTTGTAGGTGTGTTTTAAAGTCCTAGGTGCTTAGACATGTAGAGCCGGAGAGTGTCTGTGATGTGAATGTTTCCTCTTTGCCAGCAACACTTCTTTCCAGGCCTCCAGAGCAACTACAACAACAAAAAAAAGGGTAACATGTTTCAGCTGGATGGGCAATGTCAGCTCCTTCAGCCCTAGGAACATGAGGCCAGCAAAACTGGACAGAATCCAAACCAAGGAGCAAACTGCCTACTGTTAGACCCCAGTCCATCTTACAGTGATGCTGCTCCCCATGCTATTCATGGGGATCTAGGTGGAAATGGTGTGTTTGGGGTATGGAATAATACATCCACAGATTTCACTGATTCCTGGTAGAAGGCTGATCCACGGCCCACCACAGCAAAACAAAATATGACAGGAAAAACTACTGTTCACAGCAAAGTGAGATGCTGTAGAGTAAAATACAATTCTCACAGGTTTCAACCAGCCCAAGGAAGTAGTGTGTGTGTGCTGATAAACTACCCAGCAGACAGCAGGAGAGAGTCTATATACAACAGGCCAAAAAAGTTAGGTTGCAGCACTCATGGATCATTGTATTTCACAGAGATTTGAAAATGAACACCCATGTTATGAAACAACTAGCAGCAGGTGATGAAAGAGACTAGACAGCCCCTCAGCAACAGAAGAAAAGTTAGGCACACAAAAGAAACAGGACTATGGTGCTCGTGTGGAAGTGTGAGGAAGCTCCAGCATGCATGCACCTTCAACAGGTCTGCAGCTCCTAGACTGGTTTTGGCAGGGCCATAGGTCAGGCATACATTATTTTCAAAAAATGAAACAACACTACCAAATAGTTAGACAAAGTGCATGAAAAATAAACAACCAACCAAAATATATTTTTCAAATTTGACTGCCACTTGTCCATGAATATAAAAATTCTAAAGTTAGTTGTGCGGTATCTGTTAGCCACTTGAGTTACACATGGTGTGGATGAAATGGATTTCAACTAAGCGTGAAGAAAAGGAATTACTGTGGTATTCTTTCAGCCAAAAATTCTAGAAGAGTGGCAGAGATTATAAGCAATGAATTTCTAAGGAGAGACAGTCTGAGAATACTTCTCAGTTAACAGTTTTTCTTTTGTCTCTCAACCAGTTATTCACCTGAACACTTTAGTTCTCAAGAGATCTGGAGTGATGCAAAAAACCTACCTCTCTTGCAGCATCTGTTTACAAAAGCTGTACCTGCTGCAGAGACATCACAACAAAACAAATTTGGCTTCGGTGCTAATTTGCTCACCGTAAGTGTCACTTGAGACAAAAGCCAGACCTGAAGTAATAGACTGCAATCTCCATAATTGTATCCAAACCAAATACTTCAGCAACACGAAGGCTGCGAAAACTGATGAGAAAACACACACAAGCTATAGTATCATCTTTTGGGCATTTCTGGGCGAGTCTGGTGCTTTACAACTCACCCCTATTTTCTTGCATATATCGGCTTTCCACTACTGCAAAAATATTAGTCTGACTTGATGTGGTGGGGAAACAGTTCTTTGTACCCACCTCTGACCCACAAGAAACGAACAAGATTTTTGCCACTGACCTAAAGACAATGGGAATGCATTCTTACTTAGAAATAAAGAGATATGTCATATTTGGACACCTGTACCTCTGATACTCTGCCAGCATAAATTGCTGCAAGTCTCTTGGGTCTATTTCTAATACAAACAATGACAATTAAAAAAACCCTAATAAACCCTTAGGCTTTGAGTAAAAGGAGAGCACATCAGTGATTTGCTAATCAGTGCATGGATCCCCTTGTGAAATGTTAGGGTCTCTCTGGAAACTTGTCATGTGTACTTGAATTTTCCCCCCAAAGTTTTGGCTATGATATGACATGTTGAGAATATGCAATATATATTTATCTCTACACCTTTCAACAGTGCAACTGCCATTATTGGTAGCACAGGAATCAGATACTAAATCACATCCATCACTTTGAAAATGTCAGTCTAATACCAGCACGACAGCTCCAATGCACAGCTTCCCCTTGGAGATACTCTAGCCCTTGTACAGATATTTTGAACATCCACTTTGGAAACTTCCTCTTCACCTCAAGGCAAACTTGTGTTTATTTATTATTATCTTTAGAGCATCTCAGATAAGTCATGCTTTTTTTTTTTTTTAAGCGTAATCCCTTTGTCTCCTAGAAAAAATTATACTCAGAGCTATCCCAGTCCACAGGGAAGGTGGTGGTCACCTGGAAGCCAAAAAAGATGTGACATTTCCAGAGTACCTTCCCATAAAGTTCCTGATTGATGAGCACAGTTACTTACATGACTGCAAGGCATGCTGCAACAAAACATATTTTCCCCCTTGACCAGTGAAACATCTGGGCTTGCCCCCAGGTATCTGTAGACACCAGGTCCTACACCCATCAGAGCAATATTGTATGCATGGCAGAACTCCAACAAAGAGCACCAGGAGCAAGGTTAAATATCAGTTAGGGAGGTGCAACACCAAATAAAAGGTGAGATCCAGTGGGAGGAGAAAGATTACAGCAGTGAAGGATCCTGGGGTGCTCCTGTTACACACACATCCTGAGAGCTCCTCTGTGCTTTTGGTTTTAATTAGCATTTGTTAACATATGGAGATATTTACCCAGAAGGAAGGTCGGTGGAGCGGTTAACAGAAAGAGCCTCTCTCCCTTTCCCCCATCCCCTTCCCACTGGGGCACAGGGGCCAGATCTCCAGCTGGTATAAATCTGTGGTGCTCTGCTGATTTACACCAGCTGAGCATCTGGCGTCAAGACATTTCCGATTGTTTATAAAAAGAAGAGCAATGTGGTGTGCTACTTATAAATCTCTCTCCAGAGCCAAGGCTGTGGTCCTCACCTGTGTCCTGCTTGGCCATGTTGCCTGATCCCATGCCATGCCATCACACAGACACAGCCAGGCCCACTCCTGGTTGCTGTCACCTGGAGAAAATAGGCCCAGGATCCTATCTCCCATCAAATCTATACAACATGGAGGTAGGAGAGATGATGGAAAAAATCCCTGCCTGCTCATTCCCGCAACCACACAGGGAGGATTAGTTAACCAGTGTTTATAAATCACTCTGAAGGGTTCAAGTGCAGGAGTGATTCGTGTCAGCTTCTCAGCATCCGGTTTAACACCTGACAAAGGGTTGTTTTTAATTTCTTTTAATAACAGAGCAAATGGTACCCGGTGCCCAGCCTTCAGCTCACAAGGGGAAAGCTTGGCCCTGTGCTGCCATCCCTTATGGTGTGGGAGGCACTGCCTGGTCTTTGACAGATCTTGGGAAGAGGCAACACAGCCCCAGCAGAGATCACCCACTTCCAGCTCAGCCCCACTGCCCCTCACCTCACCCAGGCTTGCTCAGCTTTCCAGCCCCTTAATCTAACGCAGGAGGATGTCTTTCCCCCTGAGCCTGGTGGGGCTGGTGTGCACAGGGGAAAGAGCACCTGGCTTGCCCTCTTCAGTCCTCACCACTTCCCATGGCTCAAGCCACATACCCACCCCAGCCATTTCAGTTCCATTCATGCCCCCAACTTCTCATAAGCATTTTCCCCAAGGACAAGTAGGAGGAAGGTGGGCCATTCCCTTTGCTTTCCTGCAGGCCACATTTGTGCCTTTGCACCAGTGTTCTTCCCAGTCTTTATCCTGTTTCTCCAAAGAAAAAAGTCATCCCCTTTACAGCGGCTAAGAAGTGTTCTTCAAAATTGTCCCACAATCAAGTCTTCAGGCTAGACAGGCTTTTAAACTGACTTGAATTCCTTTTTCTGCCTGTCCTTTAATAAGGAAAATCTGAAAATTATGCTATACATATTTCATTTATATTTAAAACTGCATTAGTTTCAAATATATTTTCAGTGAGAATGAAATTAAAATAAAACCCCATATAATAGAAATCTTTTTGCATTGTGGACACTGTGTTTAGCTGATCCTTCTGCACTCCTGTGACAAAACTGACTAAACCAGGATAACATAAGATCACCCATATGGCAGCAACCACTGCCTCTGGAGGGAGGTGCAAAAGGAGAAGAGGAATTGTCACAGGTGAGAGAAAAATTTATTTGGCCATGGTGGAAATAGTTGGTCTGGCTGGTGCCACAGCTGATCGTGGGGCCAGGAGATGGGCCCATGCCACCCATCAGAGTGGGTGGCAGATCTTGCCACGGGTTAAGCTGGGAAAGAATGAGTACCTGAACCAGCTTCAGGTATCAACCCCATCTTCTCCAAGGCCCACAGAGCAATTTTGTGCAGGTCTGCTGTGGACAGAAAGCCAAGGTGTTGCCTGCCCTCTGGATCCCACAATACTGGGGCAGCTATGCACTGCCAAAGGTGGTATCACAGTCCTATCACTTTATCCATCTTGTCTCCTCAGAGAGGTAACAAGGTATTTGGCTTTAAAGCAGGCAAGGCTGCAGCCTCAGCCCTGTGTCTCCTGATGTCCTTGGGAGTTTTGCCGCTGGCTTTAACAACCAGGTGGTTGGGGTCACGGCGTGGTGCTTCAGCAGCCCCCCTCTGGAATCACAGCCCTAGACTGCAATTAGTGCTGATTTATTCTGGGTGACTACAGTTCAACACAGACCAGTACTGGTCTGGCTGCCACAATTCATCCTTGAGATTTGCCAGCAAAGGCAGCAATTCTTTTGATCTTCCTAATAGAGAAAATTGGAGAGCATACAATCAGCCTTTTTTTCCCCCCACTGCCATTTGGATATGACTGCAAGTAGGCTGAGGGGAAGCTCTGCTTGGAGCAGACTGTTCCTCCAGTCCTTCTGGCCACAAAACAAGAGAAGATCTAAGAGCTCCCAACTCCACCCCTGAACATGCCAAACATGTGTAGGGAAAAGGAGCTTGAAATAAGAGCGAGGGCATTTGCCTGGCACAGAAAGGATGAAGTGATAGAGGAACTCATGGTATCATTTGACTGTAAAGCAACTTGTTTTACATAGCTAGCACAGCTCAGTCTAACAGGTATCAAGGCATGACCCAAATCATTGTCTATGATGAAGCATGCAGCAGGGTGACAAAAGAGCCCAAACCTGTCTCCAGCTCCTTTGACTTGGAGCTGCTTGTTCGCTGCTCCTCTGGTGCAGCTCAGAAGGGCAATGACTGGGCTGTACTGCACCAGCTCTGGACAAATACAGCAGCAAGTGCTCAGCAGGATATAAAGAGCATTGCAGGAAACGAGGGGTATCAAGGACATGTATCCTGTACAAAGGACCCACTGAGATTATTCATGCTCTCTGCATTGTCCTTATCCTTTGAGGTGTTTCGTGTATGCCTTTGAGTTCAGGACTCGTTCAATCTGCAGACAAGATGTGACTATATGGCAGTAGTCACTGTAATGACAACTCTCCTAGGCTCAGAGTGAGGGATCACAAGCCCCTTCTGAAGGGGACAGATGGAAACAGAAGCAACCACCCCAAGCAGAGGATTAGGCAGCAAGGCTTGAACAGAAGCACAGCCACAGGAGTGGGGTGTGAGTTCCTGCGGCAAAGTCACAGCAAATCAGTTTTGTCCTCCCGCCCTCCAATATGGTCATGATTATTTAAAAGCAGGGGCACACCAGCCATTACATCTGTACAAACACGCCACGGGAAATCAAATTGTAGAGACATCAGCAATCAAGACCAGACTCTTGGTTTGTTTGTTTGGGTATCAATATCCACTCAAGACAGCCCCGATTGTGGCTGTAATTGGTACAGCAGTGAAGGCTCCCAAGGCAGTGGGGAAGGTGAATAGGCAAGGTAGGCAAAGAGCAAACCCAGTTACTGTGCGATCTGCTACTCCTTCAAGAACAACTTGTGAACTGTTGCAGAGCACGGCATAACTAAGTTAGTCTGGGGGAGAAAAGTGACGCACAAACATGTCCTGGTCAATGTCACTCACTCTGTCATTTCACTTGATATTCATCCTGAAGTTCAAGACAGGAAGCTGCCAGAGAAACCATTCAGCTACAAACTCTTCTTTCTTCTCCTGAAAACATCAAATAACCAGAACATTACTTGCAGACAGAACTCTGCCTGCTGTTCCTCATGAGTCATGCAAAGTATAAGACATACTTTTCCCACCAACAATGATAAAACATTGGTTTGTTTGTTCATTTACTTCCATGTTTAAACATTTATCTTACAGGGATTTTCTTCTTTGGAGGTTAAAATAATTGAAGAGACCAGAATTTTTTTAACAATTCACCTAATGGGGCTCAAATGTCCATGTATCATCTCTGTTCTTGAATCTTGGGTGCCAGTTGGACATTATACCTACTATAATACACCCAGTTTTCATGTAAGCATTATAATTTAGCACACATTTACTCAGAAAAAACAAATATCTCTACTTCAAATCTCAAACTACAAATATCTCAACTTCAAAAAATCCGGGAGAGCCTCTTTTAAAAAACTCCAGGAGGAGACTTCTTTTAATGCTCTGAGTGCCTTCAAGTCATTCTCAAGTTAACAAGCACAGAGCATGAATAAACTGAGTAGCTTAAGAGGGGCAGGGGAGCAGAACCCTGCCTTTCTGCATTAGAAGACCATTAAAAAAAACAAACCCAAACCACAAGGCTGCAGGGAATGTAGCAGCACATTTTAGTCCAGGGTCTTCCAGTGTCAAGAGACATCCTAAAAATAAGGGGGAAATTCTGTTTTGTCTTTTTTCATCCATGCAGAAGAAAATCCATCTCTTATGCATGCTGTGTGTCTTTATAGTGCATCAAGCATCAGCATGCACAGGCATGACATACAGTGATAATAACAACACGTATTTGTTACTACAAATGCACTCTTTTGCAGCAAGACTTCAAGCAAGTTAAGCACTTCAGCAAATATTTATGAACATCCTGAAGACAATGGGACTTAGGTGCCTTCCCTCACTGGGCCCTCAAGGCATAAATATAAGCTTTTATTTGATCAGGTCCCAATATCAAGAAAATAGTAAGTGAATGCAGAACTCACCAGATTTCACCAGATCCCACTACACTATAAACAGGAATGCTCTTGAAACTAGCAAAGTTTAAAAGAAAAGACAAACTAATTTTTTTACGCAGCAGGTAATGAAGTTCTGGAATCTGTCCCTGCTTTGTCTTCTTTCCTGCCCTTCCTGGGATGGAAGCAATGCTGCTTATTGGTTAGTCTTTCCCAAACCTCAGCTATCATCATTCTCCAAAGTAGGAAAACTCATACAGCTGAGGGTAAATGTTATTAGAGAGAAATCTGGAAAGTTGAGTCACTTCAAGAACTAAAAAAGATAACAAAAAATAGATACAATAATACTTCTTTTCTGTTTTGGATGCAGGGGGAGGAACCTAAAAATAACAACAACAACAAACCCTAAAACCAGTTTGCTCTAGTTAAGATAATCCAGGCATAACATTTATATGAGAAAATAAAATACAGCACACAGCTGTAAGTAAAACAATATGTGTGTTCCTGAATAATGGGAAAATCGCTTGCCAATAAGGATATATTCTGAGCAAATGAAAGATGACCTGGAATTGACTCTAGAGTAACAACTTGATTACTTATAAAAATAGGAGGTAGGGGAAGAGAAAAAGGGAGAGGAAGCAGTGGTTGGGAAGAGCTTATGTTATGTGGTATTTGATGTATTTACTTTGAAAAGTTTCCTTTTGATGAATAATAAAAACAACGCTGTAACAGCCACATTCATGCCAAAAAATAAGATTGGCTAAGGATTCTACAGCTAATGTGGCTCTACTCACCCAGATTCTTCATGTCAGAAGGCCACGTTTAAGCTCAGATGGTGAAACTGAAGCAAAAGAGATTGAATAAAGAATGAGTCCAAAGGTGAAGGGAGAGAAGAGCATGTGGCACAGCTCCTTGAAAGAGAGCTTACTGGCTCTGCAGCCTGCAAATTGTTTCCATGCTGGTGTGCAGAGCAACACACTGGTGTGCCTTGGAAGAAACCCAAAACACTTACCAGCTAATGCATTTCTTTCTTTCAATATCCAAGGTGAGCACAGTGTTCATAAAAGCACAAGACTGCCAGGCTTGTTGGCTGAAGCAATCTGCCACACTGGTAACACATTTACCCTCCCCAGCATCTAGGTTCTGGCAGAGCCGCCAGGTATGTGGCAGGGGGAAGAGGGGAAACAACACAACCCCACACCAGGTTATTGCGAAGAAAGATCATTCTGTACACTTGCAAAATATTTGGGAGGAGTGTTGTGATGCAGGGCCCTGGACAAAGCAATAGGTAGTACATTCCCCTGTATCTACCCAAGTGATTATGGCAAAACTACCCCTACCTTCTTTGAGCTCCTCAGCCCTCTGAGACATCAGGGCTCTGTGACTCCGTTGAATTCTTGTCTTTCTGTCAGTGCCAAGTGCAATGATAATTTCTGGAACAGAACTGGTATAAAGCAAGAGAAAGAAGGAAAATCAACTAATTTCACAGTAGTTTTGAACTTCTCTACAGTTAAAAAAACTTTTGTGGGTTTCTTTTAACCTGTAGTTGTGCATTCTGATTTCTCCCCTATGAAATAAACACCACTCTCATCCTTGTCCTCTTCTCCTTTCCCATATGTGTGACCTTTTTCCTTTGCTGGTTCTCTCCACTTATGGATCTTCACCCATCTCTCTCCCTCTCTCTCTCTCTCTCTTTCTCACCTTGTGGGACACTTCCTACTTTTTAAATATCAGCCTAAAAGTCTTTCTCTCCAATCATTGAAGAACACAGTATTGACGTCAATTGCAATACATTTCTGCCTAGCTCAAAAGCTATGGGGCTTCCCTGAAAAATACTGCAGATAATTGCTTTCACAGCAATGAGGGAGCAAACTTCAGGCCTTGTCCTGTCTTCCAGCTAATCCAAGCTTACATGAAAGCTCCCTGTGATACACAAACAAATATTCACTATATGAATTTAAGCGACGTTTCCTGCTTTGCAAAAACAAAGTTAGTGTTTGAGATAGGCTTTATGTCCAGTGGGTTTCTGATATACGGTGCTTGTTATGGCATCCTGACAGGTTTCTTCTTCACTTTCTCAGCTGGACCTGTTCACAGGAAAACAGGAGAGCCAAGATTTATGTCAGCATTTTGTTGCTTTACATGACTAATTCAGCAAAGGTCAAGCAGTGAGAAGCAAAGAATGGAGGAGCAAGTATAGAGGCGATGCGGAGAAGTGAACCCGATTATTTTTTCCCCTGGAAATACTAGAGAGATGATTGCTTTCCTTGGAGAACATGAGTTTGTTAACAGAGATGCTGCCATCCTTATTGGCATGACTAAAATGTGGAGCGCAACTACTTCATCTTTTATACAGCTCTTGTCCACAGTGAGTAAAGCTTTTAGAAAGCAATAAGCCAGCAGAAAGTCATAGTTATTAATCTGGGGTATTTTATCTCTTTTCTCTGGCTACATTTATTTGCCATGTATGTGACTCTTTAAACAAAAGCCTTTCTTATGTCCTCTTCTTATGTCCCCTTCCTTTGTTCTTTTATTGGTTTAAGCTGTAAATTACCAGGTCAAGAAAATCATTCCCATTTTTATTGCAAGTCTCTATAAATAATAAGTCATACATATGTTAGGAGTAAGAACAAGAAGTAATTATTTGCCAAGGTCTGTCTTTCCTAGCAACAAAAAAGCAGCCATCAGTTGTGTAGGTTTTTTTAATAAAGTGGGTATCATCATGTTCGCTGAGTAGAGAAGGTCTCATCGTAAAGAAAACAAACGGGAAGGAACCTGTTGGCACCTTGGCTTCAGATAAGCCATATTTCAGAGGTTTTTCACCAGTAATTACTGTGGTGTGGGAAAAGGGCTCCAAGTTACATTCATTCTCAAATCACCAATGATCCCTTATCATTCACCTTGACGTTAGGTTTTTGATTGTTTTATAGGATATGGGATTTCCTTGTAATTCATTCCAGAGGTCTACCTGCACTCCCCTTGTAAGAGGGCAGCTGATGAGATAAAACCTTTCACTGCACATCTGAAAGAGCAATGCAACTCAGATTAAAACCTGGGCTTTCTTTCCAGTCCCTGTATACACAAGTACATCTCATGGGGATAAGACCTGGGTACCAGGAAACATTCAGATGACAACTGCACTCAGGGCCAGTGTCCATCTGTCTTCCCAGTAGAGACCACCCTCTTCACTGGTATCTCCTTTGCTTTTTCCCCCTTTCCCCCAGCAAATTTGAGTTTCCATACAGAAACACCCAGCATGTTTCTCCAGTATTGCCCTGTTGCTTTTTTTTTTTTTTGGTTAAATTTTACAGCATTTTAGAACACGTACATATTGCTGCTACATTGCGGCAAGCTTTTAAATAGTAAGGAAGAAGCTTTTACAATTGCGTTTCTGAAAAGGCTCCAATTTATTTCTCATAAAGATCCTTGGGATAAAAAGCAGATTAACATTCAGAAGTAAGTTAAATGAAAAACTGAGGCTGCTCAGAGGGAGATATATTAAAGGCTGTATGGCACAAAAGGGTACTTTCTGGCAAACTTCTCGAAGCGCTAAAAGAAAAGGGTCAGAAGTCATCTGCTTAAGTAATGATCTCCAAGGCAAAAATATTGGCTGGCCCAACCCATAACTACAATAGACTATTATATGTATGTTCTATAGGCTGAATGCATCAATTATACTCATCATGTGGCTTCTTGAACGTGCTTAACTTGCTATTTTCTTTTATTCAATGTGATAGCACATAAATTAATACAAAGGCATACATGAGAGTATTTTTTACCTTCTCTCCTCTGTTTTAAATTTTGAAGATCAGTGGTTTCACTGTGAATAATTTAGAGGGGAAAACTTTCAGAACTGAGGGGGGTGGTAGGCCACGTCTGTGTCTGCGAGAGAAGTTCTGTCCACTAACCGAATTTATGCAGGATGGGAAACAGCTTTGCCAATCAATAGAGCATCATAATTCGCCTCCTAACAGGAAATGAGGACTCAGTGCAATACTGCGCTTTTAATTTTAATGCAATTTAAAAGAAAAAACCACCCAGTACCAGATGCTCATCAGAAGACCATTAAATGTTATTACTATATGCTGTTTCCCTTAGGAACTCTCATGGTTAAAAATCAACAATAAGAAGCAGCCCATACCCTTTTACAGTGAATCTCTTCAGCTGCAGTTCAGTTCAGAGGTCTGACAGGTCACAAGACTCATCACAAGTTTGATTATTTCTCAAAAGGCAAGCTGAGATGAGGATAATTGCTGTGTTTGTTTACAGACCTTCTCACCACCAAGCCACTCAGGCTCTCCTTCCTTCAGCCTGATGAAAACTGGCTCAAATTCAGCTTTGTGTCCTCTCTGCTTTTTTCACTGTCCTTTCCCAGGTACATGTTCTGTTTCATTTCTCACGAAGGACTGAGCTCTGGCCCATTCACACGCATGTGGCTTCCAGCAGGAAAGCAACAGCCTCAGAGGATGGAAGGATGGAAGGATGGATGGATGGATGGATGGATGGATGGATGGATGGATGGATGGACTTCCAAGGAGGGTTCCTGCACAAGCAGCCCTACTCGACTGCCACCACTCTCCTCCTTCCCCATTAGATCACAGCAGAAGGAGCATTCCCTTCCACCACACACCACTCAGAGCTCCTGACATGGAGTCAGTGCTGGAAAATTGGTTGTGACAATGCTCCAAGATTTAATACAGCAATAGACTCCTAAAGTTTCATTCACTGGTAGTTTGATATTTTTCTGGGAGAAGAAACCAAGGAGATCATTCTGCCTGCAAAGCTGCTGCAAACTGAAATCATGGGAAGACTTGCTGCTGGCTTCTTTGAGGGTTAAGTCAATGGTTTACCAAAAGTGAGGAACTTCAGAAGCGAGGAATGGTGGTCAGGACACACAGCAGTCAAAGCCTCAGAAAATTCAGGTGACTTTTCCTGCTCTACTGCAGCCACTTAGGACCCATCACTCAACTGCAGCACTCTTATGGACTAACAATGTTATGTGAAAAAGGGATATAGGTACCTCTCCATGTCACAGGGATGTGAGGATGGATACACTAAAAATTGTGCAGAGTTCAAAACATAGTGATCCGAGAAAAGCCTTACATTGACATAAAATTATCAGGATTTTTTTTAGGTCCACATACTCAAAAAAAGGCAATATAGAGTACCAACACCTCAACTGTAAATTTGGAGATATCCTTAATTCAAAAATACAGATCTTCTCAGGCCTCTGTAAAGTTTGGGGGACTTAAGTAGCAATCATGCTTCACCGGTCCATGTTTCTTTTTCTCAGCCCTCAAATAAACATGAAACGTATGGACCCAACAGTCAGCAGGAACTTTCCTCCCATAAGTCCTGGGAAATGGAAGGGTAGTGTACTGCATGCAAAGAGAATGCTGAAACCTCTCCAGACTCAGAAAAAAAAAAAAAAAAAAAAAAAGAAGAAGAAGAATCAGGATTCTTAGCATCCCTCCTAAGCACAAAAGCACAGATAGACAGACAAAGACTCTCTTCTTAGGAACTGGCAGCAACACAGTACAAGCAACTCACAAACTGGATAGCAAGAAGTGGTTTCCAGTGCTGAAGAAGCATCTGGCACTGCTTTCTGTGAGGAGACTAGTGTTGAAATAGTACCAGCTTCATTTTCACAGCAGACATCTTTAAGCAGTCAGATACGTAACCCCAATGCTACACTGAGACTGCTGAGAATCTTCTAGGAAATTAAGCTAAACAGCTACAGCACCTCAGCACTAAGGAGTAATTGAACACTTTGATATGATAATTGATTATTGTGCATTGATTAAAGATGACAAGAGAGCATACAGTCTCCAGATGGCTTTCAAATTACAAAGCCACAAACTTCAAAGTTTATTTGGATTCACACAACAAAATAGATCGTGTTATTTACAATGTAAAAAAAAAATGTATCCTCTTAAATGAGGCAAGAATTTTATAACAGTGAATGATGAAATGGCACAACCTGAAATAAGGAACTAATGTATGCTATCAAATGGCTTCAATCTCTCCTGAGAACATTAATCATATCCAGATGATAACATGGGACATTTTGGGTATCTCTGGCAGCAATTCTTATCAAGGCCTGATTATAACAATGTCAATAGAAGAAAAATTTTTTGGTAGAAGGTGGTTAAGAAGGCTTGAAGAAATGTGCAAACAGTTGCTTAGTTCGATGTAAAACTACCTTGTCTGGTGGTTGCAAGTAGGAGCAGCAATCACTGTTGGTCATTTCCAGCCATGCTGAGATGCTTTGCATAAACTCAGCTAAACACACGCTGGAGAACAGTTTTGCTTCATAGTAAGAGCAAACCAATTTGCAACCACTTGCAATTTCTACAAACTACCAAATCATCAGCAAAGCATCTTGACTTGCTTCCTGGATTTAAAAGCTTTTTCAAGCTCTCCTTAATTGCACATTATTTTAATTGCCATGATTCTACCTCTAGAGCTGTAAGGGAACCATGCAGTTGTTACTATTGATTTATATTATTACTCCAGACAGGAATCAGGATCATGTTTTCCTTGTCATAGTGAAAAACTTTACAAAGATATGACCCTGCTCAGAAAGCTTTATCTAAATCTGCATGACCAGAAGCAACAGGTGGCTGCATAAAAAGTATTGACAGCAGAAAAATTTTATAGTGCTCAAAAAGCAGTGGGCTCAGTACAAAGTTAGTGCTTCAGTCCTATCACTGATGCAGTGCTACATTTCTAGGCTGAAACCTGATACCAGAGCACGCAGTTTACATCATCCAAAATTTGGTGGTGACCCAGCTTTTCTGAAGTTTCTTTAGGGTTAATCAGATTTCCCTAGGCAGACCCTGCTTTGCTCAGTTGTTTCACGTTGTGTCAGAATAAGCATTCCCTGTGATATGGCTTTGACGCAAGCAGGTGAAATCAGGTGTCTAGAATGAAGCTGGGATTCATTTATACTGGAAAATAAAAAAAAACCCTCAAGATACACAAAGTAATTCAGAGCAAGTGTAACTGAGAACTCGGAGTTATGCCAGTGACAAAACTGCACTTTTAATTTTTAACAAAAAGTTACTTTCAGAATGAGCACAGAGGAGACCATACACAAACCACGGAACACTTGCTGCTTAGTGAAGGTGCAAAATAACCATGTAGGAAATGTTGTGGGCACAGGCGACTGGCTCCAATTCACCAAGCTGTCCTATGGGAACACAAGCACTGCTCTTTCCTTTGGAGAGAAACTACAGATGTTTTGCAACATGCTTATGCCAACTCTGTGAGCTTCAGTGTCTTCACCACGCGTATGCTGCTTCTAACCTAGGTGACAGGTTAAAGGTTTGCTTTGGGACAAGAGGTGAGATAAGAAGACCAAAAAAAAAGTATTTAGGGAAGGGAAGGAAAATCCCACTCATCCTGCTGATAACAAACATTATCTTGTCTAATAGGAGTATACTATTGCTGGTCTATCGTGTCCCCAGCTGGTTACATCTTTGTTTCAGAGGTTTGTTCTATGGAGTGCCATTCCTCAGACAAGGACACAGCGACCTTCTCAGTGTCCAGTGAGTCAGAGATGTTTGGCTGTGAGGGAAAGCTTGTTCAAGATTAGGAAAAGGCTGGAGCTCCTATTTACAGAAGACAACAAAATTTTAAATGCTTCCTACCTCACATGTGTGAGACAAACGCCAGAACATTATTTAAATTCATGGTTTTGGCTTGATGGCTACATTTGCTGGAATTTATTTTACAAAATTACCTTGTATAGATGTCTTTGAAGACACAGAGTTAGTGTCATCACTGCATCAGTATGGGGCAGTCCTGGTAACTGAAACAGCATGCAGTGGAACAGCCATGGGATAAGGAGCTAACCACATCAGGTGGTATTCTCCACCAGGACCCAGTAACCCACTGGTGTGCAGTAATAGGAGGGTGAATCCATGCTGTAACAACTCACTCTCTTCAACCACAAACAAATTACCACTTGAGACAAGAAACTATTTTTAATTAATCGTTTCTCCCTTCATTCTTGTTTCAGTCATACCTTGTGCAACCCAGACTGAAATATTAAGTCAGAAAAGATCTGCATATCAACAAAATACCTGTGAGGCAACCAGTCTGCTCATCAGTCACCACCATTCGCCAGTATTAGGCAAAGCATTGGTCCCTTCCCTGACACAAGTAAAAGGATTTACATGTCATGACTATTGTAAGGTTTTGAATCAAAAGCTTCAGGCTTATTGTAGCAATTAAATGCAGGAATGCCGTAGTCACTCATTTGGAAAGGTTTCTGCTTTGCCTTATTGCTCAACAAGACAGTAAAAGGCATATTACAAGGAGGGAATCTGTCTCAGGTGCCTTGGGACAGATTTCAAACCCAGGCTAGTTAAAAATACTCATGAGTTCCTCCTTTGATGTCACCCAGGCTCATACCCCTCCCTGTCTCCTCATCTAAATCTGACTGGCAGATTCCCACTGAAGACGATGCTGCTGTACATCCTCCTCCTTACGAGTCCTAGCAGGACTGCAAAGAAATTGCTTGCCTCTCCCACCCTTGCTTTTACAACTCCATCCCACTGTATGAGGATCTACAGAGGAATAAATGCATGACCTACCCACCCCACCTCCAGGGCCTTGAGAGCAGGTTGTGTCATTGACAGGAGAGGCAGAACTGCTTCCTCCTGTCCTGTGCCTCCCTGTGCCAAAAACCCATTATGGTTATGTACTGCTATACAGGCTGGAGAGGAATAAATGCAGCTGGATTCGGAAGGACAAAGAAACCTGGTGTTGTACTATGATCAATGGTCATTGATCTGATGCTAATTAGTAAAAAGAAAAAAAAATTTAAATATTGGAATTATATATCATCATTTGATTATTCATTCTAGCTTAGCACTTGTTTTTCATTGTATTTGACTCCAACTACTAGCAAATATTTCTTATTAAGCACAATGAAAAGTAAGCAACTGAACAAAATTGCCACCTCTTTTTCCTACCTTTGTTCAGCTTAGCACTGCATTTTGCATGAGGAGATGCTTTGCATGAGAAGCTTTGCATGAGCTTTGGGATTTGGATCCCTAATGTCATCTCGTCTAATGTAAACATCTAAAACCCTCTAATCTTTTCTTTAATAAAGCTTCTTACAGACGTCTCAGAACTGATTGTGTCTTATGAAAGTGAGTCAGTTTCCTGTGTGAAACAAAATGTTAACAGGTCGCAGTGCCCTGTTTTCTATTCTCTGAAAGTTTCTGATGTTGGTTTCTGTATGAATGAGTCCTTAAAATGCCTCCTTAACCTGGCTTCTGGTGTCCTTTCTTACCCATTTCCTTTGTAACCAGCCCCAATCTTTACAACTCTTCACTGAAATGGACAGTGCATGGAAATTATATACCTCAGGACAGCATGCACAGTAGTATTCACAACTCTTTCAGGAGGCCAGTGATTATTGTTGCAAGTAGGCGCTATCTCAGACAGGTATCAATACCTGAATGAACATGGTGTTCTGTTCCTGTCTTTGCAAAAAACATTTTTTCTTTCCCATCTCTCTTAGCGTCCCACTGCCCCATGCAAAATCTCAGAACTTCAAGACAAAAGAAGAAGATAGGAAAAGGGGTGAAACCAGCAACAAAGGTGCCCAAATAACTGGACATGTCCCAGTTTTTCCCGCTCAACTCAGCTAAAAGGGGCTCTGCAAGCTCTGCACTGTATGCTCTAGCTATGAAGGGTCTATGGAAGGTGTTGAGCAGGTGCAGAATAGAAGCTCTTATGATGGGCATCAGCTGATTAGGTAAAGAGGTGGCAATGATCAAAGCAGCAGAGCTGTGTAAGAACCAGCTCAAGCAGACAAGGAGAGTAATGAGAATGAGATTCTTGAAAGTGGTATCTTTCAAATAGGCTAAATTTCTCACAGGGCATAGAGTGGCTGGAAGAGGCAGTTCTGCAAAGTTGTAAACTCCAGAAATAAGTGAAAGACAAAAAACAAAACAGAATCCAAAAATATTTTCTGTGAGCCAGAACTGAACCTGCGGCCTAAGGATTACTTTCTAGAGACAGCCTACAGTCCTCAGCTCTACCAGCTGAGCTATCAAAGGAAGGTAAGGGAATGCCAAGAATGAGTCAAGACTGCATCAACAATAGCCTTAGGCTTTAATGGGCCTCCATATGTATTGCTTTTCACAACAGCAAAACAGTATCCAAAAAAAGACACAAAGCTAACTTTCCTGCAAAATTGGGTTTTGGTTACAAAACTGCCAGTTTTCTGCCAAATAGTTCACAGCTCTTGTAAGACTGCTGCTGGTGGTAGCATTAAGGTTGGAGTTCCTGTTGTGACCCATATGAAATCTGTTTACGTCTTGACAAAGAAATTTGCCCACTCTTGGTGACCTTGCCACATTTCCTATGCTGAACCAAGAGAAGAGGGAGAACTCTCCTCCACATAATTCCCCTCAACGGTTCTCCAGCCAAATCCAATAACAAAATAGCAAACAAATCAGTTAACCCATTCCCTGACAGCTTCCATACTTAATGTAGAGGAACAGAAGAAAAGGAGAGAAAGAAATAACCATTGATGTTTTAATTTAAATCCCACCAAATCCCATGGTGCATGTAAGACCCCCCATGCACAGACAAGGCTGCAATGTCTGGCATTGCAACCAGTGGCCTCCCCAGCCCCTGGGCCTGGAAGGCTGAACCCTTTGTGAATCATCTGTACGAGTGCTGCAGCTCACAGCTGTGGCAAACTATACTCCTTTTGAATTACAGTGATTCACGAGCATTTGTCTGTCTGAGCAGCAGGGTGGGGCAGAAAGCTGTGAGCAGACACCCTGTTTGCCGAAACCACGCCATGCTACTTGTGATGGGAGTGTGTGCAGCAGTGTTACCTCAGTGCCCTATAGCACATCCCTCCTTAACCCATGCTTACCTTCACCTCCTCCTTGTGACTCAACCCCAAACACACTGACTGGCTGTTGCAGCAAGCATGTAGCCAGCAGGTTGAGGGAAGTGATTATTCCTCCATATTCAGTGCTTACGAGCTTGAATTAGGACTGCTGTGGCCCACCTTGGCTCCTTGGTACAAGACAGGCATGGACACTGTGGAGTCAGTTCAGTGGAGGACCACAAAGATGAAGAGGGGGCTTGAGCACAGGGTAGAGGAGGGAAGGCAGAGAGAGCTGGGCTTGTTCAGCCTGAAGAAGAGATCCATGAAGGGGGATCATGTTTGCAGTGTGCAACTACCAAATGGGAGAGTATGGGGAAGGCAGGGCCAGGCTCTGCTTGGAGGTGGACAGTGAGAGGACAGGAGGTAACAGACACAAGCTGTTCCAGAGGAATCTTGTTGAGATGTAAGGGGAGAAAAATAGCATGAGAGTAAAAATTTTCCCCATTGTAAAGGTTGTCTATAGGGTGGAATCTCCAAAGCTTGACTGGACACAGCCCTGAGCAATGTGATCTAACTTTAAAGTCTATCCTGTCTAGAACAAGAGGTTGGACCAGATGATCTTCAGAGGTCTTTCGTAAACATACACAACAGTGACCTCACAGAGCAGATGAACTCACAGCAGAATTATCACCACATACATCTCTGTTCGGAAAATACAGCTCTTTGACCTACAAGAAAACTCAGACACACATATTTTATATCTTTTCATAATAACAGACATCTTAATACTCCTCTACTGCTAAAAGCAGCACAGATCTTGAAAGAAACTCAATAAAATATCTCCCTTTTTACTTACCTACGAGGTACTCTTGCAGCTTCTCAGAGGCCTAATCCTGGGACTTTTGATGTGTCCTGACAGTAATCCACCAGCAACAGATCAGCTGATACTGTAAAGAAAAGCATATGGTGGAGAGAAACAGAACTCTTGTATGCCTGTCAGGGCAATACCTGCACTCTCTGGGGTCAGATGGTCTAGGTGGAAAGAGGACCCATATGCAAGAATGTGGGGTTAATCTTGTACTGTAAAAAGAATGGCACAACAGATAACAAGGACCCAAGCTCCTAAATCAGATCAGATAGCATAGCCCCAGGGAACTGATCTTTTCCAGTTTGCAATCCCCACAGCACTTTTCAGGGGCACTTCAAGCTCCTTTCAAGCCAATTTAAGCCTATTGTCATGAGTCTGCCTTATCTGAGTTACCTTTCACAGACCCCTTAAAAATAATTTGCTAGTCTCACCCATGTATTCAGGGGCCCTAAAATTGAAAATTACTGCTCTACCCAGTTTAAGTCGTCTGCACTGTCATCTAATCCAGAGTTGAGGTAACAAATACAGACTTTAGGGCAAGTATCACCATCTCTTTGCTGTCAGAAGTTGTTACCGGTGAAGATAACCCTAAACAATTTGTACTTTCCTGAAAGAAATCAGTACCAGTTTAAGTCAAGATAAAAATTCAAATGGATCAGATAAAAAGTGGATGCTGTTACTATCTATGCATGAACAAATGGATGCAGAAACCACAGTGTTGCCTTGACAATAAAAAGCATTGGAGATCTCTTTTTGTGGAACTTGCTAGCAGTGATGTATGGGTGATTTGTGAAAGATATTCTCCTAAACTACAAATGTACCCTCCAGGGCAGCTTTTCAAAGTAGATATTCCTAGGAAAAATTAATTAATTTTTTTCTTCTTTTTTTTTTGAACTTGGTAAGCTTTGAATGCTTAACAAAATTAAATTTTGGCATGGAGTTCGTGAAAGATCTCTGATTATTTTGATTCTTTTAACTGATTAAATGAAGATACCAAGCTTTGAGAGCCATGTGACTGGAGCCCTGAGCTATATAAAGGGAACAGCTCACCTGTTTCATGTGGTGTAGAATAAGATGAAAGGAAAGGATGTAGCTTGAAAGCAGGATGGAGAACAGCCAGAGGTAAAGCTACTAATAGCTGGACTGTATAATTACACTTGGTAATGCTATGTGTTTTGTTAAGCTCAGATTAGCATATGATGGTCTCCAGTGTTTTGTATACTTACAGGCTGACTTTCTAACGTGGCTTTAAATGGTTTAAAGGTTTTTGGGTTTGATTTGTTGTCTGTTTTTTTCGTAGTTTTTTTTTTTTTCCCGCAGTGAAAAGCTTTTAAAATTCTGGTAGATTCTGTGGGACCTGCAGGAATTGTTTTCTTTTCTTTTGAGGTGGAAATACACACATACTCTGAATAAGAGCATTAGAGTCGACTCGCAATAAATTTGTGAAATCTTCGTGTTCACTTTATTTCTGCGCGGTGTGTGTTACACACCACTGGTGGACTGCTGTGGTTTCTGCACCACCAGCTAGCGATGATATCGCTCAGGATAGCTCCGTTTGGCAGCTTTGTGTGATACCCCTGCAAGAGAGGAGGAGGTTTTCCTAAAGACTGCTACTCACAGCTACCTAATTTAGAGTCTGAGGCATCGGGGAAACAATCATCTCCCTCTCGTCTACCTGTTAAAATTCAAGATAGAAATCTCTTTGTGCCAGTGACTATCTCTGTACTTAAATGCTGAATAGGAGCTGGCACAACAGACCCCCAGCCCCGACTGATGCCCCCAGGCTCTGTTGTGGTGTAAATAATATGTAGGACTCCTTGGGCCAGCTTCAGAGTCAATTCTAATAATAAGTCAGTGTGAATGAATGCCAAGGGGCAGGAAGGTGGGAATGAAGAAAGCAAAGAATTGGGAGACTACATGAAGGTTTCATATAAAGGAAGTTTGATTGCATTGCCACAGTGTGGGCTGTATTTCAGGAAACACAGAGTTTACAGGACATCCCTACAGCTATCAGTTTTTGTTGTGCTCAGAGAACTCATTTAATACCTCTGATGCTGCTCTGTTACCAGTAAGAGACATCCAGAGGAAAGTATCCTCTGGGTATTCAAAACCTAACCTGTATATGCTTATCATATACAGGTATACCCAGATGAATTTTGCTTTATAACAACCTTATAGGTCTGGGGTGGCTTTTAATGAAAAAAAAAAATATTACTTTTTACAGGTAAATTATTTCAGTTCAGTTTTCTTCCTATGTATGGCCAGTTCCCTAAGCAATTACAGCACAAAAGCTGAAGCCTCATGGCTGTGCCCAGGTATCAGATTCAGACTGTGCAAGCCTCTTTAAGACAATAGCTTAGCACCAGCAGCCAGTAGCGATCATACAAGTGCCTGAGAGCTCTCCCCATCAGCGGGCATGGGAAGAAGTACCTTCCATGCCGTTGTCAACTACTCTTCAACAAGTTAAATGTTCAGCCATGTTAAGTCAAACTACAAAATGCAGTGAGTAGCATTCCTGTCTTCTCTCCCTCAAAGGGTTCCAAGTCTTGCCCTTCTCCTGGTGAGAGACAATAATGCGTGAGCTCTTTGATGATGATCAGCCCAGAAAGTTTTGATAATTGGGTGGCAATTAACCACAGTTGGAATGTGACATTATTCAGTTACAACAGACTAGCTCTTAGCTGCTGCAATTGTAAGCTATCCGGAAGCCCTGACCCTATCTAAATTAGCTCAGTTTGCATCCAACCAGTACCAATCTTTGTTTGTTTGTTTATTTGTTTAAGCTGTTTTGTCCCTCTGTGTGTACTTATTGCTTGGCAATAGCGGTTGTAGAGGCTGTGGTCTCACTGGAGGCTTCAGTGCATTATCTGAGGGAGGGCAGTAGTGCAGAGGACAAAAGCAGCACTATTTGGGACACAGGAGAGCCCTCCACCTCCTGTGACTACTTCCCTTCAGGTTGCAGCACACCCACCCAGCCACTTCCCTTCCCTTGCTCATCAGGCCTCTCAAACTATAAAAGCCCTAATGAAAATGAAACATGCATGTCATATATAACGAGGAAAGGCTCAATTGCTGGAGAAAAAAAAAAGTGTGAAATTACAGTATCAGTGTGAGAGAGAGAGATATGAGCCCTCATTCCCCAGGAGAGAATTTGAAAGTGCGTAATTTTCTCCATTCACAAGTGGCATTTAAGGGGCAGCTTTTGGAAGCTGAGAGGAAAACCGAGAAGAAAAGCAGCACTTACAAGTGGAGGGAATATTGCTGCCCTAAATATTTGGGACTTTTTTGATACAGGAGCTTTTTTTAGCACTGGGAGATGTGCATGCACAGACCTGATGAACTTGGTGTGGTTCCTAATGTGTTCTTCTACCCACAGCCGATACTTTACCTAGTCTTTCTGAAGACCCAACAGCAAATCCTTTAGGGGTCATTAAAAAAAAAAAAAAGACTGGGATACAACTCTTTGACTGGTTTTCCTCTTCATGGAAGAATTGAGAAGTCCTGGATAAGGAGGAGACTTGCCTGTGTCAGGTCTGGCTGTGGTAGGGGATACTTGTCTCTTACACTCATGAGAATCTAATTTATTTTTAAAGAGCACTTTAATATAGCATAACAATATTACCACACATCTTGCTCAAGCAAAGAATTTTTCCAATCTATGTTCAGTGCCAGGTAGAGTGACTATAAAATGAGTTACTGTACCTTAAATTTCTGCCTTGGCTATAGTGGCAGGAAGCTAATTAGACAATTTCTGACCATGTCTTCTTGATCCAAATCCACATTACTTGGACATTTAAGAATTACCAGCTGCGTGAGAGCTCATGTTTCTGGAGGGAGTTGGACTTAAAGGATGGAATAACAGGTAAAGGAGGGGAGAACGATGGCCACTGTGGGGCCCAAACCAGTCAAGCAGCAGCATTTAAACTCTTCCAGCTAAAATTTAACACCTCACACTGCAGCCAAAATATGTTAGAAGCATGTCTGAGGCATGAATGCTGGCTCAGATCACATGTAAAACTAAGCTCTAAACACAGGTTGGCTTTTCCAGGTTATTCTTAAATTCCAGAAACCATCATATTGGAGCCAATTGCACATACTAATCCTGATGGAGCAGACCATACATTCCATAGCTCACAAGTCTATTGACCTTCTCAGCTCTAGCAAACTTTGCTGGGCCTACTGGGGCTCAGCAGGCCAGGAAACAGTGATTTCAAACCTTGTCTTCACTTCAGCCATCAGAAGCAAAAACCTTTAGTCCGGCATGAGTGTCTCCTGATGCCTCTTTTGCAAGCATCGGAGTTTCTGGGAATTTATCCTTGAGAACTACTGTCACCTTATAAAAAAAAAAATCATCCATTCTGTTCTCACTTCCTTATGAGGAGTTGGGCTCCAAACTATGGCCAGATATCACACAGTCCTCTTTTTCGGTATTCTTACCCCTACATAGTCAGACCCAACATTTCAGATGTCACCAAGTATCAAACAGGGAGAAGGGCAGGGTTAGTATCAAATTTAGTTGCAGGTCAAAAGATCCTTTCTGAAAGGAATGAGCAAATTTCAAAAGGTAAGAAAAAACACTCAAAGTAATGGCTACATCCCAACAAAGTTGCACAATCCTTACTTTTTCTTAGGTTAGGCTCAGATACAGCACTCAGAAAAGAGCTGGGCCAAGGGATCTGATTGCTACTGCTTTGTGCATGTTATTTGTAATGCTGTAGCATTCGGGGACTCCAAATGGGGATTGGTGCCCCACTGATGTAGACACTATAAAAAGAAACAACACAAAGACAGTTCCCTGCCCCTGAGAGGTAATTTTTGGCCATTTCCCTGAAGCAGCTGGGACTAGAGTAGGGCATAAGGAAGTGTATTAGGGTGTACTGCATGGACTGAATTTAATCTTATTTCTGTAACCCTTGTCCTTTCTTAACCTATTGCCCCATTTCTGTTTGTTAACTTAACTCATCAACTCAGTCTAAATTTAATTTGTGAGCTTCTTGGACAAAAGTCTTTGTGTCTTTTCATTTGTTATGGTTGTTGTGGGTTGTGTTTCTTTTCCTTTTGCATGGTTTTGAGCCACAAAAATTAATATACATTATTGAAAACATGAAAGAAAATAACTTCCTTCCCTCTCTAATAAAGAGATGGATATTTAAATGTGCATCTCTAAAATGTTATGATTTTGTACCTCTATAGAGCCTAATGTAAACCTGTGGATCAATGAACAACACAACTGGTATGGCACTATAAAAAAGAAATCTGGTCAACATGTATATATGCACCAAGTACTTCTCCAGATGATATGCAGACAAAGGAGATATATCTGCAAAATAATTCCTACTGGTTAAATGAAAAAAAAAAAAAAAAAAGCTGCTGGTATACTGCATTGTGATTGATAAAGTGGATTTGCAGGTCCCCATAATGATAAAGGAATGTGACAGAGCCAAGGCAATACAATCTCAGCATCTCCAGGACCCGGAATAAAATATATTCTCCCACCTCTACAGTCATTTCTCCCAAGACAGCCTCACTCTGCTCCTCTTGACAAGCAGCACAGAAAGGAGGGGAATCAAAGCTTTGAAGGCGTATCCGCGAGCGAGAGAGCGAAGGAGTGTGAACTTTGTGTGCGGTGCCTTCCCCGGCCCGGAGCAGGACACGTGTGGGGAGGCACGGGGTGGGGGGAGCCCCTTCACAGATCCACAGTCAAGGCTGCGAGCTATTTTGGATTAGATGAGGAATTTCAAGTGGAAACCATCCGTATGTGCGTGCCTGCCTGTGTGAAGTTGAACTGCGTCTGGAGAAATCAAATGGTTTCTTAACAGTACCTCAGCAAGGTCCAGTTGTAAAGGGGGTACTAGTAAGTCTCGTTTTTCCTGACATTGCAAACTTAAATGGGATCATGTGGGGGATTTTTTCCTGATCTGAAAACAAAGAATGAGGAAATACCCATGACAGCACCAGTATGAATAAATTGGCAAGATAAGCTGTAAATAGCTTTGATGTTAAACAAAAATAAAACAACGGAAAAAAAATCGTATTGCAGCCATTTTAAGATTTCAACTTCCTTCTTTAGCCCTGCCACTAAGCAGGCTTCTTCAACATGTGACAAGAAGAATTCGGAGGGACGCTTGCCAAGTGTTTTGTGACCCAAATCCTAGAGGTATCCTCCATCTGCAGCAACAGACAGCTTGCTGTGGTCTGTCATTACCTTCTGTTTGGTTTTCAACACCAGCTACCCTAGTTAATTCAAGAAGATGCAACCACCAAAGACAACGAACAGACAAGCGTTTAGCAACATTTCTGCGAAGCTTTGAGGAAGACTTCTCTAATCTTGAATAGGCCTGAATGCAGGACAATAACGACTAAGGCATGAATATGCAAGTGCATTGTTTTACCAAACTCAGCTATTAGGAAACATCTATATAAAGCCCGGTGAACAAGATTTAAGGACAAGAAATGAAGGGCAGAGCTAACCATTCAGTCATTCAGTTTCTGTCACAGCATCACATCTACCTACTCGGCCTCTATCTGCAGACAATAAATTTCATAACCTGAAAGAGCCAGGCAGTCAGAAATATATTTTTCTATAAGACTGAGACACAGCTCCACAAACATGAAGTTCTTCTATGTAAATGCTTGCATGTGGCCCTTCACATCTAAGGTTTGTAGCAATGCATGGTATTTAGACAAATGCCATTCCCCTAAAGGGCAGCACATTTTTTGTTCTTATAATTTTGCATGGAAATTAAGACGAACATATTTTAACACGGGAAAAGAAAACACTTTTCCTCCCAGCTAGGCACTGCTGCATCACTGTGCTGGTGATGATGGTGGTGGCCTGATATTTTTCTCTGCATATTCAGAAACAATTCAGATGTAACAAACGCCCATTTACCTACCACATAAACATGCGGTACTTAAAATGCTTGTCTTTGATAAACCATTCTCCCCTTTGAGGATCCATTAGGCTCAACATGAATAAAGCCTAAAAAGCTACTTAAGGCTTTTGGAGAATTCTTTGGATTTCCAGCTTCACATTGCAGTTACTGCGATGTTTGCATTAAGATGCTTGTCTTGAGTTCTGGCCTGCAGGATTCAGAAAAAGAAAAATGTTCCTTTTGTACTGAACACAACCGGTAGGTATTTAGCTATTTTTTGTGTATTATGACAGTACCATCTGGCATTCATCTGCCGGGTACCTCAGGAGAATGTCCCCTTCCTACTTGCCTGTATGATGCCGGCCAAAATGACAGAGTACACCAAAGGTTAACTTCCTGTAATATGGTCTCTTGGCTTATCTGGAGTAAGACAATAGTTCCTTTATATTCTTAACTTTGCATTTCACATGTTCTCCAGCCTGCCTGGAAAATAGGGTTGTAAGAGATTCTTATGGGTCAGACACCTCCTAATGCGAACCCAGGGATAATCCTAACAAATTTAGTAACAACAATCTATAAGGCCAGTTGGCGCTGCACATACAGGAGGAAATGTAAAATTTAAATGGAAATTTGCCCAGTTAGGTTTGTTCTGTTCCACTGAAAAGCTTTGTACAGTGGAAGCATAAACAAACCACTGCTCTTAGAAGTCATGGTTCACCTGCTGACTCAAACACTCATGTCTGTCAGCCAGCATAAGAGGCCAAAGGGACTATCTGTTTGGGTTTCTCTTTTAGTCTCAGCCTAATTTATCTTGTCAGTTCCAAGATCTCCATTCCGTTCTTGAAAGGACTATAAAGGAAGTTTGGCTTAGCCGTACCCTTCAATTATTTGATTATTTTTAAGCAAACAAACAAGAACTTAGCATGGTCCAGTTCAGATTGACTAGTTAACTCCTGAGTAATGTCTTAAAGCTATTTTCACCCTAGCCACTTCGTCAAAAAGCAGTTCCTTCACCCCTCTCAGAATATATACTTTAATACTCCCAACCTGCCTCTTGCAAACAGCCTTTTTAAGAGAAACAAGCCAGTCTTGAGCAATTAAGACCTATAGATCTCCCTTCACTTCCTTCAAAGCCATTGCGGAGGTGCAGCTGAAACCCATTAAATTCAATTGAGCCCAAATGGCCTATAAGTCATATGGAAACTTCCTCTGGGCTTTTAACAAAGAGCCTCGCTTTAAATTCCAAATTACAAACAAATTCAGTGTGTTCAGCTTTCACATAAAACATAAAAATATAAGAAAACATACAGAGGAAAAGTTGCATCAAATCACAGGGAACATTATAAGAAAGTACAACCAGTTGCTCTTGTTGTGAAGTTACATTCTTCAGTTAGAAATGTCATATTAATTCATGGCAATATTTTCTTTAGTCTGGACTGGAAGTACACTTTATTCAGTGTATGAGAAAGTACAACTGGGAGCATTCACAACCCCATTTTGTCCTCTGACTTTTCTTAACAATAGCTAAAAATAATATATGTTCACATATATACACCAAATATGATGTGTATATATGTATAATTATATTTTATCACATATAGCTACCAGACTAATCTCAGGTTCATATATAATAGGAAGATCATAAACATTTATAGACTATATATTCTCAACTTTAGGTTGCTTTATTGTGGGTCAGGATTTTATCAAGTTGACAAATTTATTAATGTGGCTTTATATTTAAACTCTCGATCTGTCTAAGATTAGGGATCAATATATGTGCTGCAGGATCATAAGTCAGCTAAACACTGAAAAGATTCAGGCAGATAGTGAACTTGAAAATTATACAGCAAAATTGTTCCATAATACATCTTTATTCAGAACCCCATGGGACTTGCATGCTGTAAAAGCCTTAAAAAAGCCTCTACTTGAGGGTTAATTTCACCCTAAGGGCTCTGAGAATAACTGGAGGCCCAGATCTTTATGACTTTGTATCAATTAATGTTTTTTACATTCTTTTTAACAAGAACTTGATGAAAAATATCCTGCTCTACATATTCTATTTGGCACCCAAGTTACGAGTCATTAGAAGTATCTGAATCAGTTTTAAAAGTGCTGTGGAGTGATATTTTCTGAAGGTAATGGGTCTGAGACAGGGGACACACGCCTTCCCGAGGCACGGGAAACTGAAACAAAAAGCAGTGGCTTTTGCTTTCATGGCTAATCGGGACCGTGCCGAGCACCGCTCCAAGACCTAAGGGCCTGGGGGCTGATTCCCGTGCCGATCCCGTGCCTTTGCCAGGGCGGGACGTGACTCCTCAGACACGGAAGGAGGAGGGTACCACTGTCTGATCACGGACTTTGTGCCATCGCAGTAGGTCCATGTATGTAACAGAGCCTCATACAACAAGCAAGAAGGACGACAGTGCAAAGAAGGTGGGACTGTGAAGCCAGGAGCAGAAAAAGGAGAAGCAGGATTGAATTGTGGCAACAGGGAGCAATCTGCTTCATGGAACCACATCTGAAAAGCATCAGGTTTCTTAAATCAGCAAGACAGGATAGCTGAAACGTGCTAGCCTGCATCTAAGAAAAAAAAAAAAAAAAGGAAAAAAAGGAAAATAGTTCAGCATAGTATATTTTTATATACATAATACACTGAGCACAGTACATTATATATATTTTATATACGTAGCAGCTTGACTCTCACCCCACTCCTTTCTCAACATCTCTAGAAATTCATTGGTATGTAGATGTCTATCCTGGGACAGTAATAACAGAAACTACAGAACCACTAGGACGGTTACTGAGGTCTGGGTATATTAAACAGACAACCAATTTCACAACAACGAATGAAGTAACACTTATATGGGGAAAGTTTTAAGGGTGGCAGGGGGCTGGGAGGGGGAACAACTGAAAACCTAGAAAGGAAAAAAGATGCTGAAATACCTGTTTGGAAGAAGTATGTTCTCTGGTTTATGTTTTTTGAATTGTCTCAAATTGCAGCCTCCACAGGAACACTGTAAATCTGAAGAAGTGTAGACAGGGCATGTTGAATTTCAGGTAAGAGAAATAGGTAAGGGAGGAGGAGAGGAGACTCACTCACTTTCTGATGATTCTCCATTGCCAAGCAATAGCAAATTAAGACTGCTTGAGAAACCAAGCATGCTGAAATCACCTCTTCTGGTGAATAAAGTTAACTGAGAACAAATTCATCCCCGTAGCTAAAATGCGGTTACCCTAAGCTTCACGACCCTGAAAATGTCAAGAATTAAAGTAGTAATAAAATCCCCCCCAAAACACAAGGCAATATTCTAGCCACATGGAAGGAAATAGTCCAGGATAATTCAGTTGATGTTTAAGACAAAAGATGGGAAATCTCGGGGTGAGTCTGCAGCTTTAAACACACCAACAACACCAAATGCAGAGGTGCCTGTAGAGACAGCACATCCCCATCTCAAGCCTAGCTCTGACCCAATTTGTCGTGGGTTGACTCAAATACAGAAAAACACTGGCACCTGCCACTAACAGGATACTTTTGTTTACAAGCTAATTTATGAGTTCTTTTCAACACACTAATTTAATTTTCTTTCCTGAGCAAAACCCATGACTTCTAATTTGAAAGGGGATTTTAAAATGATTGTGATTCATGGGGATTTATGGATGTTTCCCAGGGAGTTTCAAAAGCCTGAACTTTCTTCCCACAACTCCCAGGAAATGCAGTTAAAAGTCTCCCACAGGTCCTTACTCCAGCGGGTTTGGACAGGCAGCGTGGAACAGTCACCTGGCAGTCTCCATAGAAGACGATTCCCCAATGTGGACGCAACCAGCATTAACTTGGACAACAGTTATGTGTCATTTCCATTTCTGTATGTTGCTAATTTATAGATAAAAAGGATAGGACTGGAGGCCAATGGAACAAACTGGGGGAGCAGAGAGGATGCTCTCTTAAGGGAATGAACGTCAGGAAATTTCTTAAGCCAAAAGCACATTGAGGATACCATTATTTTTAACCTAAGAACTGTTTTGCATTAATCCTGATTTAGCCACTGAGATTTTCAGCTCCAACTGGTTACAGTAAGTAATGCACTGGAGAGCCTTGGGTGAGGCTTTCCCACTCACCCCCCTCACACAGTACTCACTTCCAAAAGCTCTTTAAATGTCAGTCCTTGAGCAATGGCTTTCATACACCAGAGCCAGTTGCCTTGCACAGTTTGAAGGGAGACCTTCTGTGTTTTGCTTTCCAGCTTCTTTTCTATTCCCCCTGAACATTGCCTTCAGTGATAAAGCTGAAAAACTCCACCCTTGCTTGTTATCCTGACAATATTTAATTCTGACAGCACATTCAGTATGCTTCATGAAATATGCAACCCTGTGACTAATGAGGTATTTGCACATAAGGGCCATATACAGTAAATTGCAGGGCAATAAAAGTAGAGGAAAACCATGAACTGATCAGCCAGCTGTTAAAATGATGCAAAGTGTGCCTTATTAAATGTCTTGTGTTATATCCAGATGCTGACTAGAACTCAGTCCTGGCTCCCTCAGTAAAGCTTTACCTTAAAAAAACTATAGGTTTCCCTTTCTGTTATTACACATTAGCTTCCTGCTTTTCAAATACTAATGGAAAGTTCACCTCTCTACGGTCTTCCTCCTTCCCACTCATCATGTAAAGGGAGCACTATTTTGATTTTATGCATGAGATTGAGTCTGCTCCAGCGCTAAGCATCCTATCAGCATATGACCAAATAGCAAAGCTGACATTTTTGCCATGATTATCCACGAAAAGTGTTTCCTACCTCTGATTTACAAGAGCCCTATTCATGAGAAATGATTAATAGCTCACTAGCGCTGCCAAAAAGCACATAAATCTAGACATCCTCTATGCTCCTGACATGCCACTCATCTTGTAGATATGTTCAGATCTCTCTCTTCCTCTCTCCCGCTTATCTATGTCTGATCCCCAATGGGCACACGCTCATGCTGATTAGGCAATACAGTTGCTGACTGGGACAATTTTAGGCTTATATTACTGATGGCACCCAATTACAGGCTGCAGAAAGTAGTGTCCTTCCTGGCTTGTACTAGACAAGCATGATTAAGTGTTAAATGCCTTCTAAATTAACTGGCAGTATCACCCATGTGTCTGTTACAACTTATCAGGGTAAGAAACCAGGTTCACTGCCAAGTTCTCTCTGTTCACAGTTAGTCTCCCAGCCTGCAGAGTAATAGAGCCGAGAAGAAGGCAAGCTGCACACAAGCATACACCTGACTCAGCTGATGCTTAACTTATTTAACAAGGTTTCATACACTTGGCATTAAACACGCCTCTAAGTGCCCCACTCAGATGTGATAGATTTAAACAAGCACTGTCTGAACCAGGGCCCATAATATCATTCTCCATCCCCTCACCACCCCACTCCCCCCGCCTAGTAAAAGCTATTTCACAGTTCTTGAGCATCCTTCTTCTGAAGATCCTAGAGTGTTTTGCAATTATTAAAAAACAGATCATACCATGCCTACCCATTTAATTTCATAATTTCAATGGGGCTGCTAGCACAGCAAGACACACACACACACACACACACACACAAAAGTAGCTCATTGTGCCTAGTACGTGAAGAGAATATCAAGGGTTGCAATGCTTTCCCTATATGTATCCACTATAACACAAACCTTTAATTGTTTGATCATGTTCTACTTTACAAATAATACAGGGTACAACATGCCTTTTCCTCACCGATTCTGATGCAGACGGGTTACAGCTTGCCACTGGTTTTTATTTCTCTATTCATAATGTTCCCTGTTGTTGCAATACGGTGCTTTTTTAATTTAAGATACTAGCATCACACCTCAGAATCATGCAAAGCTCCCACAGACATCTCTGAACTCTCAGCTATTATTCCATCTGTAATTAAAAAAAAATAGTATTATTAATAATAAAATAATTATAGAAGAACACCATTTTCTCTAGGTGTGTTTTGATAAGATTATTGGCACTCATGTTCTGCTCAGTATTTTTCCTTCTTAACTTCCTCATGAGTAGTTACTGGTCCAAGCTTACAAGCAGCTCTCATTTTTTGAGTGCATCCACTCTGAATTTTGCTGGATCATACATTTTCAACAGATCCTGTTTGCAGCTCAGTCATTGGGCTTTAGTACTGCTTAAACTACTTCTCTAGTAAATACCTAGAAAGAATTGCAGCAATGTGAAGGGATGTCTTGTCTACTTAGACAGTCTTTAGAAACGTAAATGCTGCTCTATTCTCCATATACCTTATCTTCAAGCTGTCTGGTTCTTTTCCTAAGTAATAAGCATGCTTCCTTAAAGCAGTGCTCAACTGTTTCTTTAAAGAATGAATAGAGGCCTCTATAATTTTCGTTTCTGTCCCAAGGATAATAAAGTTATTGGTGTTCCTTCTCTGGCCATTGCATCTCAAATTCTTTTAGATGCAGAATATTTCATCACTTAAAATCAGGTTTGCTATGACCCGGTGTCAAATATGTATCCTTTCCAGCTGTATGTGCAGCACTAGCCATGGGCTACATCCCTCAGAAAGAAGCAGCTGATGGATGATATGGACAGGTGTTCATTGCAGCTGCATTGTATGCAATGCTGTTTGCGAAGTATATAACCACACAAATCAAAAAATCAAACAACAACAGCCATTTTCATTGCTCAGCATGCCCAAGCCTCCCTGGCCAGTGAGTCATAAGACCCTAAGGGTCTTGACGCTCTCTAAGCCATGCTTGCAGCTTCGTACCTGACATATTTCTTCTGCTGCTTTTGGAACAGGTCTCTCAGACTGAGCAGCCAAATTCTCCTCAGCCTTTGCTTTGCTTGATTATTGCCTTCCTACAAGCAGCTAAAATGTTTAAATATTCCTATCATTTAGCCTGAAGGAAAACTGTTTAGCACTTTTAACATCTTCACCCAGAACTGAGACTTCCTATAGATGTAAGAACCATCTGATGGCAGCTACTAACACCTTCCAGTATAAAAAATAATTCTCTAAAAGAACAGCTACATGCAAAGTAAATAGAGAATTCTTCTACAAAACAACACAACTTGCTGCCCCAAGTGCAAAAGGAGATGCTTTAAAAGCAGTAAGTTGCAAATAGTGAAGAGTATTTTTCACTCTCATTTATGTGATGTGTGCAAAGAAGAGCAGTTAGGACAAGGTGTTAATTTTATCATCTTCCAAATGGCAGAATCAAGGCAAATGGAAACTGTGATGAAAACTCTATCTACAGGGTATCTATCTACCCACCTCTCAGCTTTTCAGACAATACAAGTCCCTTGTTCTTTACAACTGTGCTGAATAACTTAAAATTGGATAGATCACAGACAAGCAGACCCAGACCAAAAAACTTTCCATGTGTTTTTATCCATCCATATCTTTTCTTGGCCAGCTGTTTCACGGGAACAACACACCAACTTCTCTGATGTAACACCCTTTAGTAGCGCATGTAGGAAACACTATCAGGGTTGGCTGCACTATCTAATTAGAGATCTCCCGACAGCTCATCTTTACTAAGTTTCATAATTACATGACTGAGCGTCAGAGATCCTCACTCAGCAGTTCCATGGGAGCTTTCTTGGTAGACACCATTTATCACACTTCTTTTACTCTCATTCTTATTTCACCATTTGTAGTACTCAGAATAGTTTTCAGATACCTTTTTTTCCACAGGAGATGTTGCTTGTTGCTTTAGAGACTCATATTGGAAGCAGAGCAGAGAGGAATAAATGACATTTGGGGTATTTCATTACAGCTATAATCTCAAAAGCAGGAGGAAAGGAGAGAGAAGTTTAAAACAACTTTTGTTCTTCTTGTTCACAAAAACATTCTGTCAAATTACATATCTGTGTTCTGGCAGTAGACAATATATTTATAAGAGCTTTTCTGCCTGTTTTGTATAATAAAATGCTCTTACTCAAGGTTCAGGCTATTAAAAGAATTGTTCAGTGCAGACTTATTTTATGGTTAACAAATGCACGACTCAACCAAGGAATGCCCAGAAATAAGTGTAGAAATCAACACTCAGTTTGACTCTATCTTCCTTTGGCAGGTGCTGTACTTTTACAGACATGAATATGGCTAGAACAACTCTCGGGAAAACAAAACAAAAGAAAAAAAAAGAAAAAAAAAAAGAAGGAAATTATTTTCATGGATCATTTACCCTAACTTTCCAAAACAGCATTTGAATTCAAATTAGTGACATAAAGAACCGTGATATGCTGAATTTTCTTATGGTATTCGGCATGTTCTGGATGCTGGTTTGGTCATTCTTAAATCTAAAGACCAATCTCTCAATCTGAAATTCACGATCATGTTGTGAGTAAAGCGATACCAGTACCCAGTAAGACCTGAAGCATAGGAAGCAACTTTCTCTACCACTGCTCATTTTTCAAGAGCATGTGCTTAAACCTCAAACACTTAATGGGAGCAGTGTATACTCTCATCTGCTTGGCATAGAGAAATGAATACCAAATAAATTGTGACGTGCTTTGGAAGAATTGTATCATTAAATGTTTTGCACACATCATCTTGATCCTTATACAGCTTGACCAAAAAAAAAAAAAAAAAAGAAAAAACCAAACAAATTACCAACATAAAAGGGTTTTTTCCTAAGCTAAGAAAGTCTTATATAACCTAAGATCTATTTTCTCTACTTAAACAAAAAACTGAAAACCCAAATCTTGATCTTTCTGAATAAATTAATCCTAAAATTAAGCAAAGAAAGTAAAAGTGGGGTGGTTCTGGCACCAGCAGAATCAAAGCACATTCCATTACTTAGCTAATATGAGCAATTTTGTTAAACAAACTATACCTTTGTTCTGTAAATACTGGAAGTTAGGCTTTGGACAGATGTTCCCTGCTGGATACAGACATGCTAGGGGAAGGTTAGAGCCCCAGCTGTTGATCATCACTTCTTTGCAGAGGTTACTGCCCCCTCACATTTGTTGGCAGAGCTTGCTTATAGAAACACTCCCGGAGCCACTTGAAGTTAAAGTGAGTGGTATTACTATTTAGACAGTTTAAGCTAACTAGCACAGTTGCTGAAAGAGTTCGTGCCTGTCTGTACCTTTAAACTTCCACTGTTCACAAGACTGCAAGTTTTCACAACTTCTTGTCAGGGCAGAAGCTTTTCTCACCTTCTTGTGTAGCACCAGAGATCAAATCCCCAATGTCACGCTTGTATATTTAACCTTAAATGCCTCCTAATTAAACACTGACAATTGTGTTAAATGTGCTAGCTAGCTACAGTCCTGTTTCTTTCTCTGTCTTTCTGCTTTGATTAGCTTTTATATCACTTGTCCACGAAGTCCATGCTCTTTGAAACAACAGTAAAAATCCATGTTATTTCATTGTGTGAGGGCATCCTGCAGACCCGTGTGACACATCTAAGGATACACCCTTGAAGGATACACAGAATTTAGCTCTGGTGCAGTAATATTGGGAAACACCAGGTTCTGGGCAGAATACAGTGTGTTAGACATGCTGTGATGCTCTAGACAAGCTCCTCACCTTTCTCTACTATTTTCCCACCTACAAAATAGTGAAACTTTTGTAGGGTTCTTTGAAATATGAGTGAAAAGTGCTCTGTGTTTGTGTATGATATGTGTTGTTAAGAATATAGATCCACTATTCCTTACCTAGTTAACAACAAAAAAGGCATCATTCAAATATTTCATCGACAGGTAATTAATATTGGTATATGAATAGTTATGAAGTTAGAATAAAGCAAGGTTTATTTTCTCACTCTTTTATAAGTAATATGAATCTATGAGTAAATTCCAGCATATCTCCAATTAAGTGATGCATTGAATTTACAACTGTTTTTCGAGGGATTTTTTTTTGGGGGGGGTTTATTTCGGGCAGGATATTGATTAAACTGCAATAAAATGTCATTCACAGCAGGCTATTTATGTGATAGTGTTTCTATCCAGGCAAAATTGCTATGCCTAACACCTTTTTCCAAGGAAAAAAATATTATTTTGCAGACCAAATAGAAGTTATCCAAGGTTTTAAGAAAAGAATTTTCTGATTCTTTCCTTCAGTGTAGAATTACTTTATTTTCATGCATTTATCTACCTCCTCTACTGCTTGAGCTACAGATAATTCCATGTAGCAAATAAGCCAATAATCATATTAAAAGAACATTACAGATACAAAGTTAATCACTCAAAACTTACAACCTTACAAGATTTCCCAGACAATTGCATTTCAGGCCCCTTGGCATACACAGTGCATGCAGGACTATGGATGACACGACTATTTTTTCCTAAAGCCATTTCCTCATTCGGTGAACAGACTAGATGCTAATTATTATACACATAAATGTGACATTTTTTTAAAATTCTTACTGCTCTCTGTGAAGAACTGGATCTTATTTACTGACCCATACTCAAGACTTGCTATGAAGACAGGCTTATGAATGTGTGTTGACTTTTCTGTCATGCCATTCTTGTACTATTCAAGTGTTTTGCAGGCAAGATTCTATGAATGGGATGAGTTTTCCCCTAATTTCTGCAAATTAAAAGATCATATAATGGTTACCTGGAAAATATTAATTATTAAGTAGCTTCACTTAAATCTCCACAATTAAATAACTTTCCACCACATCCCTTTTATGTTTTAACAGTTCTTGAGTTCGTCTTGCATGTGCATTAGAACATTTGTATAGCCTGGACTCTGGAAATATTGGGACACATTGCTTCTACCTCCAAAGTATTGAATTCTTTCTCCAAACTCTTGGATATACACTTATTTTTAGGACAAGCAGAAAAGCAACACATTTCTCTTTAATTTGTTCTCATGGAAAAAAAAAAACCAACACATTTTTTCTGAAACTTTAGATATTCCTCCAGATGCAGTCTCTCAGTCTGTACATTTGCAGTCCAAATAATATACATTTGACAGATTCATAAGCCACTGAAAATGGGGTCTTGTGATGAAAAGTGTCAGGCAAGCTTAACTATAGGTGGTATTCACAGCTTCACCTACAATTAATATCTCCTAAAATGAGTCTGCTGGTAATCCAGATGAAGCAAGCAGCCTAACAACTCTCTGCATACCTACACAAAAGACAGAGGCTGTGTTAAGAGGTTCTCATTCATTCCTCTGATCATCTGAAACAAACAGGCCTCAAATGATTTATACCAGGCAATCAGTGTTAACAACCTCACCAAAGTACCAGAATACAGCACAGAAGCACAAATGAGCATCTAAAGCCCATTCTTGACATTCTTACATACAAACCAGTAAGTTGGTGAATTATCACTGCATAAAGGAAGCGGAAAGAAAAACTTCACTTGCAAACAAACCAGCTCTAGCTAGCTCAGAAGAAATCTGTGACTTTGACCCAGTCAGTTCTTACCCTGGTGAGTCACAGCTAGATCTGTCCTGATACAGCCAGCAGTAATTACCAGACATGTCTTCTCATGGTTGACACTAGTCCATAAAGGAAAACACAAGAATGGAAAAGGCCTTGTGCTTAATAAACTTGGCCATGTGTCATTGTAAAGAGCACCTTAAAATGTGACTGACATCTGCATTCCCCTTTGTCTTACTCTGCTAAGGTTTCTAAAACCAGCTTTTCTCAAGCTTGGTTTTTATGTGTGTCTATGGACTACATGAGTAAATCATTGCTCTATCATTTACTCAACATACTACAATGTATTGTAGTCCCATAAAGAGCTAAGAAATCCTTGATCATTTGAAACTCTGTAGTATACTATTGCACTTAGCAGAATCACTAAATAATAATAAAATAAAATCTGTTGTTAACTGAATAATTATTTCATTCCCCCACACCCCTCATGGAAGTGGAACGAAGCATATAAACAGTTAATATCTTTCTATGGAAATGAAGAGGAATACATTCAACTAACTGGGGGTCCCCCTTTTTTAAATCAGAAAAATATTTTTAGCACTTATTTATGTTTTCAAGATTGTCTTGACATCTGTTCTTAAAAAAAAAGCACAATAAAAGGCATACTTTTAACTACAAACACTGATAAAATATGGTAATGCTCTGTTTTTCCCTGGTGCAGAACTGCCAAGTAATAAGGATTTGCATGACTAAGCTTCTATTATGCTGACATGCAAAACTGAGGAACAATCATTCTTTCTGGTTTGACAACACTTAGAAGGGAAACACTCCTTTTACTCTCCTCTAGGACATGTTGGGCCCCAGACAAGATGAACAGCATTATTCAACCAAATCAATTTTTAAATGGACATTTAAATGCTGAGTTCTCTTCAGCAGAGACACTTGGATAGCAACCTTATTACATGAGCTAAAGGTCACTAGGGGTTTGACTAACACTTGCAAACACACAGTATTTCATTTGACATGTCTCTACAAATGTGTCTCCACCACACCATTCAGAATCCACTTCTTCAAACTTAAATAAAAGTTCAAATAAGCTTCACAAAACTCACAAATCAATATACTGGACTACAGCAATATCAAGCTAAAGGATAAAAATATTAATAAACATTTTCAAACTTAATTGCTTGAAGTTATTTTCACAGCAGTAGCTACCATTGGCCAACTTTCCTCTGGGAGCAGCATCTGCAGATACAATTGACTTGAAATGACTGTCAGGTACTCAGTTGCCCAGAAGAGTATGATTTATCAGCCTAATTTAAAAATGTTGCCTCTTTCAGAAAGAAATTTCTCCTTTTTTACACAGTATCTTCCATTGTACTGCACAGTATATCCCAACTTAGATTTCAACATAGATCACAATGAAATGTAAATAGAATGTAATTCTGGGCTAAGGTTCCCAGTGGTGATGAGGCACCCTTTGCTTTCTAGACACTCAATCCCTACCACAACTTTCAGCATGCATCTCCTTGAATGGCAATAAACTCGGATGTGTATATCTCTGACCTATACAGAGCATTGAGATACCACATACAAAATAAGACATATCCATTTCTAATTAAAAAAAAAAAAGGTATACTTTTAAAGATAAAACTGTCAGTTGAAAAATGTTCAGAAATTGGCTAACAGAGTATAACTTCCTATAACTGTCTCCCAGACAGGGTGGATAGCTTGTGGAAGTCTGTGAGAAAGAAGCACTTCCAGGGAAAGCATACGATGCCCATGTTTGTAAAGATGCAGAGAGAGCTAGGATTCAACACACATCAATCTCAGCCTCCTGCAAGGAATTAAATGGACTTTGGATGGTGAAGCCAGCTTAGTCAACAATTTCGATTGTTGACAAAAAGATACTGAAAGATACTGGAATTGTAATTAAAGTCTGGGGATGGGAGGAAGAGGCCACTGCCACAGCCATCAAATGCATGGCTGGTGTTGTTGCACCTTTGACATCTCATTGTTGCATTCTGGATAAACTTTCATTAATGGTAATCACCAGCAGCCATATTCAGCTTAGTTTTGTACATAATGAGGCTTAAATGATTGTGTTATCTGCCTCTTTCCACCTGTTTACCTCTTCCCACTTCCTCCCTCTCCCCCAGCCTCCCTCACAGAAAACTTTCAGAGCTCTTGGCCAACCCAAATCAGGGATTGCTCCGAGGGAAAAGTAGGCAGAGCTCAGCTGCTACAGTTGGCAGCAACCAATTGCACAGCTAGTCCTGGGAATGAACAGCATGTCATTAAAGAGATGGAGAAAGGTCAACGTAGTGCACTGAGAAGGGAAAGGGACAAAGGACACCATGTCAATAGAAACCAGGTTTTATTAGTCACACTACTCACTGATTGACTTCTTTCCTTGGTGATTCTCCCCTATATGGTCTGTTTGCATTTTGCATGTACCCACAGATAGCACTGATACTGTCAAAGCAGAACAGGGGAAAATGCACTGATGAAAAGACAGATTGTTTCCTACTGACCTATCAGAGGTCACCTGGGACAAATGAACGATGGAGATGACACGAGGAATAGCAAACAAATTTAATAATTACATGGTAAGGAAGTAAGCAAGGAAGTGCAAGTCTTTCCTAAGTAACTATACAGGTACATACAAAATTAGGGTAGTTTTCTGCTGACTGTTTTTTTAACAACTCACCAAGTATTATCTTAATGCTGAAAATAATAATTTCCATTACAACTTATCAGTAACTTGCAAGTGTCCTGAGGAAGACACATATATCCTTCCTCTCTCTTTGTTCCCCTCCAGAACCACTCTTCTCTAGGTGGGAGTTTTTTGTACTAGGATTTAGGCTGAGAAAGCCACACTCACAGTCATAAGAAAATCAGAAAATAAGTATGGAATTAACGCCTGATTTAATTATTTGGCAATACTGTCTTCCTGATTAATGTCTCCTTTGGATTATCTGATGAATGCTGCACTTAACTATCTTTCTTTTGATCCTCCTACTGGGAAATATAGAAAGGATGAGATGGTGGGGGTGGATAATTATGCTCAAGAAGATGACAGTATCTGATCCTCCATACTAGGAATGCTAAACTCAAGTAGTTCCTTCTCAAGACTCCTACTCCTACTACAAACTAGAGATGCCAGTGTGAAGCTGTTCAGCCAGTTTCAAATTGGTAGATGTTCTCATGTTCTTGCGACACCTGGCATATGATGAGTGCATTGAGACTTGTAAAGAAACAGTGATTCACTGTTAATCATTCAGAAAACTGCCAGAGATTCGTGGTAACCCTGTATTTTCTGGAAAAGTACATCTACACCCCAATTTTAATGTTTTATGAGACAGAAACTGCAGGTCAGGTTGAGAACAGAATCTGTATCCTCATCTGTTCTACAAAATTTTGGGGCGTGTATTACACATGGTGAGCTGTGGATATTCAACAAGTGACCTCACATTTGGGAAGATCTTCTGGTATGAACTGTGCACTTTTCAACGGTGGGCTCAGCCTTACACAAGCAGTTTCATCCATCTGTTAAATTGGATCTCTTCTCTTTTTCATTGTGATGCCTGGATTCTGATATCCTAGCTTGACACAACTACTTTTCACAAAACCTACACATTTCATGTGTGCCTATTCCAGGAAAACATCGATTTGCCTTTGCATAAGGAATATTATAACTAACTTTTTTATCGAAAACTTGCAGTGTCACTCTCCCACCTGTGATCTTCCATAGTTAAATCTCAGGGTTTGAACTACTCACTTTGATATCTCCAACAGGCCATTTTACTGTGAAAAAAATGCATATTAATTACTTGTCTTGCTTAAAAAAACTGCAGTGCCACTTCAAGCTTAGCAGGAGAGATATTCAGATTCAGCAGTGACTGCCACTTTCTTCCTGTCTCATCACCTCTGCTTAGCACCAGAAGTGAGCCAAACTGAAGGCCTACCCTGTGAAAGAAGTTGACCTCATAAAAGACACAGAAGGGGTAAGCACAGTACATAGAGGATAGGTTGACTGAGCTGGGGATTGAGCAGCCCTTTCATGAGTGGAAGACAGTTGTGAGGGAATATGTAGTGGGCAGTATGGAGCGAAGACCTAAGAAGAGAAAGTATGCATGGCTATGTAGTGGGAAGCCAAAGTGGATGAAGGATGAATCGAAATGTCTGTTCTTGAAGCTCTAAAGCAGACTGGCCATTATTATTATTATAAAGCAGCAAACTTGCCCCATGCTAACCATTGAGTGACACAGACCAGTCCTCCAGGCTTGTGGCTGTCCCCTCTGTCCTGCAAAAGGATACCATTTCAGCGTCAGTTTATCAGTGCAGCGAAGGCTTGAAATGGAACAGCTACCAGGCTGCTCTTGGGAGAAAAAGCAATAGCACCTGGGGCTCTCTTTAGGAGGTACCACCTGTGCTCTGGGAAAAGAATTATCTTCTAAGAGACTGCATGTCCACAAACAGCAGATACAAAATGTGGAGCAGTCTTGGATCAGGATGGGTAAGCCCTCGTGAATTCTGGGCAAGCTGTGGATTTCAAATTGTACCTCACTGGGCCCAGGACGATTTCTGCTGTAAATCAGTATTGAGGAAACATCACTAAAAGATAAACAACATCACAAATCCTGTTGTTTGGCTTCTCTTCTTGTTGCAGCACGTTGCATGTGGCACCAAAGTCACCGAATAAAAATGCACCAAAAAAAAGGATAATTATCCTGAAAATTGTACTCCTCCCAGGTAATCAATTACACTAATAACATCCTCAATATGCTAGAAGACAGAGCTTCCTTTAAATAAATAAGATCTTAGCTTGTTTTCAATAAATTAAAGCATGCCAATAAATTAAGGTATCATATAAGGGCCAGCTATAAACTTCATCGAGGCCAGCAAAAGTGCTATTAACCATGACTAAATTCAGCCCCGACGTGCAGAGCACTGCCTGTATTGCTTTGTATTTATTTTGTTAACAATGCAAAATATTGAGGTTATTGTTTAAACAGACCTTCCAAAGAATACAGGAACTGTTGGATAATCAAGAGATAGATGATGTGGTAGGGAAGAAGTTTACATTTAGATCGGTTACTCACACTGCACCTCCTGATTCTCTGGAAAATGTAAAAAGCAGGCAAGAGAGTTATATGGGGTAAGATAGCAAGGAGCACATAAGGCTGGGTTTGTTCAAAGGTGCTTCCACAAAAGAAACAGCCATACAGCTATCCAATCCAACTTCACATCTGCTTCCAATTTCATAGTCTTCTGTGTCTTTGATGAAAACACAATTTTTCCCAAAAGGAATTGCAGCATAGTTGAGTAAAGAAAGGTCTATTGATAAATCTAATGCATCTTTTACAGAGTGTGATGCTTCAGGGGTTTCGTGGTGGGGGGAGAAGGGGTTTGTCTCTTAATGTTGTGCTGCATCTCTAAAGTTCCCTTTATATGTCACCACCTTCTAACCTAAGAGGCAGTCTATTTTGAGTAAGATTGAACTAGAAGCTTCAAGCTATCTTTTTTTTTTTTTTTTTTTTTTTTTCCAGAGTCCCTAGGTATCTTAGACACTCTCCTGCATCTAACCAGACACAGTCTGAGATTTCTTTTAGCACACATTTTTAAGCAATGTGAGGCAGCACAGGTCCAAATCCACTTGACACCAGCATGTCCTTTTGACACCCTCTCCAAAGAGAGCAGCAAAAAAAAAGAATAATGCTGACAATAAATAGTGCTTATTTTATTCTGTTTCTTTCATAGAAGCTCAAGAAAATTCCTTATCCTACTATGAGCACTGCTCCAATAGTTCTTACAGTAATGCTAACCCTAGCTATGGGCTACTTTGCATTCCAGCTACTTATATTAAACTCTTGGCCCTTTCAAAGTTAACAAAAATCAACAGGGACAAGACACACTGCTCATGTTTCAAGGCACACAAAAACTTTGGGGTCTTGTCTGTCATCAACCCACTATTTTCAGGTCTGCAGCCTTGTTGTCAGAAACAGTCCCCAGGCTACACAGGACACATAGCTTTTCAGGGGGACATGAAAGGTACTATAAATTGCCATCTGACACAATTGAGCCTGAAATCTGACTTGTACAAAGATGCAAAATTCCACTGAAGTCAGGGGGCCTGTGCTTATTAATGTCAAGGCTTCATTTCACCCATTAAAAAGTGAACTGTCAGCTAAGCTAGGCTCTGTGAACTCTTGTGGGATTTCCTGCCTTCTTAAGTTACGAATTTCCAGTTTACCTAGAGTCCTGTCTAAATGCATGAATTTAAAATAAATGTATTTCTACAGACACGGGATAGTCTGTCTACATCACATGATGCTTCCACTGTCAAAAAAACCCACAGAAATATAATGTATTTACTGTAAAAGCACACCTATCCTCCTAATAATCCTGTGTGGAGGGAAGGCAGAGTATTCCTTGATGAGATAGGAAGGTCAGTTCAACTATAGAAAAATGCTTTAGTGCTGATCTGGCTTTTTTTTCAGTGTAAATCTTCAGGGGTTGTAAAACAGGCAACCTGACGCTTAAGAGAGACAAAAAAATACAAAGCAAAAAACCCAAAACCCTCAACAACAACAACAAAAAACCCCAGGCCAATAACTTTTTCCTTTTCTGCAGCCAAGACTAAGCCATGAACGATGCACTACTAGCGCTAATTTACTGAACATAGTTTCTTATTTGAGCACCTGTCTGAGGGTCTGTGGAAGCATTGGGACTGGCTAATCCGCTGAATGATCTTTAATCAGACAGTAATATTAGGTGCTAATAGCTCTGATAAAGGGGCTGTTTAACCCAACTGTTAACACAAAGGCGTGCCTGCCACAACGACTATTTCAACAATGCATTTGCCAGCCATATTAATTAAAACTAATTCCTTGCAGGCCACAGGATGCACTGAGTAAACCCACACGGAAAATGTCTAGGTTCTACCATGACAAATCACATCAAAGAAAAAAATTAAAGTTATCCTAAGGCAATGAATTTTGTCTCAGAAAATATACTCTCTTGGAAATTCTCAAATTGTAAATTCACAGCAAAGCTGAAAAGGCCTTTAATAGAGTCTTTGGAATGTGTAACTATATATCTTTGGCTCTGTCCTGTGATGTGACTTCATAGAAGTCATTAAAAGCTTCTCATAAGTCAAATACAAAGCACTGAGCCTTCCTGAAGGTCCTGAGGAGACAGTCATTTACATGTCACTTAGATGATAGTCCAAGGCTACAGTGGATTAAGTGAAGCAACAGAGTTAAGTCTCCTAGATAGGTTAGCAGCATTTTATCTTTTTCTATTTCTAGAGAGTTTAAATAAATTTTATATATACATTTATCAGGCTATAAAGGGGTAAATTCGTAACTCCCTGCATACAGATTTCAGGCATAAAACTTATGACTAGTTCATCTGGAAAGTCTTAGTTAATATAGTATAACTGATGGCTTATACTTTAGAAGTATTTAGTCTTCAGAAAAGTGTTTATCTCTCAAGAAGTCCTAACATACTAACAGCAATACAAGAAAAAGACATAATTTAAGGGCTTTGGTACTCAAAATAATCCCCAAGGATATTCTGGTTAAGAGGTAAAATGCATCCAGATTAACTCCCCAAATCATTTTCTTCTGGAGTCTGTGAATGGGGAGACAGTCAGTAAGCAAAATGAGAAGTTTTTATCAATGTGAATATACAGCACCAAAGTTGTACTCAGATGTGATAGCATCTGCCAAGATCTGTAAGAGCCATGGTCTGTGAGGGCAGAAGAGTGTTATGAAAAAACATACTCCAGAAATCCATCCAATGCTCAAACACTCCTCTATTAAAATGGGAGCAGTGGACATACGCTTCCAATATCAATGTGTTAAACTTCTCTTGCTAGCAGATCAGTGCCAAGTTATGTGTATCTATTTCTGGGGCAAAGAAGATTAAAAGCCATGTGGACATAATCCTGGGCAACCTGCTCTAGGTGACCCTGCTTGAACAGACAGTTTAGACAACTTGACTATTAGAGACCACTTCCAGCCTCAATCTTTCAACCATGAAAATATATAAAAATAATAATTAAAAAAAGGAAGAATAAGAAAATAAAATCTTTTAAGACCCACTCAGCTACCTCACTGAGAAGTTAACAGGAAATAAGTGTGCAGTTTGTTTTTCAAGATGATGCAGTAGTGTTTCTGGAGCTCCATTCGCTTTCATAGTTAAACCTGACTCCAAGTCGTTAGTTAGGAATGTGAGAAATCTTTCCTTTACAGGATTTTTGCAAACCTTTAGCATTATCTTAATGCAGTTTTGTTAAGCAAATTATTTATTAACTTGATACTCTCATTGATTCACATAGGGAATTCCCACAAAAACAATCAGTTGGGCTTCTGCATGTAAATCAATAGTAAACATTTAAAAGGATATTTTTCCTTTGATTCACATAGGAAACTCCCATGAAACAATAATTGGAAGTGTACAAAGGCTTATCTTGCTAAAAATCATGCAAGATAAAGACAACCTTTTATTATATCTGTTTTGGTGTTGTTTTAATGTTTCGTTTTAGACCTCATTTACACTATGCATTACTGAAAGTTAGCCTGAACTCTGATTAAGCTTTCTCACAGGATATAATCTGCTCTCTGACTGGCATTACCAAGTTCTTCTACAGTTTCTTTGACAATGCATTTATTCTGGGATCACTGTTCACTTCATAAAACAGAGTATTTGTTATGGGATTTAAACAAAATCTGTCGATATCACCTGGGGAGTCTTTCTGCTGCACCTTCTGCAACTGGACTTGTCTATCTCACATTGGCCTTTTCAGCCATCAGCGCGCTTGTAGCAAGCATGGGTAGAGCCCTTCTCAAATCTTCGTTCGTGAACCTAGCCATGATGATGATATTCTGAAATAAACATCCATACAGGAGATTGTTTTGTAAAGTAGCTTGTCTCATAATAGCTTCAATTACTTTCCCCATTTAGGTATGTCCTAAGGTTAGCTGAGCGAATTTTAAACTCACATTAGCAGAAAGCCAGGCTTTATTGTTTTATTATGGTTTACAAGCCAATCACTTCCTGGTTCTTAGTAAATTTACAGCCCAACATTTAACGGACTGTAAACTGCTAAATTACATTAGCCAGGACCTGGATTGAGCTGTTTTATTGTTTGGGAGACAAATTCATTTTGTCCTGGAGCTGATTTTTTCCCAAGGAAAATGCATTGAAGCCACTGGAACTGAGGATTAAATGAATCCCTGTATCTGTGAATAAGGTTGTGCAAGTGTTGATGACTTATGGAAGCAAACTTTTGTTAGAAATGTTGTTGGCATATATTAAAAAGAAATAGTATCTTAGAAACTTAAAAAGCATTCCAGTTTTCCAGAGCACTTTGATTCAAGAGACATCAAATTACTTTGCATTTTTTCTTGATACCAACATAATGCTGGTGAATCCTGTGACCACAAACAATTATCTGTCATGAAAGAAACATTTCAAACAGCAGAGGACAGAGAGCTGCTAATCACCATTGCAGAAGGTTTTAGACAAAGGGCATTTCTTTAACAATTATTTGAACTATGGCATTTAAACTGATGGACATTTTCTTTGTCACTTTATCCTCCAACTTGATCAACATGCCAAATCCTGCCTGCATTCTGTACGGAGCCCAGCAATAGTTAGATCGAAGACATTAAACGAAAATCCACTTAATTCAATGCGACAAGAGTGGCTTTGTGCTTAGGCTTTGCATCCACTCATTTACTTACTTCCTGTGTGTAAAACTTTGCCTTTTAGAACAAGAACCTCTTCTTGTCTGCATATCTCTGGTATCTCCTCATTTTTCAAAACTGTTGTCATTGAATATACTGCCATCCTCATACAGGCATTGGCATCAGTAAATCTGATCACAGATCATCTCTCTCAAGAAATATATCCGCTCCACTGCCCCCATCAAAAAAGGGTTGCAACATGGAGGAAGGCCACACAGATGATCAGGGGGTTAGAACACCTCTCCTATGAGGAAAGGCTGAAAGAGTTGGAGTTGTTCAGCCAGGAGAGGAGAAGTCTCCAGGGAGACCTTATTGTGGTCTTTTGGTACCTAAAGGGGGCCTATAGGAAAGATGGCAAAAAACTTCCTAGCAAGGCCTGTTGCAATAGGAAAAGGAGTGATGGTTTTAAACTAAAAGAGGCTCGGTTTACATTAGAAATACAAAAGAATTCTTTTTTCCAGTGAAGGTGGTGAAATGCTGGAACAAGTTACCCAGAGAGGTGGCAGATGCCCCATCCCTGGAAACATAAGGCCAGGTTGGATGGGGCTTTGAGCAACCTGATCTAGTTGAAGATATCCCTGCTCATTGCAGAGGCCTTGGATTAGATGACCCTTAAACTCCCCTTCCAACCCAAACTCTTCTATGATTTTCCTGGCCAATGAAGATGCAGATACACACACAAAAAAAGAACTTTGTATAAGAGAGCATTCATATTCTCTTGGGATCACCAATGAATTACACCTCACCTTAGACTGCCATGACCCACAATCCCTTTTTCCTTCCTCTGTGGCACAGAAGAAACTGCTGTCTAAGACCATCTGGAAAATTTTATTGAGCTTTGGCTAGTGAAGAAACTTATTCATCACCCTGACCTTCCTTGTTACCTTCCTGTAACACATTATGCTTATGTTATGTACTATTGATCCTAAGCTTTCTAAAGAGCTCTCAGAAATTACTTCTGCCCACATAGAGGAAGTGTCACAGGACAGATTTTCTCTGTACCCTTCTGGAATAAAGAGCATATTTATGACCAACAGCTTGCAGAACCTAAACTGAAAGACTTTGACTCTTACCTGTCTCTGTAACTATAAATATTTTCTGGGGATATCAACCCCAGATATTTCTTTTAATGGCACGTTTCAACATTGCTGTAGACTCCTCTTTGGCAACCGAAAGTTACTTTGTTTAGAGAGATCTTTGCTTTTGTTTTACAGAGAAAAGCAAGTGTTTCACAGCAGAGAGTCTTCATTTGAGTGGATGTTCTCTTTCAGGGATTATTGATCTGTTAGAAATTTCTAGCTGACAGTGAGAGAGGCAGAGACAATAATGTGGGAAGATGGGAACACGGAGGATTCCTGTTTGTAATATGAGCCTCTGTACCTTTTTTTGAACCACAACTTCCAGAACATAAACATAAAAAGCTATTAAGGAAAAAAAAAAAATCTTTTTATTTCTGAACAAAAGTGATGGGAATTTCTTTTACTAATTTCTATTATTACTAATTTCTATTATTCTCTATATGCCTTTGCATACCATAATTTGGCCCCAGAAATTGATTAGAAGTGAGGAAAACAGTACATAAACTTTTCAGAAGCAGGTATATCCACAAAAAGAAGAAAAAAACAAACTTGACTGGTCAACCTACAGTCCTGTTTCTGGATTCTTTTACCAGAAGCACTGAGAAAAAATTTCTAACAGAGTGACTTCTCATCAAAACACTCTAGGCAGAGACTAAGGATGACAGGCTTCCTGGTTCTTCTGGCTCTACATCATCTTGCCAGGTGGGCAACTGGACACTGTATTTCATATATTAAAATTATGAAGCATGCCAGGTGGAGACATGGTTCTGAATATAGTAGTTGCTGTGTTACAGAATGTACAATAGACAAAGTTATTCCAGTGTGTGTTTTTCCCCAACTCATAATTGAAAACCTTTCACAAAGCCAAGCTTTTCCTTTTTCTTACTTATAGTATACACCGATGCAGAGCCTTCTCAAAAGAAAAGCTTCACTGCAACAAATAATTTCACATTTCAAAAGGGGACATTTCCAATCCTGTCAAATTCAATTGTCTTTGTAACTTCCTGGACTTTCATCCCTCTGGCTAAGGGAGTCTCAAAGGCTCAGCAGGAGACAAAGGCGAGGTGCTCATGGTCAAGCACTGCCATCTAACAACTCTCAGGTGACAAATGAATACCTTATCTTAAATCATCCTTTCATCGGGAGCGTTGGCGGTATGGATGGCTGCTCTTCCAGGAGGCCTCAATGAAGTTAAATCAACATATTCTTAGAATTAACATGTAAAATCTAGGCCGACATAAGCTGTTCCTACATCGCTACCACACTTCAGTAGATGATTCTCCTTTCTGTAGTAAAAAGCAGACTCCTTACATGTAAATGACAGAGGTGGTGCACTCATGGTCTGAGCACACCCATGTACCTGGGACCTATCAGTGGAATAGCAAAGAAAGAAGACCACTTAAGATTGCAGAGGTAGAGAAACTGTGGCTTACAGTTTACTGCATGCCTTGGCTATGATTTCAATAATCTTGATTCCATCTGCCCTCTTTGATTTCCAAGATACAGTTTTCATATCTCTGTACACAAATATATGTGTAAATTGGTATTATGAACACACAAAGGTTGTGTTGAAAGCTGTCATACTGTTTTTGGAAGAGTACATTATGAAAGTAATTGTTTTCTTTTTCACATCCTAGGAAAGAAAAAATATACATACATATATGGGTCAACATTGTGGAATCTTCACACAATTCAGCTGCTTCCATTGTTACTTGTTTCAACGAAAGACAAATTAAGAGATGCTTGGATGTATCTTGAAAAGAAAAATATACCTGCAATGATACTGTGTGGTAACTGGGGATTTTGATTGTGAAGTTCTTAGTCATTTCATACTGCAAGATATTCCTGCCAAAGTGTGTATCCCAATTGTTGGAAGTTATTCTGAAATTTTTAGAATCTTTTAATGGGAAAGAGTCTATTTCTAACCTAATTTTGCATCCTTGGAGATGATAGTAGATGTATTGTCCAAAATACACTGATAAATATTAAAGCATTGTTTATTTTATCAGAACAGAAATATAAATGAAACATGTGGATAAATTGGAGATAAATTTAGCTATCCCAGAAGCAGGCCGATTTTTGTTTTTAGCATTTTTCTGTCTGAGATCCTGGCTTGTTGTAAGACTCCGCAAGATCAGGGTCTTTGCCCTGCCTCTCCCTTTCCTTTTACGGTGTGACTGCCTTATACAAAGTGATATTTGTATGCCAGGAGGTAATATGTTTATGTAGTAGTCACCCAGACCTGACAAGTACTGTAGTGTATTTCTTTTGAAAATTGCCCAAGGTGGGGTTATTTTGCCTGCTTTGACAAATTCTACACGCACTATCCACGTTAAGCTGTCACATCTACCTTGGGTTCATCAGCATCTTATTACCGATGCTGTTGTTTTCAAATCTAAATACAGAATGGGGAAAGCAAGGAAGCACACAAACAAACCTATCTTAGCAATCATTTTAAAAACAAAGCCTGAAACAATGACACTGCGCAATAGTCTTGAGTGATTTTATTTTTTTTTTTTTTTTTAGAGCTGTGTTCTTCAGAGAACAGAAAGGGGAGCTTTGAAGAGGTGCTAATAGACCATGAATTTGCAGCAGTGCAGTTCACAGCTAACTAAGCACACTCCCACTTCAAGCTCGGGCTGGAGAAAAAACGAGGGCACCACGGAAGTGAATTAAAATCATGCAAACAGTCCCAGCAACAACCAGGGCAGTAGCAGCTTATAAGATCAGCCTCCTTTGGCAGGATGCCCATCATACCATGACCTAAGAGGGCCAGGGCAGGAGGATATCTTATGCCTTACAAAAAGAGGATGGGGTGTGCTGCCAGGGAGAGGGATGGAAGCAAAACAAACATCTTTTAAGTCTATGTTGAACTAACTTGTTTTACAGAACATCGACAGCAAAATTTTAGATCTTTTAAATGTATTTGGAGAGCTCATCTGTAATTTATTTTATATTGTAGACAAATATTCTCTCTAGATCAGCTGCCCTTCTGGGAGAGATTACTAACGCAATGCCCCTCCTCCTGCCTGGGGGTATTGTCCCCTCAAATCACCCAGAGATGTTCATGTGCCTTCTCCAAATGTAGCCATGGTTCCATGGCAGTCTAATCCGATCTAAGATGGGGCTGCCACAGTCCCTCCTTCCCCAGCTGCTGCCCTTTCCCGTACCAGCAGGGATGTTTATCCGGTCTCACACAGAACTGATTCAGAAAACACAACTAACCTGAAAAATTTTAACGCTTCCCTGTTAGTTCAGCTCCCTGTGGAGTCAAACAAGCACCAGCACTGCTGCAAGAGATGGGATGGGGTATACACGAGTCAAATCCAGGCTGCAACAGCTCTAGTTTGGATCAGCTTTAACCATCTTGGAACTGCACTCCAGTACCAATTACACTGCTGGTAGTGATCCAGTTCTTTCTGCCTGGTCCAAGTTTGGGAGTAGTTCTAAAAAGAGCTTCTTCATCAGATCAAAAGGGGTGGGCAGCCTGCCCTTGCAAATCAGCAACCCTTTCCTCAGACACACCTGCACATAGGATTTTGCAGAAATGGCCTTGTGTGATTTGTGAAGACTACAGGGAGTTCCTGCATTCCTGTGGCAGGACAGGCCAGACTGATGAGCAATCCTCTGTGTTAAGTCAGGAGCAGCTCCTCTCAAGGTCACAGCCAAACTCCCAAGAATTCCAACAGCCAGGGATGAGAAGCTATGATGAACTACCAGGATCCAAGCCTAATGTGACAGATTATTTGAATGGAAGGAGATACCAAGGAAAGATGGTAAAGGAAGGGACACACCAAAGTCTCTCTGGACTGGAGATCGAAATAATTTCTTCCTCTTTCTGAAGTTTAGCAGGTTTTTTTATCAGATCCTGAGTAGTAAGGCAGTAAGCAAAGTGGTTTGGTACTCACTGACTTGTTTGCACAGATCATCATGTCTGATGTGTGTATGCTGCCATAGAGATGGGGAGGAACATGTAATTGTAAACAGCAAACATGTAATTAAGACCGTTTTACTGTCTCTGAAGGTCACCTGCTTCTTTATAGCAGTAGCTGTAGAATAGTTTAGAGACAAAACTCTAGAGGGTAAAATCAAGGATAGACAAATTAGCCAGTAGACAGGGAGTCTATCCCATAAGATATAACTTGTGTCTTCACTTGAAAGATGAGTTTAATTGCCTACTCTTCCATGGTCTTCCCTCATCACCATAGTTTCAGGAGTATTTAGTATTTAGTTCTGCTGTGCCCACATACATCTGTGAAGAGTACATTTTGCAAAGTATTGTGCTGATAGACACAATAAGAACTGGAGATGCTCAGATAGCAGAGCGATGAGGACTATATGAAGTCAGCAAGAGGGAAAAGACCTTGAGCTTCTGAGGAAACACAGGGAAAAATCGCTTAAGTTAGAAGAAAACCCTGAAGATACCTTTTAGATGCCAGACTTCATACTGGGAAGCAAGTCTATACCTACAAGTTCGCAGCCTGTGGTATTTCACTTCAGTGCAAATGATTCACTGAATGGTCGAGTGATGTGGCCTGGGAAAGGAGCAGGAGCAACATTGCTCAGATTTCAAATTGCATGACGCAGGAAAACATCGTAATAGCCCGAAACTACTGCAATGCTTGCTGGGGGTGGTGGTTAGGGAAGTAAATAGAAAACATTTACACTGGGAAGTGAAAAAAAGTATATCAGTAAGGCAAAAATTCTAACCTATATGCTCGCAGAACTGTTTACTGAATTGAAGACACTAGAACTAAAATTACTGTTTTTTTAGTAAGTAAAACTGTTCAGCTTATTGTCAAACACCCAATTGTTAATTGCCATCGGTTTATTGTCAGATGCCAATTTATATCCTATGTGTCTTTGGGTTGAGACCACTGCCCTGCTCAGGAGATAATCCTGTGGCCAGCAGAGAACTGTCCCTTAGGTGCACTTCATTTTTAACACAATGGAGATTTGCATGCTCTGTCATAAGAGGAAGCTCCAAACTCTAGCAACACTCAGCCAAGAATGTTATTTGTCCCCCTCCCTCATCCCCTCAAAAAAACCCCAAGTTCTGCTTTTTCATTGATTCTCAGGAGAAATATAAAGATCTTCTCTGACAGTTGCAGATGTGTTCTATTTTTTCCTTACATCAGAGCTTCTGAATCACTCTTAATAAGCAAAGGGTATTCATCCCAAATGGGGAAGTTCTCACACACTATGTGATGATAAAGCATTTCATCCACTTGCAAAAAAACCAGAAAAAAACACTACCCGCAGAACTGCAACATCACATCATCTGCACTTTGCTGAATGTTCACAGAACAACACTGGAAGTCATTGAATTGTCAGATAGTGATTTCATCATGTGTCAGGCCTCCCACTAATAAATGATTCATCTTTCTCAGTACTGACACCTCAAAGAAAGGAGAAGAAAGAAATTAATAAACTTTAAAGTGAGAAGTAGTCTACTGATATTATACTTCCCAAGTAAACAGAAGTTTATGCACACACAAAGAATGCATGCATCAATAGAATTTAACTTTCAATTTATCCAGAGTGTACTTTTAAGTATTAAAAGTGAATCTCTCACAGAAAAAAAAGTATAATGGAATTCCATATGTATTATACCACCACAATACAAATTGAACAAAAATAGTTCAGTTTACAAATATGAGATTTGGGAAAAAATCTTTTCTGGTTTACATATAAGTGATTAATAGTATCTTGGTGAAAATAAGCCTGCCCCAAACTCTTTTACAGTTCTTTTACAGTTGTACAAGAAATCTAGTTCCTCTTGAAGGTGATGAGCACCTTATATTTGACTCTAACGGAGATGGGACTGGAAGGAAATTTGCCATTTTAACAGGAATTTACAGAATCATTATTTGATGCTTCATAAAGCCAAAACATTTTCCACTGACGACAGTAGCTCTACTGGATGAATAGGACTAACCAGTAATCCCAACTTACTTCTCCCAGAAGGTCTGAACTCAAATACAGACTCAAATTGGGCAATGTACTTAGCAAGATACTACCATTTTTGCTTGGCTTGCTATGACACTGAAGTTTGTGTAGTCACACACTGAGTTTCCAGGCTTTTTTTCTCCTCTTTCAATAAAATGCAGTAGAGATACTTTGTAAAAAATAAATAGTTAGGAAAAGAAAGAGATCCTAAAAGTGTCCTAGCTGAAAAAAAAAGCACAATAACATGAATTTAAACCTTATGAAGTAACATGAATTTAAACCTTATGAAGCATTAAAGAATCCATGTGGGAGAGAGACCTAACAAATGACCCCAACTGTAAGAAAGAAGAGACAATCGTAATTCACTATGAAACCATGAGGCCGACCTATGGAAAACCAGGCTTTGCTGGCTTTGCCACTAATGGAGCTGCTTTGACTGTAGGATCCTTTTTTTCCTGGTCAAAACAGCATATATTAGAAACAAAACACTTCAATCAGTAGACTCAAAGCTGGAGTAGCATACGGATATAGAATTTATCCAAATTGATTCCTCTCCTGGTGCGGGGAGTTAGACAAAGTTTGTACTTGGACTTGGAGACCCATTCTCAGCAGAAATAATTAGGCTGGTAGGAAAACTGCTGGGGACAGAAAAAAGCCACAAGCCCCTGAGGTCTCAAGTCTACCTAAGCAGTTACTTATTTCTTTGTCTCACTCTGACTATGTGTACCAGAGTTAGCAATATGGTTAACAGAGTTCTTAAAAGTAGTAATATACAATATCAAATTATTCTTTGCTGTTCCCCCACCTCTGTTCTGGTAGAATTAATTTGGACATCCTGGGTAAAGATGATGTCCAGTTTCTCCATCAGTTTGATTTAGCATGACCTCTTCACTGTCAGCAGAGGAATGTAAAAGACGGCAATGAACATTTGTATGTAGGAAAATTTACATGGCTGTGGGGCAGGATGCCTGGATGATCAAAAAGCAAAGAAAATATTAAATACTTAAAACACTTTACCATGAAATCATCTCCTTCCCTTTCGCCCACCCTCCCCCCCATGTTAAATCAGGTAGAAAAGTGTGATAATATTAAGGCTTAATCCAATTTAAATAAATTATTTTCTTGTAAATGTTAAAACAATCATTACATGCATCATTTACCCCCTCTTCTGCCCATAGTCTTAAATTATGCTCCATTATATCCAGATGGAAAAAATATGTAGAAATGTTTCTTAAACACCAGAAATTTTGGTTTTGATTATATTCAGAGGTAAATGTCATTAAGGAGTCCTAGAAAAAAAGAAATCTTAAAAAGCATTATGGGATTTTGTGTACCAAACTTAATTAAGAAATTTCTTTGCTAGGTTACCAACAACATTTTATTACAAGCTTAAGGTATAAGATCGTTATAGTTCTCTGTCGTGCTTGGCAGCAGAGAAAGAACACATGCAAAGAACAATCTTGTTCCTACAATTAATTACAAATGTACAAATGAGTGATATATCAGACCCTGTCTGCACTGCACAGTCGTGCATTTATAACCATTTCACCATACACAGTTATTAAATTCATGCTTTGCATCTACAGTGGCTTGATACCACAGCACAGCCAGGGGTAGTTATGTTTATTCATGCACAGCTACCACCAGCCAGAACTGTATGTATGTGTCAGTCCATTTTAGCAAAATCTACATCAAATAACCAGTAGTGCAGGTCTCTTCAGCTAGCTTTTTTTCTTTTTGAAGTGGGCAGACTGGAAGCAAGATAGAAGGCAAACCAGAAATGCATGGGTGGCTAAGGGCAGTTGGTGACAGCCAGCAGACTTCTGCCACCAGCCTTTTCTGGGTCAGTTGATGTGGTGACAATCACCCAACTTCGAATTGCTTAGCCACCCCTCTTGTTCATCTTGCACATCCTTACTGTCCCAGAAGGAGTCTACCATGGAAGAGGGGAGAAATGCTTTCCCCACTGGCAACATAAATGACTGAGGAGGAAGCACCTGAGCCCTGGGCGCTATGAAGTCCCTGGCTGCTGGTGAGGATCTCCACCTGCGGTCTGAGGATTGCCAGTGGAAGAGCCCTGCAAGAAGGTTTCTGCAGCATAGCAACCTGTAGCATACAAGACAAGGAGCAATAGGACACTGATGAACTCTCCTCAGTAGAGTAGTCCATGCTAAACCCTCCCCTCTAAAATTTCAGTTCACTGAGCTGGATTACTGGATCACAGTGGGGTGCCAAGTCTGGGTTTCCAACAAGGGCAGAATACAGACAGCTACAGAAGAAAGACCAGTTTCAAAGGATGTCCACTTCAAGACTGAGCCAAGTCACAAACCATCCAGAAATTCCTGCTATGACTACAAGGACACTGACACCTACACACACTCGTCCCTGTAGACACAGACCTAACCACATGGCTCAAGGCTTGTAATACTGATCTCACAGCCAGGATTTAAAAATCACCATTTGTGCTATTCTCTTCCAAGGCCACCAAAGAATATTTTGCTTTAACCTCAAGCCTTCAGTTCATGCTTCTCCCTAGGAATATTTGTTTCATTCAGCTGTCCAAAGTCGGTCCTAGCCATGAGACTGAATAATACCAGTCTCACTGAGAAGTGTGTCAACATCCCAAACCACTGCAACTCTGAGCACGTAACTCACCAGACAATTTTACTGGTTTACAGAGAGAATTCCAGTCTTTGACTCATTGGTCAGCAAACGTGTTCCCACGCCGTTCCCTCATCCTGAACTGTTTGCTAAAAAAGCCTGAGATTATTTGTGTTATGCTCCATGCAGAGAAACTACAACATACAAACATATAATCATACAGTGATGAGACGTTCCAGTTCCAAAAGCCATAAATTCCAAACAAGATTATCTAGGTTTTAAAATTCATCTTCCCAGGTTCACAAGGTGAGCCATCTCATGGCCCAGATAGGCAAGATGACATATTACAGTTTATGTAACCAAATGTAAGGCATGCACTTACTACAAGGGGCTACTAGGGCTGTTGCCCACACCTTTTGTGACAGCTTCAGGCATCATGTTCTCCTGTCAACTGATGGGAGAATGGTATAAGAACTCGATATGACAAACATATTTTTAAAGTACTGGTAGTTTCAAAACTTTTTAATTAATGAACTGAACTGACTGGGTACATGTATGCTGCAAAGCTGGCTAAACTGCCTTGGGTACTATAGGCAGACTTCACTTTCTTTATTAATTTACCATCTAAGAGTAAACAATCATACTTTTCAGTGGGATAAATGAGCATATCCAGACCCCTCTACTTCATCAGCTAGACTGCCAGAGCCACTCAGATTAGCTTCTTCAAAGCTAGCTTTGGTACCCTTGCAATCTGCAGTACAGATCTAACCTCTGTTTATCAGAAATGCCACAGGTAGAGCGCCTCCCACATTACTCCCTGTACAGATGCAGGGAGTGATGACTACAGCAGATCTGGCAGAGTTCAACTGGAAGAGGGAAGAGAGAAAGCACTGGGATGCTGCCCACAGGGCCTCCAGAGATGCATGTGTACTTTTGATCCTGGGGAAGTAATAACCTGATCAGTGCTCTGCGCTGCTCTCCTGGCAACACACAGGCTTCAAAAAACATGTTTCCATTGTGACTAGATACTCACTTTAATAAACAAACTTTAATAAAACAAACAATATAAAAAAGGCCAAATCCTCTCGCACAGCATTCCTCACAAGCCAATTAAGGAGAACCGCTCTCCTGGGCCAGTGAGCAATCTCTTCCCAGGCCAGCCACCAAGCAGGAACAGAGCCTGCTGCAGCTGCTAGGCAGGAAGGGTTGGGCCCACTGGGGCTTTGAAGTAAAACAAACAGCTTGTTCAGCAGATAGCTATTTCTTCATGGACTGGTCAGCAGGAGGGATCGTGGAAACTGGCTGGCTGGTGGTGTGTTGTGTCCACATCAGTGAAGGCAAATCTTAAACTGTACCCAAATCCCTGAAGAATTACAATGATGTGACCAACACCTGGTTGGGCTATCCTTTCTCTGTTGTTGTTGTTGCTGCTGGTATTTTAAACCTAATTCATCTTTTACCATGACTCACTCATAGACAATATCCTTAATCTACAAACACTTAAGGATGATAATTCAGCTTTATTATCCATATTCCCTGAGCTCACATTTCATAAAGCATAAGCACACTCAAGAAAGAACGATTCCTAAAATAGCCAGGCATGTATATTTCCACCTTCTCTTTAGGAAAGCAGTTCAAAAACATAAGTCCTTGTAACACTTAAAATTGCTAACCTGAACCTCTTGATAGCAGCAGGCGATATCTTCTGAAACAGCTGGGGTTTTATCTCACACCATGCTACTACATACCATAACTGTGTTTATACAGGCACTGCAGTGACAGAAGACATAGCATGAACCAAACAGAGCACAAATTTCATCTCACATCAGCAGAAGACTTTGAAACTGTGGATCCAAAGCCAGAACATATTACAAATTCAATAAAAACAGAGACCACCATTGGAGTTAAAATAATAACTATCAAAAAAAGAATAAACATACCCAAGTTTTTGGGCCACAAAAGCTATTCCTACAAACAAGCAAGCTGTTCTCATGCTTTACTTCCTATACTCTGCTCTTTGCCTAATGATTCCAAGGTGTTGACTCTGTGCAGTGGTGGGTGTACCTCAAAAACTGGTAAAAAATCAAAACTAATGGAGAGCATTCAGCACCCTAGAGGATCAGACCTTTTCTATACTGTTATTAAACACTGAATTTCTGATAACCTCCCTTATGACTACAACAGTAATTTGCTGCTTCTGTTCTTTCAGTAGGAGACACCACTACATGTGTGCTACTTGATTAGTTATAAACATGGCCTTTACTAAAAACACAGCTTCCTCTGTACTCAGAATTAATTCTACTTGGCTACAATAAAAATAATGTTTCAAATGTGTGAATTTTATGGTCAGTTAGAAGGAAAAATTACGGCTAAACTTTGGCTAGTAAATTGGATGCCAGCAGTACTGACCCTGCCAGCACTAGTAGCCAAACTTGAGGCCTGATTCACTACTTTTCCACACTACTCATCAGCTGGAACCAGTTCTGAGCAACTGAGACTTTTTCTTTTTTCCAACAGGAAACCTGAGTGTGTCCTATGCTTGAGAGAAGCATCATTACTGCCTATAAAGATGGGCTCCAGCAACATCTCATCTCAGAGCCATATGTACTCTCTCTCTTTGCAAATTAAGACACCTCAAACAAGACAACCTTATTTCTTTTCTAGAAAGGCCTTGATGTTGCCTGCTGCTAAAGCAAATGGCCCTGGAAGACAGGTTCTGCCTAGACACATGATGTGCAGACAGGAAAGGGAGACATGCAAATAACAAGTTTGTGGGGTGTGCTAGCTGACCTGTGAGTCTCTAGAGCCTCTGGCCCACCCTGGAGCACAAAAACCTGTGCTGCCTCTTACCTTCCTCCTCCAAAACCACCAGACTCAACTTGTACAGCAAAGCTAGCCCTTGCTCCTTTCCATCTACCTATTCCCTGCCCCTTTCTCCAGTCCTCCCTTCTCACAACCTACCTGGTTCTGCACTCACCCCACTCCCATCCTCCACCTTGCCTTCTCAATTCCTCCCCCATTTCCCATGCCACTTGCCAACAATGAAATGCTGACAAGGCAGTCATCTTTTCTTCCCCTGCTTCAGCACTGTCCCATGACTGTTGGCCACAGAAAGAGCCTCCCCTGCCCATCAGTCTAACACTGTCTTTTGATCACAACCTTGACTGCACTGGTCACATGAGCCTGATCTTTCCCGTGGCTCAGTGTAAGCATCATACTCTTCATAAGGCTGGGGGGAGAGATGGGAGGAAGAAAGACAGACTTTTGAATGAGCACATTCAAGAGAAGAAAAAAGAAGAGGAGGAGAAGGAAGGATGAAGTATTTCTTTCCACTCCCTCTTCCATCCATTAGGACACTCCTGTTCCCCTTCTTCCTCATAGAGCTCTGATTTCCATATAAAAGCATCTTACTTCAATGTAATGAAATTGTTAAAATTACTAACTCAACTAAAATTGTTCACATTTAAGCAAAATTAAGGTTTGTGCAGGAACTTGCACCAAAACAAAATCAGAAGTTCATACCCATTTGACATTTTTTGTTCGAGCTTGTGTACTTACGAGGACTTTGTTCAAGCTTGTGTGCCTCAAGGGTTATTGTCCCACAGTCCTATGTCTCAACAGATGCAGGGCAACTGAGCAAACTGCAGTAAATGCTGAACAATGTGGCAAGGACAAGCAACCTTACATTGCCAGCTGTAAAAAGGAGTGACATAAAAATCAAAGGAAAGAAAGGCTAACATAGTACTAAATTCAATAGAGAAAAGGCAGACAAAGAGCCAAATGAAGAGATTTGTGGTGCTTTTTCTGCTGTGCTTGCACTGAGAACACCATGACAGTCCAGAAGTGGTATGTTTCCATCAGTTTCGCGAGCTAAAGGAATAGATTAGTTCCATTTTACAGACTGTAAGCTGAGGCAGTCAGAAATTAAGATCTGAAGAGTCTCAAAGTACCTAAAAATTTCCCAGGTCTTGCTAGTACTAAGCACAGCATATTCTCTGAGTGTTCAAAGAATACAGCTTCTACCAGCCTTCAGTGCAGACGCACATGTGTAGTCTTAAGAGAACCCATAAAATGAGGAACACAATGCGAGAGCTGCAACAGGAACACTTTAGCAACCACAGACATATTTATTTCTCCATCTCCTCTTCTACGTTTTCAAGTGGGAGAACAAAGTATCCTGCACACTAGGAGATTCGGATCAAAGAGCTATGATGGTCACAAGTCACAACTCATCACCCACCTGACAACTGTAGCTATTTATGTACAAATTAGTAGTGCTGACCTGGCCACTATTAAAAGATTGATGTAAATGGCTTACCCAGCATCACACTGCTTGGCAGAGGATCAACTTCTCCAAAGCAACATTCAGCTGCCTTAACAATGAGATTACGTCTTCCCTTCTTACATTCACGGGAACACAGGAGGGTAAGAGTTCAACAGACAACGCTCTCTCCCTCCTTCAGCATGTACTCTAATTCATTCCCAGAGCAGACTTGCTTAACAGACTGAATAAAACCCAATCATCCTATGGAGGTGGGGGGAAAGGTATGTAGTCTGTTTTAAGATTATTACAAAGCAATATATACATGTATGGATGGAATTAAGACTGTATAAGCATTTCCCCAATTCTGGCATTTGGTAACTTTTCAGTGCTTAACTTAGCCACTTTAATATCCTTTCACTCTGACCATCTGTGTAGTGTCTGTCTGCACGTGTACGTACAGCCGCTTTGAGGATCCTGGGGATGCTAGGCACCATGTCTCAATTACTCAGAGGACTTTAAATCACGTGCATAAATCTGCAGCGCATGAACCCAGCCTCTCTGTGCATATAGAATCCACTACACAAGTAGAGCTTAACTGCACGATGGAATCTGCTGTTGGGAAACCCTCAGACCCACATGAAGAGACACCACCTTGCATGTGCACCCGCTTACTATGTTGCATGGTCATTATGTCTGCATTTTATGTGTATGTTTAACAAAAATGTATTCATTTATGCATATATTTAACGTGTGAAAAAGGTTGTGGGGAAGTGGCCAAACTGATAGCCAGTAATTGGTTACTCACATCTCTGTTTCCCCATGGGAAGAAAGAAAAGGAAGTTCTACTTCCCTCTTCCCCAAAGGATCCACTCACAGAAGTAACTGTTTTTCTCTTAGATATGTATTGCAATGATACTCCAATATTGCTGTAATGTGCTATGGGGCTTTTAAGACCAAAGCGAAACAGTAAGGCAAAATATGAATACAGGACAGATAGGATGCAAAGCATGACAGAAAGTGAAAGGGAACCTCAATTAGAAAGTGTGGAAACTGGAATGTCAAGTCTAAACAGCAACTCAAGCCAGTGGTAAGTTATCTATTGGCAGAGGCCTTTGATGGTCTCCACATCCTTCCTACCTGCTACAGGAAAGAGCCATCTGCATGTGGTAAAGTTCCGTCTTCTCACACACGAAACAAAATGTGCGATACATAAACGATGTCATCGTTAATGGCAGGAAAAGCTAATCTATAGGAACATGCCTCAATTTTACAAATCTAGGGGTCCTTTACCTACTCTATCAAGCTTCCAGAAGCCACTCAAACCTCAAAAAAGTCCAAGAATCTCCCATGCATTACTGCATCTCTGCAGATGGCCAACCATATTCTAGGGCTAGAACAAGTTCTGTATCCAGCAGGGCAAAGCTATAGACCCTCTCCCACCCTGAGGCTTCTCAGTGTACAAAACATTTTGCTTTTTTCCACACAAGAGATAAGATCTTGGAATTCAAAGCTGCATCCCTTTCAGATGCAGAAAACCTGTTCAGCACTAGAAAGCTTAATCTTACCTTTTCTGAGGCAGGTATAATTCAGGTAAACACAACACAGTTGAAGAAAAGGTATCCAGAAGTTATTTTTATGAACTGGTAAGCAGCCATCTGTCCACAAACAATCACAGCCTGCCCCCAAGACAAGGCTCCTTTATGGCTGAACTTGTCTGGCATCATGCCCTTTGTTTGCTGACTGTTGAATTATGGCTCACGAATTCACCCCATGTTCTTTCTGCCTTCCCTGTACTGCTTGTGCCTATTGTTGTATCTGTTTGACCAAAAAGAAGAAATAAGAACAAAAAAACTTAAATGGTTGTGCTTTGGTTTATAGTAAACCTTCATTTTCCTTAAGAACTAAATATTTGTTTTGATCAGCACGCATATCAGGACCTTCCACATTAGCTTACTAAAAATCTTGCCCCAGAAATCTGAGTACAACCCAATCCAATCTGCATATACACCTGCTCTCTAAGTTTGAAAGTGTCAAAAGTAATAGCATCTGATGGGGGAAAAAAAAAAAAAAGAAGAAGAAAAAGTGCAGTCATATGTAAGTCAGACAGGATGAATGTTCTTTTCCTATAACCTCAAAGGGATTTTATCTTCACTGAGATGTGAACTAGGCAAGTGTTATGAAAGCTGTAGTAGCTGGAGAGGTATCACCAAGGTTCCTTCATAATGAAATTTCCTCTCACTTTTCACTGAATTGTGTGCTAGAAGATTATCTTATATGCTAGAAAATGACCATATTTCACCTCTTGCTCAGAGATAACCACACCTAGGATGCTTAGTATGCACAAGTCCAAATGCATAATGCATAAAAATGTGTTATGCTCATGCAAAGAATAAATCCACAATATCATCACTGCCCTCCCAAAACCCCCAAACTACACTAACCAAAAAATCCCCACCTCCCAAAAAACCCAAATCTTTTTGAACAATAGTATATATGCCAGATCAGTGAGCCTGTTCTGGCCTTTGCAAGTTATTGGAATGGTTGACACTGGACAGTGATTAAAAACTAACTATAGAACACATAAATCTAGTTTGGGGAGTCCTTTATAAATGTGTGTAATTCCTGTAAAAGGATTTCTTACAATGAAGACATGAATGAGATGAAAACAAGGAAACTCTTCCATTCTAATGTTAGTTACCTCTAAAACATCTTCAAGGAACAGTTACAGTTGGAAGTGACCAGGATGAAACTCGCTATCCAATTAGAAAAAAAAAAAGAAAAAAGGGATCAAATGTAATGGCAAACACTGACATCAGTAGCAGTTAACCTGTGATACTAAGTATTATTGTAACAGGATTTAATTAAAAATGTAAACGAGCACAGTAAACCAGTTCAGCTTGATTTTTAAAAAGGTCCATCTCCAAAATGCACACAAGCTAGAACTGAAAGGCAAGATCCACCATAGATACATGATACTCAGCATGTGCATAATACAACGCTCTGTATAACTGAACACAAATGTAAATAGAGTCACGGATCTATGGGGAAGGTTTCTGCCACCCGGCCTCAAGAAGAAAATTCATTAGTCTGCACTGACAGTAAGCTCTTGTTCAACACATGGCACAAAAGCCAGGAGCAAACATAGCAACACCCTGAGACTTTAAGGACACTCAGGAAGTAATCTCCAAAGTAAGAAGGAGAGGAATAGTTGGTTTTGCTACCTCATTTTATTTGAGAAAAGCCAGGTAGGTTTTCTACAAGAATTTTCTGCTCAATTATTGACCCAGAAATACATGAATCTTTGTTGCTTTGGGCTTTCCAAAATGTTTCTTGGAGAACCACAGATTCACCATCACTAATCAAAGAACACCTGAGACAAAAGCATTTTCTTCCAAGTGTGTCCTAGACCTTCATGCTACATAAATATCTTAATAAAAATAACTGAGGGCAGAAAGCTAAACAATCCAAGAAATGTGCATATTTCCAATTTAAAGGAATAAAATACTCTCCTCAGACTTGCACTTAGAAATAATGTATATTTTCCTAGAAGTGGCCTAAAGAAAAGGCTGTAAAAGATTAACTTGATCACAAGTGTTATTACCATAAAAGTTTGATTTTGGATGAAGCCAAGCACAGAGAGATCATTTTGTACCCCATTTTTTTTTTTATTATACAAGACTAGGAAAAATGTCCTGGAATAATTAGCAGTAAGCATGAAGAAGTGAAGAGAAAACTAAGAAATTATGACATGGGGTTGTTTTTTCTATTTAATGTCTTAAAAATGATTTGCATATTTTTAAGGTAAAGGGAGAACAATATGCTCACTTATCTATATAAGTGGGGAAGGATGGCCTCACAGTAAAGACAGAAGACTAGGAACCAGTGCATGGGGTTCTGGCAAGTTCTGTCTCCTGCTTTCCTGAGTTTGAGTGCTGCCACTCAAGAGCCTTGCACAAAAATTTTCGCCCCTACTGAGCAGAGATAATACTCTCCAGAAAGGATCTGAATATAAAAACTGCATGTGGAACAGCGTGAAGTCCCTGGTGTTACTGAAGTATATAAGTATATAAGCATTAGCATAGAGGTACCTCACCTCAAGAGTTTATGCCATAGCTGTACAGAAAAGCATAAATGGCCACTGCTGATACCTCACCAGGGAGATCAATGACTCTCTTCCCTCCCTGTCCCTGGAGGAAATGTAATCATAGAATCATAGAATGTTAAGGGGTTGGAATGGACCTTAAAGATCATCTAGTCTCAAACCCCCTGCCATGGGCAGGGACACCCCACTGGACCAGGTTGCTCAAGGTCTTATCCAGCCTGGCTTTGAACACTGCCAGAGATAGGGCATCCACCTCCCTAGGCAACCTGTTCCAGTGTCTTACCACCCTCACAGTAAAAAATTTCTTCCCAATATTTCCCGATTTCCTAAATCTCCACTCTTCCAACTTGTACACATTTCCCCCCCTTCTATCACTACAATTCCTGACGAAGAATCCCTCTCCAGCTTCCATATAGGTCCTCTTCAGATACTGGAAGACTGCTTTGAGTTCTCCACGCAACCTTCTCTTCCCCAGGCTGAACAGCCCCAACCTTTTCAGCCTGTCTTTGAACGGGAGGTGCTCCAGTTCTCTTATCAACTTCGTGACCCTCCTCTGGACCTCCTCCAACAGCTAAATCCACCATTAAAGAACTGTTGGGTTTTCACTGAAGATGCACCTTCCACCTCGCACCCAGTTTCTTACTGTGTTGTTTTTTTTTGGTTTGGTTTTGTTTTTTCTTGTTGTTGTTTTTGTTTTGTTTTTTTAACTTAAGGAAAAAAAAAAAGAACTTAATCGAATGTCAGGATTTCTCACTTACACCGGGTACCCGGGTGTCGCCCGGTGGGTCCCGTGGCAGATCCCGCCGGGGATGGGGCAGGGCGGCGCTGCCCCAGCCCCGGCACCAGCTCTCGGCTCGGACGGGCCACTGCTCCTTAAAAACAGCCGGGCTAGCGGCTGGATTTGAAAGCACACATCCATGCACACAGAAAGGTTATTCTCGGGCGCGCCGGACCACCGGGCCGGGTCCCGCGGGGCAGCCCCAGCGCGGCGGCGGCGGCAGAGGAGGCGCGACCTCAGGACACCTTGGAGACACACCGGGAGAGCCCGGCATCCTGTCCCGAGCTGACACCGCCCGCCCGCCCGCCCGGCAGGCGGTCTCTCCGTCCAGCCGGCGGTCTGTCTGTCCGCCTGTCCGACAGACCCAGACCGCCGCCTCCTCGGCGGGCGCAGCTCGTAGACACAAAGTTTTCGTGCCGCCACTTCCCAGCCCAACCCAGACACATTAATCCCCGCGCTCTCCCAGCAGCCTCCCGCGGCGCCTGCCTGCCTCCCCACTCCCTGTCAGCGATTCCCAATAAACTTCCCCCTCTCCCTCCTCCTCCTCCTCCTCCTGCCGTGCCGCCCTCCCGAGCCCCCCCAGCCTCTACCACCGAGCGCCGCGGGGGGGAGGTGGGGGGAGACAAGCAGGAGGGGTAAACCAACGCAGAGAGGCGGGTGAGGGGAGAAGGAAGAGCGTGGCCAAGGGGGTTCCTCGCCCAGCAGCCAATCGGTGGGCGGGCGCGCGGGGCACGCCGGGAGGTGTAGTTCTACGCCGGTCGCCATTTTGTGGCGAGGGAACTACAACTTTCCTCGCGAGCAAGGGTAATTCTTGGGCCCTGCGCGGCCAAACGTGACTTCCAGGTGCTGGCAGCGCGGCGGGCCCCCCGGTGCGTGCCCACGCCCGGGGGAGGCGCGGCGGTCGCACGGACGGAGCGGAAGGGAGAGCCCTTGGCAGGCAGGAGGCTGCTGCGGGGCGGGGAGGGGGCAGGGCAGGGCAGGGCAGGGCGACCGAGCGTGGTGCACACTGAGGGACCGTCGGAAAACTCCGCGCTGGGGCTGCGGCGGAGAGCTCGCGGCGACCTTGGCTGCCAGGTGGCCGCGCTTAAATGCCAAAAGAAGAGAGGTGGGAGGAGGGGTGGGGGGTGGGAGAGGGAGGCGCGTGACGCTTGACCCGCATGGAGTGTTTAGCGAGGCCTGTTGCATGCGCTGAGCGCGGCGTTGCGGCTGCTGCCCCGGTTGGGAATTGAGGGCGAGCCCTAAGCCGTGTATGTATGTATATGTGTGTGTGCGTGTGTCCGTGTATATATATATATATATTTATATATATATATATACACACACATACAGGCGCGCGCGCACACACACACGCAGACATATATATTAAAAAAAAAAAAAAAAAAAAAGAGAGAGCCAGGTCCATTTAAAGTTGCTGGCGGAGAGCTGTTCTCATTGGTTAGGGGGGGAGCTGGAGGAGCGGAGACACACACGGTGCGTGCAGCCCTCGCTGCCGCCGCTGCTGCCGCCGGAGCCGCCGCCGCTGCTGGAGTTGTCCCTGCTGCTTTCCCTGCTGCAGCGGCACAAACGTGACTTCCAACGTCCCGATTATTTATCTTCTCCTCCCGGCCCCTCTCCTGCTCCAAGATGTAACTACAGCTCTGACACTAAGGACCTGCAGATCGCTTAGGCGGCTTGAGAAAGAGAAAAGGGGATATCAAGGGCGTCGTTTTTTTTTTTTTTTTTTTTTGTTTGGGGGATATTTTCCATTATAATGCTTCACTAAAGTGATTTTTTTGTTGTTGTTTCCTTCGCATTCGTCTTTTTTTTTTTTTCTTTTTCCGTCCCCCATTTCTCGGATTTATTGCTAGGAGAATCACATTGTGAGGAAAGAAACTCGGATTACAAGATACCACTACAAACAACCCCCTCCCCCTTGGATTTTTTCGGTATTTTTTATTTTTTTTTTAATTGTCGCGGCTTTAATTCATGAAGCAATTGTCCCCTTTTGCAATCAGAATTTGGATACCAGAATGAGCAAAGAAAGACCCAAGAGGAATATAATTCAAAAGAAATACGTAAGTGGTCATAACATATATCGTTTGACTCCCAGTTTTAGGAAATGGCAGTGAATGTCAAGTTTATAGCTAATCCTGCAGCTCTAAGGCTTTGAGAACAAATGTGATGCTGAATTTGATTTTTTCTGTGGTGTGGTGGGGGAGTTTCAGAGGCCCCTTTTAACGGGCAAGCCTCTCCAGTTTGGTTATAAAACCAGATTTGTGTAGCGATTCCTCCGGTGAATAAATGTATTGACCTCAAATGACACAATCATAATCTAGTTTTAGATGAAACGCGGGGAGCTCGGGGGGCTGCCGCGGTAATGTCACCGAACTGCATTTTCAAGGGGTTTCATTAATTTTGCGCTTTTGCATGCGAAGAGATATTTGTTTTGGTTTTTTGGCTGTTTTTGTGGTTTTTTTCTTTTCTTTTTTTTTTAATGATCTACGTGTGTCTATCCCCGTCTCGTGAAGCGGCGGCGGTGGTTGTTGGAAGCCCTTTAAGTTGAAACCGAGTGTCTGGTTATGGCGAGCTGGTTTCTCGCAGTACCACATCCCATCTCCTGTGTGTGATCCTCGGCTGCTCTGCCTTGCGATAGACGCCGGAGCAGCCGGGGATCGCCTTACGGGCATAGCGTTCCTAGGGATTGACCGAAATAATGAGGAAAATGGCTCGGTACAGTTTTAAAAATAATTCATTATAATGGCTCGAAAATTTGGGCTAATCCAGCGCAGCCCGGGCTGTATTTCTGCCTCTCTTTATTCAGCCGCTTAACCAATCCCTTGTAATTGTCTAATCCTTTAAACATATAAATGTGGATGGGTAGTTAGATTTTTGTTCGTGCTCCAGTTACGTTTTGATTGGCACAGGGCAGTTTTTCTTTGCGTTTGGAAAAACGGAGGGGATTATGCATATATGCAGTAGAGCGAATAATGATTTTTATGTGAACGTTAAAAAAATTTATATATATATATATATATGTGCATTGTGTCTCCCCTCTGCCTCCTCCAAAATTACAAATATTCGCTTCTGGGTGTGTTTGATGCGAGGCTTTAAAAGTTGTAGGTTATATCGTGTCTTGTCGCCTGCGCCGATTTCTTTCAGCGAGGGGTGTTCCTTGGCAGGGAGGGTGACCTTCGGGACACTTTCCCTGGCTATTATATAGATTTGGTAAAAACTGCAGTTGACTCCAGCTGACTGCCCGCTATCGATTGCCCGCCCCGCTGAAACGCTGCCCGGGGGTGGTGGTGGAACGATGGATGTATGTTTGGGGGGGGGGTTGGTGGTGGTGGTGCGCGGTATTTCGGAGCTGCCTCCCCCTCTCCTTCCCCCCACCCCCTCCTGCACCCCCTAAATTTCCGAATTAAAATACATCCGCATTGCAGAGGAGAGGGGAGCCCGGGGCCGGCGAGTTTAAACTATGGCATCGAAATGGGAACGGCGGGTGGAAAGTGTGGCGAAACACGCGAGGCGTCCACGTTTCCCAGGCAGGCAGACAAAAGCGGGGCGGGGGTGGACGGGACGTGGTGGGGAGGAAACTGCGGTGTTAATAATTAAAGCTGGGGGGGGGGGGAAGGAAAAGGGAGAGATCGCCCCAAACCCCGGCTCTCCCCGGGCTCGCCGGAGCGAACAATGCGGCGCCGCTCCCGCACCGCCGGGCAGGGGATGCGAGCGCGGCTCCCGGGGAGGGAAGGCAGGAGGGACGGGGGCGGACAACGTGCCGCGGTGCTTCCGCGGTCACAACTTCGCGGTGGCGCTTTTCGTTTAACCCTTCTCCCCCCCGCCTTGCTCTCTTTTCCCCCCGCCCCCTCCCCGTTTTTTTTCGTTTCTGGCGGGGGGCGGCGGTGCCGGCGGGGCGCGCTGGCGGCGGCGGCAGCAGCAACAGGTTGCGGTGGCAGTGGCGGAGCCCGCGGGCCGCCGGCCACGCCGCCGCCCGGCCAGGTTCGCCCCGCTCCCCGTGACGTCACAAAGGGACGGGCCTGCGCGCCGCGCAATCCTCGGCGCCCCCCCCAGCGCTCCGGCTCGCCCCCCCCCGCCGTGACGTCAGAGCCGGGGTGGGGGCGGGAGGAGCCCCCGGGGCAGCTCTCGGTGCCGCCGCGGGGGGGTGAGGGGGGCAGGGAGGGGGCGGCCCGGGCCAGGTGAGCAGGTGCGGGGCCGCCCTGCCCGCCTCGGGCTGCGAGGTGGGAGGAGAGCGCCGGTCACGTCGCCCCCGTGGAGACACGCGTGGTGGCACGTCTCCTCCTGCCCGTGACCTTCGGGCGCTACGGCAGCCTGGCGGAGCGCGGCCGTCGCCGCCTCCTCCTCCTCCTCCTCCTCGCCCGTGCCAGCACAGGCTTCGCCTGTTCCCCTGAACAATGGTCCCGGTGTCGGGCCCTGCCGCCCGGCTCGGGTCCCTGGTGCCCCCAGCCGCGGAGGTGATGCCCCGCGGTGAGGAGCTGCCTGCCCGCCCCCAGCCGCACAGGCACCAAGTGGTGCTTTGTGGCCCCGCTCCTCTCGTACCGCTGCGGGTTGTCATAGAATCAAGAGTCACGGATCGGTTTGGGGTGGAAGGCTGTACCTTGAAGAACATCCAGTTCTAAGCCCCCTGCCGTGGGCAGGGGCACCTTCGACTAGACCGGTTTTCTCAGAGCCCCGTCCAACCTGGCTTTAACCTGGCCTTGTGGTGTCGGGAGCAGAGCCTGTTCAGGCTGCTGCCGCCGTTTCTTCTTTTCGGCATTTGCAAAATGAATTCCGAAAACAAGAAGGTGGTGAGAACAATGGAGTAAAGCCTGTGTGTTGTGGGCTGCCATCGCGGGGCTTGGCTCCCCACTCCGTAAGTGGTCGCAATTGAAAGTTCTCTTAAACTTTGGGAGCGTTATCTTTTGTGACTGGTAACCCAGGAATGAGGAAATCCGTGTATGCATCTTTTTTTCCTGTGGTTTGAAAACGCTATCACTTAATTTTTAAAAGAACCATGGCTGACTCATACAACTCTTTCTTTTCACTTTACCCTCCTCCTTCTCAAACATCTTTACATATCAAATATTGCCTTTTGGCTCAAGCCTCAGAAAACTGACAGCTTTGTAAAGCATCCACCGAGAAGCCAGACTGCGTTCAGTATGCGCTTGGAATTAATAGTTCTTAAATGAAAAGCTTTGAAGTCTTAAGCGTAATTTCACAGGTGCGTTTTTCTGCCCGTTTTTGTGATTCTGAATAGCAAATCTTCTGGTTTTGCTGGCTTAGGTCTCAGAGTATCAGATATGGTTTGCTGCCTTGAAATATCTGCAGGGTTCTATCACGGTAGCAGATGGCAAAATACAATTACGGAGTAATGTCAGTACTGTTGCCTCGTGTGATTCGTTTCCTTGTCCTCTAGAAGTAAAAGTCCTGTAGTCTGCCATGAGGTGACATGCTTCACCTACCGATGGCCTGGTAAGCCCCTCAGACAGAGGGCCCACAAGGCCCTGGTAGGATTAGCGTGCTGCAGACATCTGAGGAGAGCTCCTGTGAGTGTAGCAGCCTTTGTGCTTGGAGCAGACTGGGGAGTTTTGGGGGAGATGGTGACCGTGCAGCACCACCACCTCCTTCTGCATCAGGGTTGTTTGTGCAGGGGCCTGACCCTGGGCATTCAGGGCTTCAGCCGGACTCTCCTGCCCTGTTTTTTTTTTTTTTTTTTTTTGTGGGAGTTTCCTCGTTTCTTTCCTGCAGCCCCACAACTGACAGCAGGCTTTAAGTCTGACCACTTCCTACAAGAAATAATGTAAATATGTCGTTGGCAGCAGAGGTGGTATTGAGTGTACATTGCATCTTATTTCACATCACCTTCTGGGACTTTCTTGTGTTAGGTCTCTTTCAGGCTTGCAGTAACAATTCCAGCAGCGTAGCACACTCAAGTCTTTTTTTTTTTTTTTCCCCCTCCTCTATGTGAAACTTAAGGATGCTAACTGCACTTGAGAGCTGCGTTTGGGTTCCTCTTAACCTCCTCCTGGTCTCTTGAGATTACAACATTATGTTGTAAGTGGCTATAGGGTAGTGCATAAGTAGAAACTAGTAATTAAAATACTTTTTTTTCTTTAAACGAACATTTTCTATCAACAAATGCTTTGCCCTGAGATACTAATGGACTCCTGCTCACTCTGATGGACTGCAAGCCAGGAGTCTGTGTAATATGCTGTCCAGAGTGAATTACAACGAATCAAGGCTCCTGTGAAGAGTTTCTAATGTTCATTAAGCACTTCCACCTTCTCTGATGAGGCCTACTAAGCCAGCATTAAAAACATATTACCCCTGCCTTTTCTGTAGATGTAAAAGTAACAGTTAATGTTATGCATATGCTAAAGTGTGGTATAAACGTCAGCTGATCCTGTAGGGCAGTAGCATTCCCTCCATTTTATTGTTTGATGAAAAAGAAAGAAGTCTAAATTACTTGCCTGGAGCTACATGCTGTAACAGCGGCAGAGTTGGAACTAATCTGTATTTCTGCTGCCTTGTCCAATATTCTATCCTGAAGCTTACAGGTTTTTACTACGAGGCACGACATCTGCATTATGGGGGCCACTTTATGCAGTTCCAACTTTCTAAAAAATTTTCCCCCTCCCCAGTTATAGTCTGGACTGTTAGATTAACATTTTAGTTTTAGCATAATAATAAAATAGAAGAGGCATTTCATTACGGATGCTTCTTTTCAGTGATTATCGTACTCTGCAGCTGATAGAGACCAGTTGATACTGTGATGACTCAGCTGTGTGAGTATTACATAAAGTAGGTCAATTTTTAAATCTCGGAGTTTGAAGCTAAAGAGACTCCACGATTAAAGTTTGTATTTTGTTTATACACATTACTGTTATTTCCTGGTTTGAACATATCTGAAAGTTCTTGAGGAGGAATGAAATGGTTTTTTGGGGTTGATTTAGAGGTTGGTTTTTGGCCATTTTTATTGTATAGTGACTGAATTCAATCAACTTGAAGTTGACAGAGGGGAAAGACCAGCTGCTTTAATTTCTAAAGTTTCCAGTTTGCAGCAGTCAAGTGAAAGGGAGGCTTTAAAGGTAATTTTTAAGTAGGGAAAAAACCCCAGAAACACGTTTATTATTTTTCATTACAAGCACTCCGCTTTTGTGTGATCTAGCAGATGTGGAATTTGCAGAGGAATACATGCTCCTTCTAAATCCAAATTTGCATTTAAAACATTCTGGTTTTCCCCCTTAGTCCTTTGCGTGGCTTTCTTCCCAACTATAAATGTAAACCAAGTGTAAATGATGCATTGTTTGCCTTAGTGGGCAGACAGTCTGAAAACAATAGTGCTGATGGATTTGACTGCCTCTGTGTAAGATTAACGGGACATTAACATTCAAGTCTAATAATGCAAATTTCAGTGTTGCCAAACCTGAACTTCCCTTAAGTATTTCCTGATGCTGATGGCCCTAAATGTCCCTACACTACAGGCCAAAACTTCAGTTGACAGTTTTTAACCTGTTGTTAGGACTTTAGAGAAAAGGGTAAATTGTACCTGGAGTTTAATGTCCAAGAGAGTGCTGAAGTATGGTACATATATACTTTTTATACTTAACCAACATTTTTTATTTAAAGCAGTTTTAAGTGGTAGGAAGCCACCAGGAGACTTAAAAGCTGAAACTCACTTGTAAAATTCAGGTCTAGTGTGTGAGGATTACTTGGCGCTGAATTTCAGATACAGGAAATAATATGCTTGCCAAAATGTATTTGGTGTTCTTTTAGATCTTTGATGGGTTGGTTGTTTTGCTGGCTCATTACTTCTGGGAATATTGGATGCAATCCTTCTTGGTTTTTAACAGGCAGATTTTATTTGGGAACTCTTGGTTTTCATTTGGAGGAGTGGGCTTATTTCAGTCAGTCACAAAAACATTTCCTCAATGAATCAGTAGGTAGAAGGTTTAAAACTGTTTGCCATTTCACTTGCTCGGGTTTCACACTTTCCCTCGTGTAATGACATCCTGTTCTGATGTTGTTCCTTCAGTAATCCGACAGAGGCCTGGTATTTCCAGTGGTGGGCTGTGGGAAAGGAATAAACCCTTTAATTATAGCAGTGAGGTCTTGTTTGAAAATTTGCTAGCTCTTTTCCCCTTCATGTGGCCTTTCTTTTTGTGCATCCCTTCCCTATGCAGATGAAGGGTCTGACGCTGTAAAATGCTGCTCTGCAAGCATGGCCATGATCAGTGGCAAAGCTGAGCTGTGGCTGAGACCATGGCCTTGCTGAATGCCATGTCTCGAGGCTCTCAGCTAGGGTTCACGGCTCCCTGGTCTGCGGGCAGACGGATGCTGTGAGTGCCCCCCATCTGCTCCTGTGCCAAGTTTATTGGCTTAATTTATGCTGCTGCAGAAAGCCTTTCTGAGTGACCAGCTTGGCTGAGCGCTGAAGCAAGATAAAAAAGGGCTCAGGTGGAAATCATCATTGCACTGGTACACGAAGGGAAGAGTGGCACGTGAAGCTGCTTCAGCACTTCTGCAGCAAATGTCTTGTCTCACCTGGACTGATGTGTCATAAAGAATATCCCCTATTTTTATCTGGGGAATAAACCCCTCCTTTAGTAATGCCTGAAGATGGGATTGTGTGGTTAAAAACCTGCATTGAAAACAAAATGAGGAGCCTAACTAGAGTTTCTGTATGCATCTAGGCCAGGCCTGTGGAGCCAGAGTAGTTTCTGGTCAGGTTCAGTTTAGTGCTTGTAGGATTACTATAGTTGCATTCAGACATTTTGACACTGCTAAAATCAGTTCAGCAGAAATGTGACGATGCCCACAGAAGAGTTCATAATTGCATCACTCGAGGGGCATGACTTAATCCTTTCTAAATGTATCCCCTCTGTAATCTACCTCGTCTTTGCTGCATGGCTTCTTGCGGCCTTTTCTGCCAATTTCTTCCCTAGATTTGCTCTGCAAAGAGGCAGCTTTGGATCTGTGACTGTTACTATATTTCTTTTACTTTCTAAAGGCTAGAGGAGAAATGCAAAAAATAAGAATCAGGTTGAGAAACTGTGGCCTGCTGCTGTGCTCCAGGAGGGTTTGTGGTATTTGAGTCCCTGTGCTCTGCTGTCAGTTCTTTAAGCTTGCCTTGCTGGTCTGACATCTTTTGGATGACGTGGTGGTTGCAGGAGATTAGCGTGTTTTGGCACACACACGCTATGATGACTGGCTAACGATATTTATAAAGTTCAAAAATAAACCATGGAAGATCATTCTGACATAATCTACTAATCTTAGTTTTGCACTTTGATACTGTGTTGTCTGAGCCAAGTCAGGATAACTATATATTGCAAGCAATTCAGTTTTAGCTTTGCTTGCAGATTAGTGCTTTAAATTAAGAACGATGGGAGTGAATTTGGAGAAATTACCAGCTATATGCATATTCCGTGCCTATTTTTAAAACAGATCTATGTGAGTGGGTAGAGATAAATGCTCCGCAATATTTATGGATTTGTTGTGTACTGGCATTTTGATGTGATGGCCTTTTCCTTCATGGCCCACGAGAACAGGATGGTGTTCTTTGTCCTTTCCTGCAGTAGTATGTTACGGAAGGGACTTTCTTTTCTCTTTAAGGATTATGTTTTATTTTTTTTCTGAATAAAAATAAATCTTTGCTTTGGGTAAACTTCAGTCTTATGTTAGGCATCCTGCTAGTCACGCTGTATTTTGGGGAGGTCCAACCAAGAGAGTAAGCTTTTGAAGCTCCTCAGTAACAGGAATTCAGTTTTCCCCGGACCCTGACAACTCCATTTAAACTGCTAAATAATGATTTTCTAGCTACATTTTTGAATGGCCTGCATTTATAAGAAATAAAAAGGGGAACTTGCAGATGAAAAGCATGTGAGTCCAGTCAATTGCAATGTACAAATAGTTTTTGAGGTTGCTACTATTAAAGTGGACAGAAACCATGAGTCTTGGACAAGAGTCTGTTCAGTGTCTCACTCTTTTGAGATGCTTATCATTATTTTTATGAGTTGTTATATTTAACGTATAATTTTCTATGGTGTCCTGAAACTGGGAGTCTTTATGCCCAAAAAGTACACAGCCTAGAAATTGCATTTAGACTTTTAAGATGATGTAGTCTGCCACCATATGTTTATAGTTTTTTTTCTTTCTATGAGATACCCTTCAGGCAGGCAAAGGGTGATTTAGAGAAGGGATATCTTTCCTTCTTTCTCGCCTTTTTATGTCATGGCTATTACTTTCAACCAGTTTGTCCCACAGAGTTCTCTTTGGTACATCAAAGTTGTAAGCCAAATCTCTCAGCTGCAGTGTGCATATTAAAACCCCTGTAATATGAATTTCCAGCCCTGCATGTATGCCAGATCAATTAACTTGTTAACTCAGCTTGAGCTGGAAGAAAAAAAAAAACCTGCTTCTGTTTTGGTTTGAACCCTACAAAACTTGGTCCAGACATTGGAGTTTATAAAACTCAAAGCCAAGTGAAAAGAAGGATTTCTATTATTGTCTTTTAAGTTGACTGATAACTAGGCTGATGTTGTACGGGGTTTGTTTTTGGATGATGTTCCAAGTGACCAGCCTTAATGTGAGTGCATTTCAGATAAGGATGACCTAGATGGGTGCCTGAGATGTGGTTTTCTGATTGATAGTCACTTTTTTACCCCCTCTTGAAGTGTAGTGATAATGATGAAAATTCTCATGGCCTATTGCCATCTTGCAGACTTGCTTCCTGAGTGGTCTAATATTCCCTCTGGCTGCCTGTTCCCCCTGTCTTCTGAAGGCCAGCATGTGTACCGGGGGATAACTCCCACTGCAGACTGGGGACTTTCCAGGCTAAAACTGAACTGACAAAGTGCAGTTGGTTTTTTTAATGTGGATTCATGTAATATTGCCGTTTGTGATGTAGCTGGAAAAATACTTGGTCTGGGGAAGGTGTTGCAGGGGCACACTGTGAAGTGGCAAGGATTGTGTCTGTTAGCAATAGAGTGAGTTTCAGTGGGCTGTGAAATTATTACTAAATAGGAGTCAAGATCCATGTTTTATTTCGCAGCAAGCAAAATTAGCTGTCCTTGTTTGTTCTAAGGATTGTTCGGGTATAGATTTTGATGTACTGTCTTACTGCTGGAAGCGTGGTGAATATTAAATAATGTTGAAATGACGTTAGGCCTCTCAGGTGAAAATGAAGCTGAAGATGTTGGTGCCTGTGGTCACAGTAGTGCCATAATCATTTCCAAAGTGCTAAAATATGTTGGAAGAGGATTAAAAATGTACCCCTGTTACATGTTATGCTTGCTTAAGTAGGATTTGGACAATTTTATACTTAAACAAGAGAAATAAAAAGGGGAAGAAAATAAAATTAAGATAGCTGTGCTACTGGAGAGTAAGTTCCACTGCTAAATGTGGTAAAACAACTACTACTTTTTTTAATTCAACAGCCACACACCCCACAATACAAGAGCTCCACTGTGGAAGTGAAGCCAAGTATACTGTTCTGTTTTCTACATTTTAGCATAAAGACCTGCTTACATGAGGGAGTTCATTCAGAAATTTCCCATGGCTTTATTTGTCTTATTTTGTACTGCAGAATAATAAGTTCAGATAACTGCTTTTTTTGTTCAAACTACTCCTGCCTATTGAATGTACAAGTGAAGTGCTGATGTATTTTTGCCTCAGGTTTCCAAGTAGTGTGAGAAGGGCAAACAGTGTCAGATCAAAAAGTTACAAAAAACAAGGTTTCCTATAATTATAGAAAGAGCAGGATGTGGCATCACATGCCTTTTTCTCATCATTGAAGCCAGCAGTGGTGACCCTGACTTGTTCCTTCGTGGTGTAGTGCTTTGGCCATATCAATACGACCAAAGAGCTGCATGTGAAATAGGATCACTGAAATTGTCAGTTATGCCAGTGCTCTGCTTTCTTCCTTCACCTTCTGGTCTTTAAATGGCCTGGTTTCAGTGCAAGCCTGCAAGACTTTTTAGTGGCACAGTTAAGGGAGCAGTGGAGCCCAGGGACCTCTTTACCTCTTCTGTGGATTAAAAAAACGTGTGAAACTGCACCCTCAGTTTCGATCCAGCAAGGCGCTAGAGCACGTGCCTCTCTCAAATGTATGAATACTCTTACTGACGTCAGCTGAAGTACTTGGAGCTTGTGAGCTAAGCACATGCCGAAGTGCTTTTCAGGGCTTGAGATTTTGCCGTTCCTGTGTAAGTGTGTGCAAGTATTTGCAGGCAGGAATGTTAGTTTTCTAAGAGGGTGGTAGGCATTTAATGGTTTTAATGGCTTTACTAAATGTAGTGCTGCGTGGGGTTTTTTTCGCCCTGAAATGTTTCCTTTTCTTTTTGCTTCTTAGCCTCTTAATATTTTATTTAAATGTAATAACTATTATTTTTCTTTTCTTATTCTTTATTATAGTATGCATGTGTGCATAGTACTGGCGTTTTTGCAGTGCACTCCCCCCTCTCTTCTTTTTTTCCAGTGCTGTGCTTTTCTCCCTCTCTTTTCTGTGTATTTCTCTGATTGAGCTCCTCTATCCACTTTGTCCCTGTGTGATGAAAGTAGCTCTTAGAAAGTTACTGCCATCTCTTTGCAAGAAAGCAGAATGAACTATTGTCACAGTATTATTTCCATTTCCCGAAGGCCAAACTGGGACATGAGGAAAGGTTCATGAAGCTCATTTGGGGGGCCAGCTTCATAGGAAATACTTTGGAAGGGGATGGATTGTACTGTTGCTCCTTGTCTCTCAGCCTATGTGCAGAATTTGAGTGTTGGTTATAGAAAATACCGACTGTGTACTTATGTTTTGCAAGGCTCAGCAAACTGTTAATGTGGAAATACTATGGAGGAAAAGTAGAACGTGGCCCTGATCATTCCTTTTTACAGTCCTTTTATGAACTTTTGGGAAATCAAATCCTGCTGATGTGAGCATTCAGGAAAAGCTAATTTCATATTTCACATACATTAAAGGCTTTTATTTATAAGCCATTAATATTCATGCTCTTTCAGTCAAGAGCAGCTTTTTGTGACACGACTGACCAGTCATAAAAACCCTTGCATAGCTTCCATTATTGAAAGGAGCCCTGCAATCTTCATTTGAGTGTGACCTTCCAAAATAACTAATGATAGTCAGATTTCTTCAAGCCTGGGTGGCAGACCAGCTATAACAACTTCTGGACCCTCTTGCTTTGGAGAGCAGGAATACAGTTTTCAGCATAAATATGTCAAGAAAAGTATGGTCTCTTTAAGTCTTCTAGGTAATACAATTTCTTTATCTCATACTTAGTATTTCATTATAATACCACTTCAGCTGGCTCCTATGAAAGCTGGTTGTGTATCATGCAGAAGAAGGAAATGTATTTATGATGTAGATAATTATGTTTTCCCCCTCATAAGAATATCTTCTTACATTCCTGTTGATTTCTCTTCCTTTCTTAGTGTCATTTTATGCCTGTTACTCTTGCAGTCAAGGATGCCGTGAAATTAATTCTCGGTAGGCATTTTGGAAGTTACTCGTTCTCTAATTTGGATGGAGGAAAGTGAATGAGTAAATTGTTACTTCCTTTTTGTCACTAACTTTGTCAGATCCTGCCAGTGGTGAGCCTGTCATTTTTTTCCCCCTTGCAGACTGCCCATCTCTTAATGCACTATAATCACTGGTCTCCTCACACCTGATGACTAGTCAGGCCGTTCCTGCTAGGCCTCGCCTCCTAGCCCAAGTGGGACCAGGAGCAGCATTCATGCATGCATGCCTATCTGTATGTGTCCTGCTTTCGCCTCTGGAATAGCATTGAGCTCGGCACAGGGATTCCCTGGCAGAGTGGTCAAAGGTTTTTTAGCTTTTTGGAAGGTTTTTTTCTGCATATGCCTTTGCCTTACTTTTCTTTCTCTCCTTTTTTGTGTCCCAGTTCACCTTGCATAACCATGAGTAGGTGCTACTGGCTGAAGGACTGTCTGGTTATCAGCAGTCTCAGAATCTATCTCCTTCACATGAGGTGTTTCAAATCTTTGTCAGTTTATTGCCTGCACACTACAAGCGTGACTGCAGCTGCATCTGGCTTCGTCTGGGAAGCAGAAATGTGCTCAGCTCTGGAGAGCTAACCTGCCCTCCAGCACAGTTTGTGAAACCAAGGTTAGTATAATGTGAGAAAAACAGCCAGGATATTTATCCGTGGTTGGAATCCTGCTCATGTGGAGGAGGCTTGCCCTGAGTTCTTGATTAGGTCCTAGCACTTGAGGCGCATAGGTATAGAAATGAAGCTGCAACACTTCTTGGGGAATGAAGAAATGAACTTTTTATTAACAAAGGAAATGAACTGTCTTTATCCATCTTGGGAGTATTTTTGCTGCTTTTATTGCATGTGCTCCCTCAGCACTGTGTTGTGGTCATGGCTTCAGAAGGTCAGCTACAGCTTGTCTGATGGACATGATAGCTTAGGAGGGAAATGCTTCCTCATCTTTTATGAAGAATATATATATGAGCACACTACGCTGTTGCTTTTGTAAGAAGACTTTGAAGGTGTCTGTTCAGGCATGCTTTTGAAGGTGTTCTGAAATTGTTCCCAACTATCCTCTGTATAGGTGATTTATCACTGTTCTTCTGTTCTCATGGAGCAGTAAATAGCATCTGGGCTGAAAGGTTATCCTTTCTCCTTAAAAGACTTCGTGCTGTTGCACTGCTTCTTCCTTTATTCCATGCTCTCCAAATGTCCAGGTATTTTTTCCCCAAAAGAGAAGACCCAGTATTTTAATCATGAACCCACATGTTACAAAGCTGAAACAACACAGTATAGCACTTCAGCTTTGAAAACTCCTTCCTCTGTGGAGGAATGCCATTAGATAGTTCAGCTGGTTTACAAATTTCCAATCCACTGACTTTCTCAGTGATTAGATAATTTTCAATAAAAGCAAGAATCTGCAGTTGATCTGAGAGAGTTAATACATAGTTTAGTTTCAACACATGTGAATAAAGCTAAGCCCATGCATAAACTAGTCTAGTTAAGGAGAACAAAATAATACGTAATCTCTTGAGGCAACCCTTTGAAAAAAGAAGTAATATCTTATAAATTTTTAAGTACGTAAGAAGGAAGATTGAATAGCTGTCATTATTTGAGACAAAGACTATAAGAACAATTCTAATACTGGCTGACTGATCTACTGTTCAGCTTAGAAAGTAGGACAACATCTAGTAAAGGAAATCTCGGTTATAGAGAACTGGTTATCAGTGCTCCTACAGATAAGAGAATATAAAACTGTCAAAACCAGGGTTTTAAATCTGCGTCTCCCAGGTTGCTGTCATTTGCTTGGCTTTTTTTTTTTTTTTTTTAATTGGTTTGATTGTTCATGCAGAAAGTCCCTAGAGAGAAACCAGGAGAATTTCTACAATGACATGGCCATTAGGTTCTTGAAGGGTGCAAGTGTCTGCTCTCAGGGTTACCTGTTGCAAAACTTTAGTTGTTTTCTTATGTTGACATGTTTCAGGCTTGGTTTGTACCACAGCATGAGAAAGTTCTCTGGAGCAAAATGTAATGCTATACAGCCTCATTTCATGATATTTTCCAGTGCCTGGCATGTCTAATGCCTGTCTAAGTAAACTTGCATAGCTATTCTGTGTTGGCAGGATTGGTAATCTCACAGTTCTTTCTGTAGAAGATTCATGTGTCTGGCTTATCTTGGACTAGGTTGTAGAGCTGCTTTATTGTCACTTCTGAAAAGTACCTCTGCCCACATTTTCTCAGTACAGTGAGTCTTCTTGTTATTGTCAGTTGGACTTTCTGGTGTGGAGGACCAATGCAGATATTACTAGGGCTTAATAACAACCTACCTTTGGATGAATATTACTGTTGTGATAAAAATGATGGGAGATTGGTTGCTCATTGATTTGTGTTTTTTGGCCACCTTCCAGGATAAAACTTAACTTCATTACACAAGAGTTTCAGAACAGTACAGAGCTGTTCATTTATTTCCTTCAACTGTTATCAAGCTGACAGCTGGCCTTTGAAGGGTCGTATGTTCAAAAGCTGCCAATTGGATCTTACTTCAGTTTAGCCAAATGTGAATCTGAAGTGCATTTTGTCCCTAATATCCCCCCACACTTTTTTTTACCCCCTTAACATTTTCACCTTCTGCTCTGGCTCTCTTCCTTCCCCTTCCTTTCCCCTCAGTTCCTCTTGTTGAAAATAAAAAAGGTCTGGGAACAGAGGCAATGCCACAAATAAAAGGAATTAGGTTTTTTGTTGTTGCTGCCTGTAATTTTGGTTTTTCTTAATAAGAGTTTAGTTTCTCTGGTTAGATCAGTTCTGCGTTGCGGAGAATTGCATGCATTCTAAAAATGGTAAATGGAAGATATTTTTCATCTTGCTATTTTTGCTAACCATACTCCTACCTCTAAGTTAGCTGCTTATTTCCAGTTTGCTTCCCTGTGACTGTTTTCCTTCTCCTGCTTCATCAATGCTCTCTACTTATCTTTTGGCACCTTTACTTGGGAAGGCATCATTGGGAAGCCTGTGCAGAGTTGGCATTGGGAATTCTACGTACTCGGCTGAGTAATCCTGTAGATGAAGAAATGGGGGGAAGAGAAGCCACACAAAATATCTACCAATGTACTACTTGAAGTCAGAAAGTGTATTTCTGATGTGGGGCTGAGAGAAGTGGTTTCCTCACATGGAGAAGTTGTGAGGACAGGCTTAAATTTTTTTTTATGTCAGTACGATAGCACTTTGAATTCTTCTAAGTGTTTTACACAACTTAGCTTCATTTTTTACATGTCTTTGTGCATTCCTGGAAAAATAGATTTTTTTGTGGTTCAGTCTTAAAGAAGTGTTCTTAATAACTAAGCAAGATGAGAGGAATTGTCTATTTTATGAAGTACACAACGTTATTTTGATTTCTCTAGCCTCTTAAATACAATGATAAATGCAATGGAAGAATGTAGTTTCAGTTTTAAAACAATGTATTCTGTCTGTGAAAACTCTTTTTCAGTTAATAACTTTCAACTTTTTTTTCCTCAAGTAATTTCTGACTATTTTTCAGTACATATTTATGTATTTGTAAAGTGGGAAAATAACATAGTCAATACCTAAGTATTACTATACAGTGCTTTAAGCTGCTTGCTTTAGTTCCCAAGAAACTCTAACAGTGATGTTAGATGAAAGTGTGCATTACATCCATTTCCTCTAACACTGTCGCAAATTCCTTCTGATCACAAGACTGATAATTTTGATATTTTAAATTCATACATATGACAAAAGTTTGTCATATGTTTTATAACTTTAATGTGGATTATTTCTTAATTTTGTCTTGTTTCCTACTCAAGTGGTGTTCTGTAATTACCTGATTCACTGTGGTTGTGTGTAAATGAAACTATGAAATTTGTTGTCAATTAGCAATCAATGTGGTATCCATATTTTTAAATGTTATAAATTGCCTATTAAAGCTAATTTTCCAGGGCATCTCTATCTCCGTTCTTAATGTAATGCAGAATATTTTACAATAATGCCTAGGTTAACAATGATAGTCTTGCTGTATTGTGCAAAAAAGGCTTCTGTGCAGACCCAGCTGGATTTCAGGCTTAATTCATTGCTCTATGGTGGGATCACCACAGCTGCTGTGGGGCCTTTACAAATGCAAAAAAGCTGTCAGTGTTTGTTTCATCAGATGCATAAGTGATGAGGCCAAGTTGAGGAATCCATTCCAGCACGCGGTGTGCATGCTGGAGGCATTATTGTTTACAGAATTAGTGTCTTAATGCTTTAAAATACATGGTTCATGTTTTACCTTAGAGCAAAATATTTTAGGACTAAAATGGTTTAAGGATACTCTGCAATTTAGCCCCCTCTTCTAACAGTGTTTGCCCTGACTTGTGTAAATGTGCATCTGAATTACTGCGATTGTACCTGCCTGGGTCGCGAATAATTCGGTGCTCCTGCCTTGTGCACCTTTTTTGCTAGTACTTTGATTATCATAAGCAGTCACAATTAAATAATTGCACAGCTTTAATGCAGATTTCTGCCCCCCCCCCTTAACTGTCAGCTGAAGGAGTTGTGCTGTCTCCTACGGTCACCAGAAGTCAGAGTACTTCTTTTGGCTGTCAAGGCTTGAGGAGGTTCCTTCCAGCCAATTAGTGAGTAACTATGATTGGTTTCAGAGGGGGCTGCTTAAGAATGCAAAGCATGCCTCAGTGCTGGGGCCGAGCACACAGTTCCTCTACCAATTCTCCTTTCCTTTGCTTGCAGCTCCAGGAATGTAATGTGGAGTAGGGCTTTTGCTTACATGACGCCAGACTGGCTTTTGGGAGTGGGGGTGGTGGGGTTCAGGCCTTAAATTGTTTTTCTGTGGGAGTGCTCATGTCGTCTTTCAGTCTTTGTTGCAGTCTGTTGGCTGTGTGCGTGAGGTTTCGTTAGGGCACACCACCCTTCCCATATCATGTAACTCCACCGATAACAGGCATTGCAGGAATTTTAACTAATGCGCTGTTTAAGCCGTTGTCGCTATGATTTTATTAAATGTGCTTGCAGCGTGGAATTTCACTAATGCTGTAGAGTGATCTGTTATGCAAATTGAATGTAAGAATGGGCTAGTGGGGATTTGTTTTCTGTGTATCAGAGACCTGTCTTTTGCATTTGGAAATGAAATGAGCTAAATGGTGTCAGCGTAGGCTGCTGCTTAAACGTTCAGGCAGCCTTCGCTTTCCTGGCTGGGGGTGCGATGTTGTCACCACAGGGGCCAAGTTCGGTTTGTAGGGAGGGTTGCCTGTCTGGAAGCGTGTTTGCTGCTAGTATGCTGGGCATATATGGGTGAGTTGAACAATGTGACTGTAGGATAGCTTAGGCATAGTTGTATACAAATTAGATTATGAGGTTTATTCTGGCTGGTCAACATGGTCAGGCAAAGCTGTGTTCTTGCTTAAGTGGTCCTGCCATAATGCAGGCAGATTCCTATGCTGGAGTAAATGATGTTTAGCTCAGTGAACGACTGGTGGTATCCATGTTTGTTGGCTAAATCATTGGCCCGTAGCTAAAGCAGCACTTCTCTAGGTGTGATGTGTGACAAGGACACTTTAGAGTCCTGCCAGGTGAAGTGGGAAGGCAGGGAATTTGCTTCTTTTCCAGATTTGTTGCTTCACTGAGGCACATGAGCTGCTGTAAACCCAGCAGACGTGAGAGAAAGAGTCACCTCCTCCCTGTGCTTGTTGCTGCTCTCATGGCCTCTATTCTCTCTCAGCTCAGGCTCAAAAGACAAACAGCCTCCTCTTCTTGTGCTGTTCCAGAGAGCAAGTTGCTTGCAGCATTCCCTCTGCCAGTGCTTTGTAGCTAGAAAAGCAGTGGCAGCCTAAAGAAAATCCCTGGCAGCCGGTGCCCTTCGTCCCTCCCTTTCCTGCACTTCATTTACACTCGCTGTAAGCACTACCATTTTTTTCCCTTGGAGTCTCTATTTTATGATTTGCTGTTTGCTGCGGGGCTGGCAGCAGTGTGGGAGGGCTGCCTCCGGGATGCTGAGCTGGGGTGTAGCGGCAGCAATACCTGGAGGAGCTATGCCGGCGGTGCTGGGTCCGGCTCTACGGTCTATAGTCTGCGGGTTGGGGGAAAACAGACAGTAGGCTTTCAGCTGCAGCTGATGGAACTGCAGCATAGCGCTTTCTCTTGACAGAGATGGAAATGTGCTGAATGTTTTCTAAAGAGGTTGTTTTAAGAAAAAGGAAAACCTCTTTGGCAAAGTTGTATCCATATTTTAATATTGAGGCCTTGCTCGGCTGTCTCATGGTGCAGTAGTTTGGCTTTGAAATGTGGATGGAAATAGTGTTTGAGCGCATCATGGGGCATTTGTATTTTGGGGGCGTGGTGCAGTTAAGAGCAGCCTTTGGTGATGCCTGCACAGGAGAGGCTGAGCTGGGAAGCTGCTGGTGTTGGTGTGCGCATGGTGTGGTGGATGGGCAGCTACACTATTGCCTCAGCAGTGGAAACATGCTTTTGTGAGAGACAGGGAATGCTCTCAGGCAGAAAATGGGTGCCAGAGTTCCAGGAGGTGAGGTTTGCACCCACGCCTTGTCCCTGCACTGAGTGAACCAAAGTTGATCAGGGATGAGACTTCTGTGCTGTGGGGTACCCTAATAAGAGGCCAGATTCTGTCCTGAATGCCACGAGTATTCCCTGAGGGGATGGGAAGCAGGCAAATGGTCTCCTGAGGTCTTCCTTCCCCTCCTGTTTTCCTCTGACTCTCTACTGGTCAGATGGCAGAAAGAAAGAAACAGTTATTACATCCAAAACGTAGAAGGAGCAGAAAGGGAATGTGATTTTTTCCTTCTCTCAGGGCAGGCTGGTTAGCTGCCTGTTCCAGGGGTGGCTATTGCTGCATCCCTGCCCACCACAGCATTTTTGCTTCAGCTACAGGCCCTGTCTGACCCTTGAGTTCAATCTTAGAATTAGTGCTACTTCGTGGGAATATTTTAAAAATAAAAACAAATTACGTACAGTATGTGTATATATATATATATATATATATATATATTTTAACCAGGCATTGTTTTAGAATCAGACTTTAGGAAAACTCAAATTTTGAGCCAAATCAATTTTGTCATTTCCTGTTGCCCTTTGGGTTGCTGGTAACGTGCCAAATCATGTTGGTAAAGAAAACACTTTAGTAGTTACATGAAGACTTGGATTTTTTATCTGTCCTGAAAAATGCAGTAGTAATGTTTTAGGTGTAATAAGCATTTTTATTATTCTTATTAAGATTTCTCCCCCACTCTGATGTGTTATGCCACTAATGAGGACGTAATGGAAATTGGATTTCCAGTTTTTTATTTAGACTTGTAAGTGCATTGGCTTTGGAAATAGCCTTGTCAGTATTAATGTGAATGTTTGCTGTGCCAGTGTCAGGAAAGTATTTTGTGATAGGAGGCTGTGTGAAGCAATTGTCTCCTTGCTGGTGAATTGGCTCTTGATTCAGATTCAGAAGAGCTTATTTTAATTAGGCTTTGTTTGAAAACATGGCACAATCTACTAACTGAGGTAGATGCTACTTCCCCATGGACTTTTCACAATGTTAATGTGAAACTCCTGGATATGTGCTTTTAAAGTTTACTACTTCTTCTATCTGGTTTGTATGAGAAAGGCAATTGTGCAGTAAGAACTTAATATTGTATATTTGGAAATAAAAAAAACTTCAAGAAGCACATGGTTAAAATATTATTTCAGAATGCTCTACTGGGAAGTTGGATTTTGGATGAGGAACGTGAAGGTAGTGTGCTGTTACTAATGAAGCACCAAGGCTTTGGAGGCAACAAATATGCCTTGAGAAAGCAGCAGTAAGTGCTGAAAAGCCACTGACGCGGCTCTCTGAGGTGACACACAGCTTTTTGCTTGACACCCACTACTGCCAGTGTGCTCACGTCTTCCTATGGCAGTTGTAACATAGGAGAGAGCTGCTTTCCATGCTTTGGTTGAGAGAAGACATGTTACAATGTGGCTGTGGCTGCCCGGCTTGCTTTTCTTTTAAATAACATAGCTGATGTTCAAGGCTGAGGGAACTACAAAACAAATTCTGAAAATATTTTAGATGCTTTAATTAAAAATGGTGGAAGTGGAGAATTAGAGCTGCTTCTGTGTTAGGAGAGCTTATTCAAACATGCAGCTTAACCAGTTAGACTGCAAGGTGGGAAATGCTAGAGATTGTGTATCTGAATTAAGCAATTTTAATTTGGTCTTTCATCTGTGTCATTACCGAGGGATATCCTGCAGGCTGGTTTAATGAACTCAATCTAGAGGTGTGTAGAGGCACATCTCTTTGCTTGACAGCAGCAAGATGGCATGCTATGACTGGCAGACATATCTTCAGCTTGTGTAATTGTCTGCTCTTGTCATATGATGACAAATGGAGCGATGATCATATTAAACAACAAAAAAGTTCAAAGTAACACGAAGGCTCTGAATAAACTCCTGGAATCAAAGAGATTCTCACATGACAGCATGTCAGCATGGGTATTTTTAGCCTGAATTAATGCAGCTATAGGAAACTCCCCTCCCCCAGAGAAGTATTACCCTGTGAAGTTAAATGCCAGTCAGAATTTTTAGGCTAAATTCTCCGCTTCCTACAGGTGTGGAAGCTTGTCTTGTTAGCACTCGGTCTGTGTTGCACACACAGACAAGGAGAAAATTGTCTCAGGTCAGGAGTTTAAAAAAATAAAAAAATTAGTAACTAGAGTATGTCTGTAGACTAACAAAGCTTAGTTTTTTTGAATGAGCCTCTTCCAAATCTAGATGCTGTAAGGATGAGATCATGCAGAAAAAATCCATCAGGAACTGAGTATATTTACGAGTTTTGGCAATTATATTTGAGGGTAATATAAATTCCCTTCTTTCCCTTGTATTTATCCAGTTTTTCATCCCGTCATGGGTGAAATCTAATGCACTTCTGTGCATTACAGTGTGAGATTTTAAGTTTTGCAGAAGAAACTGTTTTTTCTGATGAAGTCTGAAGTCAAGTATCATATGAATATTTTTCCTATTATGAATAAGAGGGTTCTGCAGAAGGGAAGTACCGTTCTGAAAATCCAAGGAAGCTGATTTAAAAAAAAAGTGCAGTATTAGACCATTAGGAAACAGGAGCTAAGGGGACAGCAGCCTCTCTCAGTGGTCACCTCCCCCGCTTTCCCGTCGGAACTGGGACTGAGTATATTTAACCACGGTGGAAAAATGAGTGATACAGATTTTCAGCTTTATTCAGTTCTTGGTGCTTATAGTTCCACTTTGGTCTGGTTGGTTGCTTTCTCTGTCACAGTTTTATTTAATACTCTTTTTTTTTTTTTTCCTTTCTTTTTTTTCCCCTCTCCCCCTAATCTTTCTGTCTTCTGATAGGGAAAAAAAAATTCTCAGCAATTAAAAAAACACATATGCTACCAGATGTGGCCAGATTGAAACTTTCTCTTCTGAATGCTCTGTCCACAAACTTCATAGAAAATAGTTTTACTTCTGGATTGCTATCTTCATGTGTGTGATATCCCAGCCCTAACAGCACATTTTAGATACTATTCTCCAAAAAGACTTTTTCAGGGCAGCTGCCCTGGAACCGGGTTTTGTTTCCATGGTGGATTTGGGGAAATGCACAGAATTCAGCAGTACTCATCTCAAAATAGGTCTGAAATACAGCCTTTTTCCTTATGTGTAAAACCTTTTTCCCCTACCATTTGAGTTGGTAAGTGTCAGGAAAATGCTATTTCTTTGTGATTTCTGAAGTATCCGTAGTTTACTTTTGGATTTGAAAATTTTTACCATGGTGTTCTGTAGTGGTTTAGTTGTAATGAGAATAGCGCTTTGCAAATGTAAGCTTCATTAACTGCTACAACCGGGACTCTCAGTTTCATCAAAAAAAGTGGCTATGTAAAATAGCCTTGTAGGACTCAGCAGTTAAACCTTGGTGAAATATGTCACTTCACTAAATCTGTGTGTGTGAAGTCTTACTGCATTGACAGAGATAATTTTTATTAGCTGTTTTATTCTTAACATCATGCAACTTCCACCTTCTGCAGAAACTACACGTAGCTACTGCTTTGGTACACGTATGAGTGAGGGCATATCTGTATCAAGAAGAAGTGTGATGTTAGAAGGCTTAACTATGATTCTGTACCTAGTTTTGGATACAGATCCTTGTCCATTTATTAAAATATGCCAGTAGAATATTTTCCCGTACAGATGAGAGGGAAAGGAGTATAATTCATTTTTGACTAGTGCTCATTTAAACATCGAATAAGCATGAATCATAGAGTTTCTGTTGCAGGAAAACCAGTTCTATTTGCAGTCTGCAGAGCTGCAGAAAAATCATATGAGGAACCATGGAGAACTGGCAAACATGGACTTCACATTGCTGCCAAAGCTTCCTTCTGAGTATAAACGTACCTTAAGAAAATGTACTGCCTTGACCTTCTTTCCTTTTTAGTAGAGTTTAAAATTTAGGAGTAGAGTTGATGTAGCTTAAAAAAGGAATAAAGCTAATTGGGCCTATTTGCTTGCTTTATGACTTGAAAAATAGGAGGTAGATTAATCAGAGGTGCGATTCAACATCTGGACAGTTCATGCAAAGATGACCAGGAAGACGGAGATAGATTGTAGAGGGCTTTAAAGTGTGAAAGAGCAGAGAAAAGGGAATCAGTCGAGAAATGCAAAGGAGGAAGTGACTGAGCCAACACATTAGTTGTAAAAGTGATTTCTGTGAAATATTCTGATGGGATTCATCAATGTGGAATAGAAGAATATTGCAGTAATGGGGAAAGAAAAGAGTGAGAGTCTTTCACAAAGCATTTTGGCAGTGAGGAAGATTTGTGTCTCTGTGACATTTTGCAGGAAGAATTGGCAAGATTTGTCCCTGATATGAACACTAGTGCCTGCAGAGGGGTGTGAAACACTTGATAGCCATATTGTATTTTGAGTGACAGTTAGTCAGGCAGCAAGTTGCAGCGTTTTACAAAACTGTTCATGCAGTTGTGTGCAGAAAAGGTGGGGGCTGGTTCTGTTATGAGTCTCTGCAACAGTAAGGGGAAGAGATTGTCAACTCTTAAAACATCTGTCTTCATTTTGACTACAAAAAGTAAATGTTTTGAAATGATACAGGCAACATCTTCGGGGACAATAGAAAATAGCATGTTTATTGTGGTAAACAGACTCTCATCTCAGCGACCATTTCCATGTTGGTTTTAATCTGAGATACCTTTATATGCGAACTGTTGGCTTACATGTGGTGGATGCTATCGTTGACTGGCTTGCCAGCAAGCAGTCAAGTGCTCTTGGTTAGCACCACTCATCAGCCACTTCAGTAATTGCCATGTGTTGGTCAAGATGATTACATAGCATCTTTTAGTTGAGCAGCATAAATCTGGAGTTAGCTGTGCTGGAAAGGATGCATCTTATCTGGTCAACCTTTCCTTTTCCCTGTTTCTGTTGCTAATAGAGTGTATGTGTGTGTATATATATGTGTGTGTGAGTCAGGTGAGACAGTTTGAGATTTCTAGTAGCTAAGAGAGTCGAGTGGGAGACCTCCTGCAGGTTGATACAGGAGAGGATCTTTGGGAAGGCAACTGCTGTAGGGTTTTTTTCTGTCTGTATTTCCTTTTCCATGTTTCATATTACTTTACATGGCTTTTCCCCTTCTTTCTCTGTCTGCAATATTCTTCTTACTCTTCTCCTGTACGTGTATCGTTCAGTTTGTGTGGCAGCAATAAGGGATTATGGGATCCCAGCTGTATTAAATTGCTGGGCCATACGGTGGCCATCTCATACATATGACAAGAAGAGGTTGTAAGCAGTGCTGCATGTCTGATCATAAATCTTAGTTCAAGACTGTATAAATAAACATGTTAAGCGTTTGATTCTTAAAAATAATAAGCTGCATCTTTCCATCTGCTGCCCTCACTTTTCCACAGAAATCCTCTTCCATGGTTTCAGTGTAAAAAATGGTTTTCCAGACTTTTGGAATACTTAGCCCTGGAGTTGATGCATTTTGATGTGTTGTAACTATTTGTTTTACACTGTCTGCCAGAACTCCCAGAGCTCTTATAGGTTGCCCATTGATTCCAAACTGGATGTTGTGACTGATATACTGATTTGGGATGCAAATGTGTTCGTTTCATGGCATAATTCATGATCTCTCACTAATCCTGAAGCCATCTATGTGGATCGGAGTCATGCAAATATTTTGAGGAGAATCCATTCTGTAGGCAGCTTTGTTTAATCAGAATGTCAATAGCTGGTATGCAGTGGCAGGTTTAGTCCTTGCTGTAGCCTACAGTGGAGGGGTTGAGTGCCTGGAGGATGTAAGCAGTACAGCCAAAATGCCTCTGCTACCTACTTGAGTGCCATTTATAGAATTTTGAACTGTATGCTAAGGAAGAATAAAGTGAATGTAAATGTATTATTGCTCCTATTATAACACTTCAGTAGGATAAAAAGAGAGAGAAAAACTTCAATAGCTCTGATGATAGCCTGCCAGAATAAATGTTGGCTCAGAAGCAACTGTGGTAATGTAGCTTTTTTCTAAATCCATTTGAGTTTAATGAGAGTGGGGCCGAGCTGAGAAATGAGTTTCTATGTAGTGCTGGCTTTGCTGCTTCCAGGGTGCGGCAGGATCCATGGTTCCCCTGTCCTCTCCATTCCTCCACTGGTCTCAACTCAGCTGAGTGGGTCAGGTCAGGGCTCTTTATCAAATTCATCAGCAGCAATAGTGTTTATATTGTGCATGACACTGGAGGAAATAAGTCATATCTAAACAGGAGTAATTTTGCACTCAAATGTGGAGCTTACTAGTAACATGGTAAAATAATAATTTTAATTTAAAATGTATGTGGTATAAAGAATGCAGGCTGGCATGGGTGTCTGATTCTTTGGTATCTGACTCTGGCTTTCCTTCTGAGTTTGTGGACATGAGTTCAGCTTTCATCTGGTCGTGCAGCTAAGACACTCTCCTGCTTTTAGGCCTATATGAATAGAGGAATTGTTTGTAGATGGCTTCTGAAATACATGGGGAGGAGACCATTTTTAGAATTCTTTATTTGAAACACATATAGATGGGAGTTGAAATCTTACATCTTTTGGGATCAGAGGGAGAGAAATGTCTAATGAAGGCAAAGAGCTTCAGAATCTGTGGAAAGATATTCTTACTGCCACTAGAGGTTTGCTGCTGCTTTTCCATTGCTTTAAGCTGATGGCCAAAGGAGAGATGCTGGGCTAGTCTTAAAAATGTTTAGCCCTAGTTTTCCTAGGTCACAGGTATTAAGTAGAGGAGGGTGTAGTTGAGTGGAGAAACTTTCCTCAAGAGACTATCAGACGTGAAGGTAAATGTGAGACTGTTTCGTGTTAAATATTCTGGGTTTTATAACAAATGCTCTGATTGCCTCTGTTGTACTGAGAAACCAAAAGACACCTTGGAAATCAACCTGTTACAAAGCTTTTGACTAGAAACAAACAAATTGTAACAGGCCTTCTAAGGATAGACCCGTAGACGTTGCATGGGCTTGAAATGAAATGCCAACATGAAGTCTAAAGATGCCCTTGATCTTGGGTCTGTGCATCCATGTTTGAAAATCAGGGCTGTGATTTCCTAATATCTAAGCATAGGAAAGCATGAAGAACCACAGGTGTTGAGATACTGCCGCTCCATTTAGTTTTGGTGCACTTTTCTATCTTAATGCCACTCAAATTTCAGTTAACTGGGAGGTGACGTCTTCATTTGGTAGAAACTGGCAATTGAATTTTAGTGGATCTCTGTTGAGTACATTCCTCCTCATGGGATTTTTTGCTTTTAGTCCCCTCTACCAGCTAGTATACTCAATGCTACAACTTAATTTTGATGGGGAGGGAAGAGAAGAATGAGAACGGAAGGGGCAGCTGCGAGATACACATGCATTAAAAAACCAGAACATATTGTGGGACCTTTTAAGATGAAGGATACTAAATAAATATAGAAAATGAGATCATTTGCCTTAGCATCATAGAATGTTGCTGCTTAAGAATCAGTTGTAGCTGAGAGGATTTGTTGGGGCTGTGCTGCTGTGGTATTGTTTAATTTATATATGCTCCTTTCTAATAAAACGTGTCAGTACCATTGTATATTGGTTTGGTTTCCTGCCTCTCTCTTTCTCTTACAGTGTTCTAGTTGGAGACAGGATTACAGTCTTGGGAACCTCTGTTTTGCACATGTCTGTGCACTGCTCACGAAGAAGCAATCAGTGTAACTCATAAATATGTGCACTCGTCCTCCAAAGACATATAAAACATATTTGAACTATAAGGCTGTATAAACACGAAGCAATGCTGATGACGACATGCAAACCACAAGGGGGAAGCTTGACTGGCTCCATCTTTTTAGAACCTGGAAATGTTTGCATAGCCTTGTTGCTCGGCTGTGTTTCTTCCTTAATAGATAGATAGGTAGGTAGGTAGGTATCAAAGACTTGAGTGAAATGCTTTCTTCAGCTGTGTGATGAGTTAAATCCTATCTGGTTGTCCAGCTTTTTAGCATAAAGTCTAATTTTCTAGTTTTCTCCACTCCACCTTCTTTCTTACAGCTGCAAAAAAACCCTCCAGTGCAGTGACCCGAGGACCAGCACACAGAATCTGATTCTTGGCCTTCAGCGGTTCACCTCTTTGACAGTGTGCCAGAGGAGCTGTATAGCCTGAAAGAGATGCCCGTGTATTATGTGGTGCAAGTCACATGCAGCTTTATAATCAATGCATTCCTGTGCCAGAAGCAGTTTCAGGGAATGTTAGATCCTGTGTGGAGTGAAGCTGGACGTGACTATGCGCAGAAAATTATTGCTGTGCTGTAAGGAAGACACTCAATCAATTGGGTTTAAAAAAATTTTTTTCTTTCCTTCCTTTTATGTTATTTTCTTTCTCAGATTTGCCTTTCTCAGGACAGAAGAGGAGACAAATTGTTCTATTATCTATTATAATTTTTCTTTCTGTATATTTTGCATGTTAAAACAATTCTGCAATACTTAACTGCAAATAGCAATCTTTTCTTTTTTTCTTTCTTTCTTTCTCTCCCCTTCCCCAATGACTGCAGTAAAAATTTTAGTGTAACTTTCCCTGCCCTCTGTCTTCTCGTAATTATGGCAAAATTGGTTTACCTTAACTGCAACTTTACTTAGGCCCAATTTACCAGGAAATATTGCTTTAATTTTTTTTAAATTTCCAATTGTGCATCTTGAGGCTGAAGGGTGTAGGGGGACTGAGGACTGGCCTGTTTTTTGGACAAAATGGTGCGTTGTTGAGACAGAATTTTATTTTATTGTGTTGCTTCTACAACCATTCAGAAATTATGTGTATGTAGGTGCTAGTATGTTATCAATTGATGTATGATTAAATAGAGGATTTGAGAGCATATGTTCTATTATATGTGATTTGCTGTGGTAGGGATGCTGAAATTCATGTTGCTTACAGTGACCAGATGGAGTTAAGTTTGGTCCTGGCTGTGTCAAAGATATAACCCTCTGTCTTGGAAAAATAATAACCAATATTTCTAAACAGCGACCGTTTGCTTGGCTCTGCAATGGGTAGAAGAGAGGCTTTAAGAACAATTCCACCACGTGCTCTACAGCGAGACATGGCAAGTGTCATAGGCTGGCACGAATGGTTTACTTGGTTTTGTAGCACGTAAAGGCAGGAGGATTCTTTTTCCTATGAATTTGGAATGGCATTTGATCTGTTTGTCCTTTCCGAGTCTTGCAGGAAAGTGGACTGTGTCTTTAATTTCCCCTGGGCACGACTGCCAGAAATAACTTTGTGTAGCACTCTAGTGCTGGGGCTGCCCCTCTAACCCACTTCCTTGCTCTGGCAGACTGTAGTGAGTGGTGTCCGTCTCAGCTTTCCAAAGGAGATGCAGTGGCAGCGATACCTGAACTGTAGTAACTTTACCTCTTTTCTCAATCACTGCGAGGCCTCTTGGTTGTTGGACTCTACCTAACTGGGCTGGACTGTCAGATGTGGTGTTTCTCTTTTAATGATATTTTACAAAGTATTTATTACATTGTTCTGTCCCTCCTTGTATTTATGAACAGAGAGGACTGCTTACAGGCTTCACTTGACAGACCTGTTGAATGTCTTAAAATTGGTTGCAGATTCCTTTGGAAGTGGTTTTGCTTTTTGACTATGTGCATCATGAGCTGGTATGGGGTAAAGACAGCTCATTTATTTTTACTGAGTATGTTATGTGACTTTTCATTTGTGTAAGTGTTGAAAGGGAGAGCAGCGACAAAATAGCACAAAAAATTGCCAAAACTAGCCAGCTGGAGTTGTGAGAAAAGTTACACTGACATTTGCTGTGTGCATTAACTGTGGGTTGACTTTCTATGGATGAAATTGAGCATTAGTTGGGACATTTCATCCTGTGAGATCCGTATCTTAACAAAACTTCCCATTGTCACCTTACACTCCTGAGTGTCTGCCACCTTACTGACAGGACACTGGGTACCATCCCTGCAGGTCTTGTACCTAAAGAACTCAGAGAAAGACAGTGCATGGATGTTGCATTTGTAAAATCACATTTGCGTAAAAAAAGCTGTATTACAACGACTTTGCTAACACCCTACTTCGATTTAAAGACAGACTGATTAAAAGGAAAATATGCTTCATTTTAACAGCTGGATTTAAAAAAAAACCCTTTCCTATTGTTCATCCACATTTTGTTTCTCCCCATACAATGAAACATAGACTAACTTTGGGTGCAACCCTGTCTTGGAGGAAATTTTGTTTGGTGTCATACCCTGTAAATTCAGTCTAGCAAGTTTCTTAAGGAAATAATGGGTAGATTTAAGAGACTGAAACACTGTGCACTTTCAAACACAGGCCTTTTGATCTTAAAATACAAAGAATTAATTCCTCTCAGTCTCTACAAAGCAGCACAACATTTGCTCTTCTTTCCAACTTGGCAGCTAAATGAAGGTGGTGCAGTCAAAAGGAAGTGGCTGCAAATAGATGAAGCATATTGGTTGTGAATCTGCCAAAGGTGGCCAGCTGTATTGCTATTTTCAGCTAATTCTATGCACTTAGTCAGAGTTTTTGCTTAAATTAAAGACTAAAGGTATATTTAGTGATCATTAGGTCCATCCTCTATAGAAGGCTTTGTTCCATGGTTTAATAATGGGGATGGCAGAGAAACAGAAAGTAGCCAGCTAACCATTATTGTATCTTTTTCTGTGCAAAAATGTATCAGGTCCTTGTGATCCTTAGAAATTTTAATTTGTACTTTGACATAAATGCCACTCTTGGTAGAGCCACATCATTCGGATTCTTGACTTTTTGGTGGGATGATTTCGGAAAGAGTGAGCCATAGGGAGCACTGTATAAAAGCTTTTGTGAAAGCTACTGCTACCACATGAACTAAATTGAGCCAAATAACCCTGTAAGTGAACCTTCCAGTCTGGGTATTCCAGCTCTGTCTGGGACAGAGGATGCCTGGGGTCAAAAGGTTGCTGATCATGTTCCTAGTTTCTCAAGTTTTTGGAAATATACTTTGCAAAACTGTTTCTGATGGAAGAATAAAATGGAAACCAAATAGACAAATTACTCATCTTTATATGCAAAATTTTAAAGTTTCTCTGAGGCTTAGAGGAATTAAAAAAAAAGGCAAGCAAAAAGTGGTGGATTTGGGTTTGTAAGAGCAACTAGAAAAGTGTATGTAGAGCATTTATATGTTAAAAAAAATTGTCACTAAAAAAATAATTAGGCAGTAGACATTTCTACAGGCATTCATGGGTTTTGTTTTAGGGTTTTTTCCCCTCTTCCATCTCATTTCATGACTATATCTTTGTCTTGAGTTCTGTGAAGGGATACTTTCCCACTGTTCTGAGTTTGGAATGCACCTTGTAAGTTTTGAGCCCTACAAAATGTTGGGTGTTCTCAGACACAGCAGGGTGCCTCAAAATGCTCTGAGAAAGTTTAGTTTTGTGTCACAGGCTTGTAAATGTAGCACTTTTACATTCTTTGTAAATGTAATCAAGGCAGCAGTCACAACCTGTTGACATCAGTGGGGGTGAGTCAAAGCATCCTAAATCTCCAGAATGCAGAAACACATCTTTGGCAGTGCTTTTGCATCATTCCTGCTGCTCTCCATTGGACGGACTGTGCTTAGCTTAGCACTGGGGTCTGCTTTTGACTTCATTCCTACAAGGGCAAGTGAAAAAGGAAACTACCCTCCCCCGTGCAGCAGCACAATAAATATCCTGGAAGGTCTCAGTCCATAAACTCTGTTACAATATTGCAATTTACGATTATGTTGTTATTTGTTAAGAAAACCATGAACAAATCTTTTGCAAAGGAATGCTAAATGTTAAATAGGGAAACACCAAAGCACCGGTGGGTTTCAGACAGAAATTTTTAGGAGGTCTGCATTCATCGCCTTGCACCAGAAGTTGAAATGGGTGATCTGTGGTGTGCTGGGAGCGTGACTGAGAGCGTTTGCACTCAGCTGATTTATTCTGCAGAGGTGTGGGTTTGGTTAGCATTGCCTTAGTCCTACTGCAAGCTGTTGGCAGTGTGCTGCCTTCTTAATAAATACTCTGTGGTCCTCAGGATTGCTCCCCAGACTCAATGGATCTGGATAGATGGCCTATGTTTCTGGGACAGGACTGCGGGAATTTTTGAACTGTGAGTGTTCATGCATTGTTGCCCAGTGGGGCTGGCATTTGCTGAACAAACCCACATCTCTCACACACATTTTCGATTATGGATAACATCCCTTGAGGATATATAGGATGTTTTTGACAGCCCTGCCAGGAGAATGAATGTTGTTGGAGTGGTATTGCGTAAACCTTTTCAGAATGGATGTGCTGAACTATTTAAAATCAGTGAATAAAGTGCATATATATTCATTTTAAGTTACCATGTTATTGTATCATTCTAGAATTGAGTGTTAGACAGTTTGGCATTCTCTAATAGTTGGTTAGCGAAATCTTTTCCTCCCATCAAAAATATCTTTCCAGTTGGATCGCCTTCTGTTTATTTGTTTGCTTGTGTTTTGATCTTGAAAGACAAAATAGCTGTTTGTGCACAGCAAAATAGCTGGATATGGTTTCTTGAAACGTGTGCTTAGAGGGTAGTGTATCTGTCTTCCTGAAGTCTTGCCTGAGGTTAAAGCGTACTAATAACAAAACTGCTCTAGACATGGGCAGGGCAGACAGAGTCTGTGGACAAACTCCCGTGGACCCGAGGTGGCTCGGGGCAGAACAGGCTTCTGCGAGGCAGCACTTGAAGCAAATGGCCGAATAGGAGAAGATGGGTTTTCTTCCTTTGCTGCAGCAACTGGAACTGAAATTAATTTTAAACAGCTCCCTTTTCTTTCAAATCTGTGATGTGTCTCCCTTTATTTGGAAGATCTGAGAAAGCAGGCTTTAGAAAACAAAAAGCATTGTTCCCTGTAACGAACCGTCAATTGGTCCGTCATGGTTTTCAGTTGTTTCCGTGATTATGCTTGTGAAAGAGATTAAAATACTTCTCTTTTATTATCAGCAAAGTGAATTCCCCTGCTGCCCGCTGCTAACAAAGCATGCCTGGCCCGGCTCTGCTCTGCCTTGGGCTTCCCTCTCTGTTCCCCACGTGCTTATTCCTGTTCCGACTGGTGTGTATGTGACAAAATCTGTTAAAATTCAGTATCTTCGTGGTGGTTTAAATTTGCGGATTTCTCACTGCTTCCAGACTCGTTATAATTGTATAGAGAGCTTAAGAATAATACTGCTTCTGTATTTTATGAATTTTTTTTTTTGAGCACTCTTCACGTTTGTTAAAGCCACAGAGCATATCAGTGAAACCTTGCTCTGAAATGCAATTTATAGGGTTGGATTTTTTTTGGTCTCTTTTTGTTGTTGCTGTTGAAGCATTTCTTCTGTCTACTCCATGAAGACAGCTCTATGGTCAGAAATGCTTACTGTTTTGTATTTGGGTCTGTCTTTTGATTGTCCGAACAAGCTGTTTTTTGTGTGTCTTGTGAGACAGTAAGCGAATGTTTTATCACACACTTACTTCTCATCTACCATCTCTTTTTTGTACACGTAAAGCAATTTGAAGACAAAATCTAGAACTGCTGTTACTTTTAAAATTATTTTAACATACTCACTGCCTATGGTGTAAGTTTATTCCCAACCTGCAGAACAGAGAGAGTGTGTAAAGAGGGTGTGCGTAGCATGTTGAAAACAAAGACTGTGAACGCTTTGCATCATTGATTAATTTGTGACTGATCTAGGAATCCTGCATTTGAACAACCCAGTTTGAATAGGTGGTGGCTGCATTTGCCCTGCGTGGAACCATAAACTCTCCCAATTAGGAGACCCTGCATGATGCTCTCCTTAACTGTGTGCAGTCAGAAAAGTAATGACAGCGTTTAAAATACAGATAGCATGGTTTGACACCTTCCCATTTTAAGTTATGGACAAAATGTATGGACCATACACTGGGTGGAGGAGCCTGCCTGTCCCTGTCTCTGCTGGGGCTCAGAGGGATGGTGTTGAAGGTTGGAGGAGGCTCTCCTAGATCTTGTTGGCAGAGGTGCTGCCCCAGCATCATGTCAGTGCCCAGGAATCTGGCAGTGCCTCCTGCAATTAGCAGCACAAGGTCCACTTTCTCAGCTTGGGACAATTTTGAGGAGAGGTTAATGCCGCCCAGGCCTGTAAACTTTCTGCTAATGAACTGCATGCAGTAATACAGCAAGCAGCTTAAGTGCGTGGGTTCAGCAAACAAAGTGCAGTGAAAGGTTTATATAATTAGCGTTAATGTTTGGTACAAAACACCCCATCGACAGTATCAGCTGACTTATCTCATTATGAGCCATAGCTGTTTCATGAATCTAATAAAACATGAATTTTTAAGACAGGGTAGTGAGAGTAAGAGGAAGGCGTGAAATTAGATTAGAGTCTATAAACATAAACTCTGGCTTCTTTGCCCTCATCCAAAGCAGCATTTGGGCTTCTCTTTTCGAGCAAGCATGGGCTTTATATTTGATCAGAAAGAGCCAGGGTAATGTAATTCTGGGAAAGTCCTTCTATCGGTCACTTAAAGAGAAGTGGTTTTTTTAATTTCCTTTACTGAGATCTGGGGTTTCTGACTCAACTGTAGTGAACAGTTTAACTGAGCTATTACTTAGTGTTGTGAAATACCGAGAGTCCTGCTCTGGAAGGATAAGCATTGTTCCAATCTCCTCTGCTTCCGTAACATGTTTCCGTGATGTACACCAGTGTCTGCATGGCCACTGACTCCATCTTCTTCCTCTTGTCTTGGAAGGCAAAAGTTCAACTGTAGAAAGGGGAGGGGAAATGATAAGTGCTGACTACCACAGTGGTAAGAACCAAACCTTTATTTGTAGAAGGATGAGGAAAATCCTACAGCCCTGAATTGGGTTGCTCCTCGGGCGGCCTGCCAGGGTGAGGGGTGGGCTGCAGCATGAAGTTGAGCTGCACGATGTCATTCAAGCTGATGATGAAAAGGGTGACAGTGCTGCCTGCTGTGGTAGTGACCAGGCAGAACTTTGTTGCTTGGGGAACACTTGTTAATTTCCTGACTCCAGTGCAATTTAAAATCCCTCTGGAAACAACTCTTTTTTTTTTTTTTAATGGTATTTCTTATTTAGAAATAAAACCTCAGGGAGATTAAGGAATACTGTGCACCTTACTGGAAGAAATGGATTAACTTTGGAAATCTGGAATATGAAATAAGGCAATGCTAAAGCATGGGGTTGGTAAGCAGGAGGAAGGGCTGGTGGTGGTTTCTGCACTCGTCAGAGCCTTTTAAACAAGGCAAGAATGAACACGCCATAGAGTTATAGGATGTCTGAGGTTACCTGCTGTGAAAGAGCAGATTAGCATGCTGTGGTATTTTGTTTGAGGTTTCGAGAAATTATCATATCTGGATAGCAAACCCTCGTATAGAAATGTATTGCTCTCTCTTCATGAGATCATTTCCTTCATCCTGAGGCCTTTTATCTTCACCAAGATGGAGTTTACTGAGATTTGTCTTCATTCAGAAAATGAAGAAATTTATGGTGTTGGTTTTTTGTTTTTAAAGCTGTAAATTGGGATGTTTCCACAACAGGAGGATTGACAGATGACTAACTGGATTTTCCTTTTGCTTTTTACAGCATTTCGTAAATGCTGAATAATTTCCATAGGATGAATTGTTTTCATGCTGCTGAGTAGTTCAAGTGGAAAAATGCCAGGTATCAGTAACCTACCCAGCATGCACAGTGCCTCATAATATCTTCACTTAAACTGAATATAAATACTGTAGGCCAGTCATGTTCTTGTCGGTCCTGGCTGTCCTTTCTGCCATGCAAATAGCTGCAAGCGCTCTCTTAATTCCCACAACCTCATCTGTCTTCAGCATAGAGCTGGAGGCACCAAGCACCACGTTTATCCTGACCTTACTCCAAGGTGCTCTGAGACTGAGCTGTCCTCTAGACCCAGTACGGCAGTGTACACTTCCTCTTGAGCTGAGATGATGGGTTTAGCTCCCTTGCTTCTTATTAGGAAATAAACTTCTCTTGCTTATTTGAAAAAAATAATTTTGCATAGAAATCTATATGAATTTTAGATTGATTTTTGCTGAAGTGCTTTGTTACATTCTTTAACAGAATGATTCGTTGTTTTGCTCATTCGTGATGTATCACCTATTCAGAAGTGTCTTGATTGCATTTCATAAGCGCAGTAAATTGGGCTCACAATGGGCAAGAGTTAGTTTCTCATCATTAGTGATGGAGATCCTCACCAGCTGGGGCATCTTTGTTATTATTTCAGCAGCAGCATCACAGTGGCATGGTAGTGCTCTGTGTTACATGTGGAGAACATGCAGAGAAACTTTCACTTTCTCCTCTACCAGTACTTGACTGGGGAGGATAACAGCCAGAGTTTGTTTGCCACATTTTGCTTGGTAGTTGCTGATAACTTCTGTAGTCAGTGTTTTTCACTTGTGGGTCTAGGTAGTCTTAGGGGCTGCTGTCAGTCAAAAAAATGCTCCTAGGGAAGGATACCTATAGTAACTGGAGGTGGAAAAACTAACACAGAGACACAGTTGTAGATGTTCAAGCATCATCTTTGCAGTGTTCTCTGAAGGAAATGGAAGGATTGGTATGTGAACACCTATTTATTTGCTTTTTAGCACTTGGGTTTTCTAAATGTGTTATGATGAGAACATGAAGTATCGCAAGTTTGAGTTTGGTTTTTTTAGAATTCCAAAAGCTTATGTTATTGAGTGAAAGTTAAGTAAGTTACTGTGTTTTGGAATATTTGTTAAGCATTATATGTGCTGTAGAGCCTCCAGGCTTTTAGGAATAAGCTACTTTCCAGGACCTCTGATGACATCCAGATAATACATGATATTGGCCAGAGGTAAAGCTGCCTCTTTTTAATAAACTGTTGCAAATTTCCACTACTTGCCTTTGAGAAAACCTGTCTTTTGGGAAATGGAAATTTATTTGGGACTCATTCCAAGATAAGGTTATGGTCAAACCTTTTCTTCAGTCTGGAAAGAAACACAGACAAGAAGAATATAATTTTAATGAGTACAAGATGCCTGCAAAGTGCTGCTCTGAGTTCATCAGTAAATGAACTATCCCAACCCCAACAGCAGTATTTGGCGGTTTTGGCTCCGTTGAAGGGCCGCATGGGACCAGTAGGTTTTCTGCTGAACGAATGTGCTGAAGCAGCTGAGGGTAGGAGCCAGGGAGGGAGAGTTTGGCTGCTGTTGGGGAAGATGTGACGATTTGATGTATTTTACTGCTGTAAAGATGGGTGGTGTGGGTCAGATTAATCAATTGCTTTGGCCCATGGAGATGTCTGGTGAGACCAGAGCCAGATGGAGAAGGGGAGGCGTGATGTGTGGGGTGAATCTGAGACTCAGAGGAAGGGGGAAGCAAAGGGAGGAGAAGGGTAAGGGCAAGTGGAAGAGTGAACCTCTGAATTTGGCAGCAGGGTGTTATGGCCTTGAGGAGCTTCATCTTAGGGCTTTTTCCAAGCCTGGAGTCTGTGGTATGGCTCGTCGTGTCCCCTAATTTGGGGGTGCTTGCTGGACTTGGTTCCTGCTTGATTACTGAAATTCCTGCTACACCCTAGGCCCCAGGGGCCGGAGGGGGAAGGATGCCATGGGAGCGCTAGCCATTTCCAGTTGTCAGCAAGAAAGGATAAGCAGATTGAGGATGGGGCAGGGGAGAAAGAAGAGCAAATTTTTTGTTGTCGCCTGCTCACATTAATGAGAGGAGTTGTGAGGCGCCCGTGTACGAGTTTAGATTTTGCTAAGCCAACTGATCTGTAAAAGCAGAGAGTAAATCCATTTTCCCTCCACTACTTTAGTAATTGGCAGAAGGCAGAAAGTCATTGTTGACTGAGAATAAACAGATTTCAGGCATTCCTAGACTGAGAAACCTGCTTAGCTTTCTAAAATCGGTCTCCCTGGTGCTCTGCTAAAAGCTTAATTGGCTGACATTTTGTATGTGAGAGATTTGCTCTGCTGGCCTAAATTGAGTTATTTTGTGTAAATGTTTTTGTGGGGTTTATAAAATATTCTCAGAACATACGTGTGTGTAAACTCTGGACTGTTTCTTTTGAAAGAGTAATAACGAGTACTAGATGTTGTGGCTTTGGCATACAGGGGATAATTTAACATGGAATTCAGTTTACAGTATTAGTTAACCTTGTGAGGGATAAATATCTGCTTTTTTTTTCCCCTGCAAAACCAGCTGCTAAGATACAGTCTTCCTGTAATTATGAAAAAGGATGGCTGTGCTGGTTGTGCCAAATATTGGGGATGGATAGCCACTCTTCTAAAGAATGCCGTTCTTAACTGTGTAAGTGCAGCAACTTCGCCATAACAGTTACTACACAAAGCTTTGCGAGCACCTGAATCCTTTGCAAGTTGCCAGATCTCATTAGGAAGGAGTTAATGTCGTTGCAAGCCGCTTTTGCTGGTGTCTCCGGCTTCAGCAGTGACCGAACTGTCTCCTCCTCTCTTCCTTACAGTGTTCGAAAGTCATCTCGCACACTTCCTCACTCTGTTTTTAGTACATTGTAATTAGTATTTTCATTCAAGCTTTAAAATTCCTTGGAGATTTGCCTAGGAGAGGGCTGTGCACTTTTAACCCAACTGCAGAAAAGGGATCTGCATCGTATTAACCGTGAAATTTGCAGGTCAACTTTGGAATTTCAATATTTGGTGTTTATAACTTGCTGCCTGGTTTGGTCTTTTTTATTTTGCATTAATTTCCACCTCTTGTGCTCCCAAATGTGACTGTGTTTCTCTCCTTTTTTTAATTTTTTTTTTTTTCCCTCTCATTGGAATCGAGCACTTATTCCATCCAAATGGATGAACTTTCTTGGCAGGGATGAGCAGAGCTGCAGAGTCGCTACTTGGGGCTGTGTTGGTGATCTGGAATGAGTTTAAACATAAAGTTTGTTTATTTTGGGATATGACAAAGGTTCCCCTTAGGCCTCTTTTTTTTTGCATGCTGTTAGTACAGTTGGATGTCAAGTACAGTCAAGCCTCCCCCCCTCCCCCGCCTCAGATGTAGGTGTCCAGCAGTCCAGGCTGATGCACTGAGGATGGAGGAGCCTGATTTCTTAGGAAAACAGGACCTGGACAGTGGCTTTGTCTCAGTTATCCTGCTGATAAAAGCTTTTGAACTTGTATTCCAGTTCCTAACTAGAAGAGGATTAGGAACATTTTGAATAATTTGCCATTTCTGTTTTTTTTTATTGTGGAAGTGAGCTAAAGAGATCCCAGACTTGTGGCCCTGGTAGCAGAAAGCCAGACAAAGCTCAGCAGCTGTCTCCGTGTTGCAATGTGTCCGTGTGTCCTGCCCAGCGACTGGGAGAGCTGGCAGGGATGGAGGGAAGCAGCACCACTGCAGTCAGAGGAGCTTTAGGAACAAAGGTCGTGTAGCCAGGGGACAGCTCCACTCTTCCTGCCCAGCACACCCAGCTTGTGTTACTCTTTCTGTGCCTGGTCCCCGTCTTCCCCCTACCCCGCCTTAAACTTCAGCTGGACTTTATTCAGATGTGGTGGTCGGTGGGATTGAAAACAAAGACATGGTTGAAACATCGGTCACTTTACGTAAGATTGAGACTATTTTAGGAAAATGCTGATGTCTCGGAAATTGTCAAAGGTGCCAGCTGTGTAAAAGAGGGCTGGTTGAGTCAGAGAGGCTGGGCTGTGGTGCAGCCCCAGGGGAGGGAGGGTGGAGGTAGGAAAGACTCTGGTGCATGACCGGTTAGGGGAAAGGAAGAGCTTTGTCTGAAGGTTGTTTCACTGTGAGTTGTGGTTGTGTGTGCACTGAGAAGGTGGCTAGAACAGGCACTTTTTATAAGCATTTAACAGGCAGCACTTCGTGCTCTCCATGTGGGTCTGTGACCTAGCAGGGTATGCTGGTCTCTGATGCCTTCAGCCGCATCTCAGCCTCAGAGTAATGCAACCTGTCCCCTCAGTTGTTCTCAGTTGTGCCAGGAAATTATTCGGTGTTGCAATGTGCAGGAAAAAAGTAATGCCGAGCACAGCCTTTCCCCGTCTACCACGGGAGCACCGAGAGAACCTCGGAGGATTTTTGTGGGGCACTGGTTTTCCTGCTTTGTTGTAAAAGGGTCCTGTGGTGCCTACGCTGCACAGCAGCCACTTCTGGAGTAGTTGCTCACGAATGTTGTGAATACGTGGCTGCTGTCACTGAGATCAGGAAACAACATGTGCCTAAAGCAGTTCAGTCTTCTGGGGTACATACCATATTAGGAACTCCAAAGGGTTAGTAATTGGAAATTAAATAGACAAAACCCATGTATTAAGATGTTAACTAGAACATGGAATACACTTTGAAGTTAAGTGCTATGGTCTGAGCCAGACAGTAGCTTGTTTCTGCCTAAAGGGGTGAGTCCTGCTCCTTCCTCTTCCCTCCTCAGCTTCTAGTTGCAGGCTTATTCTCTGCCCTTTGTATCACCTCAGCCCCTTCATCTCTTGGCACAGCAGACATGATCGATTTGCTGATTTGTTAGACACCCAATTCAAAAATTAGCAATGAGGGAGGAGTAGGGCTGAAGAGGAGGGCGTTGGGGCAGGCCGGGGAGCAGAGTGAGCTTGCTCAATCACATTGTCTAACCACACCCTTGGACAACCATGGGCTCTCTGGCTGCCAGAAATCATCCCTTTGGCCTTTCATTGGAAAAGCAGCCGAGCCTTCCTGAGAAGCAGTGGGCGCACAGCTGTCTCATGGCAGAGAACACCAAAGTGAAACCTCTACCTTCCCACGACACTGATGCATGGCTGTGCACGCAAACATGATTTTACACAGCTTTCCTTTCCAGCCCCTTTTTATGAGCCGTGGCTACATTGCAGCTTCATATTGTACCCAGCATCCTGGATGAGCCAGAGGTCTGAGGGTGAAACCTGTTCCAACTGGTCGTTGTTCTTTAGATGTTAAAAAGTGAGAGGTATATAGTAGAGAATGTAACAATGTGATTTATTACAGGATTGATAGTTATATATTTCCCATCAAAACTGGAGTGTTTTGTATTACAGAAATAATGCCAAAGTCTGAAGACTAATGCATGTCACCCTGAAAAAAATAAACAATATGTGTTGTTTCCTAGAGAGTATTTTGACAAGGGTTATGTTCAGTGACAGTAAATAGGAATAGACAGGGCCATCCACTGAGCTGATCAGTTGTGAGCCTGAAAAAGTGCTGCTGAGTCTTTGACAGCCTCTCACTGTCAAGACTTGGTTGACCTAAGTACAGACTAGGGAAAAGTCTAAGGAAAGGCTGCCGGACTGACCTAACCGGTTGCAAATGTGGTGTTACTGTAGCTGTTTAAGGGCTTCCTTTGTATCCAGAAAGTACAGCTTGTGTCGGTTCTTTTTGATAACACACTACTGAAGAAAATGAGTGAACTGGGATTTTGCCAATGTGAGCAGGCTTATTTTCTTGATAAGCTCCTGGAAGCAGTAACTGCATGAAAAAGAGAGAAACAGGAAAAATTAAAGAAGAAAGTTTTACTTCATTCACATTATGTTGAGGAACTTCTTGAAACTTTATTCTGCATATTTTTTTTTTGTTTGTTTTACAAAGGTTGCATTGCTTTTGAGACCTGGTATAAACCCACTGTAAGTGCTCTGGTGCCCATTTTACAGCAGGCAGAACCACCTACTGGGCAGCCTGAGGTTGGTATTTTCAGCAGGGACATTATTTATAGGGGAGGATCAAAAACAGTAGGTGGAAATTGCAGAATAATTCAGGTGAGCCTGAGTATGTGAGCCACCTGTGCTTTGGTGCTGAGAGCCAAGCAGGAGTGGATCTTGACAGAAGAGATGTATGGAGACAACAGTTTACTCCAGCTCTCTTGGAGGGCTTTTTGGCTAATGCTGTGCCATGTTGTGAATGTGGTCACGTTACAGGCCAGGCTGTGTGGGAGAGGTGGGTGGTAGTGTAACAGGCTTCCATCGCCATAACAAATGGCTGGCTTGCAACCTGCACCTAGCCCCTTACAATAGATACCCTGGGGCAAGAGAGTAGCAAAAAGTAGGTGAGTTATACTGGCAGCATGACCTTCCCTTGGCTGGTTGGTACCCCAAGGGATCTGTAAGTAGGTGGGAACTTACTGTGTTACCTGTGTGTGTGCTGCAAGCAAACTCCTGTGGTTTGTGTGCCAGCTAAGTCTGATGCTTCCAGCACATCCACACATGCTGGCTTGGTGGGGTGGGTGGGCAGGGCAAGCTGGGTGGCCCCTACCTTATCACCAGAATAAAGACTCATAGCCTGCCAGAGGGAGGACTGGGTAGGGGTAAGGCTTAGCTGGAGACTTCTTGTTTCGTTTCCCATTTTGAACTGAGTGGTTTCTGCCTGTTCTCACTTCAAAGTGTTCAATACTTTGTGTCTACATTGAAAAGATCTTCAAGGATTTTGCAGACACTAATTCCTTCTCCTACAAATATTGTCAGGCAGGAGGGAGCGTGACCATGTTTCTATAAATAAGGAGTGCAGCACGTGCAGTGACTTGCTGGGAGTCACTGTTGCACGCAGACCTGCTCCTTGCTCTTGTGTTTTTACTGCAGCACCTTCTCCTCCATCAGTCCCTCTTGGCTGTCTCACACCAGTAGAGTCCTGTTCTGTGGAGTCAGAGTCTGGCAGAGCGAGCTGGCCGGGTGTGCTAGGTTTTGAAATATAAGGTGTTTCCTTTCCTTGCACAGTTGGCAAACCATGTTGCAAGTAGGAGAGCTGTCATGGCAGTCTTGCTATCCCCACCTTCTTCAGCATGTACAGAAAGGGACTGAGATGGAGGACACTTGGAGGAAATAAATTCTGCTCACTCAATGCCTTGTATTAATCATAAGCGGCGATTTCACGTTAGCTAACAAATTAGATGCATCCTCCTTCTACTTCCTCCATGGTTCCTGGAATAGTCTGTGAATGGTGTCTTGTCTCAAAACTGCGGTAAATCAGCCTTGAACAAAGGCGTTATGAGCAGGACTACCCACAGATGTCATGGGAAGAAACGAAAAATTGCAAGGCTTTACTTTTGTGCTATTGTCACAGAACTTCTTCTTTTTCTCTTTTCTTCGTAAATGATTCAAAGCTCTAAAGAGGGTAACATCCTCTTTTTAAAACCTGCTGTCAAAACAGAAAGGAAATATACAATGCAAACAAAAACCCAAATTCTGTTAAGGTAACAATGACCTGTCTAAGTTGTCCACGGTGTGTGGTCCACAGAGCTAAAGTAGCTTCTGTTTAATTTATAATATGTACGTGCTCTGCAGAGTGCATCAGGAAAAAGGAGGGGGGGGGGAAGAAAAAAACACCCTTGTGGAAAAGGGGGGATTAGAAGCAAACTGACAGACTGTTTATTACGCAGCGTATAACTTACCAAATGGCTTCATTTTTCTTAGTGGTCCAGACTTGTCACTTCCATTTGGCAAACTCCAACGCTGCAAAGTCTGAAAGCAGCTATTATTGGTTTCTGCCTGAACTGTGCTCAGCTCATATAAATTTGGTGTCTGATCTTTTATTTTGAGATTAATAAATATTTATTTAAGCAGACCAAATATCACCAGGCCTTTCCTACAAAACGTGAATTTGAACACAGTGCGAGATTTTCAGGTAGGCATTTGATTGCTTAAATATGTATAATTTAGCTTCACACATTTATACCTGTTTTTCCCCCCTCAGTACCTCTCTGTTCTGTAGTGCTATATGTAAAATATGTAGCCAGGCATATAGGCAGGGACTGTTATTAGATAATCATGTTAAGAATGTGCAAAACTGGGTGGTTTAACATGGAAGAGAACAGACAAAGTAACTCTTATTCAGCACAGTGTGCCTTTTTCTTAGGACCACTGCTCTAGTATATTAGGTATATTAAGAGTTTATATTGTCTTGTCTGTGTACAACACGCACAATCCTGCTGAATTTGTCTAAAGATCCTTCTTTTAGTTCAAATTCATCCTCTCCATCTGATCCTTTTCCATAAAGACCAGCCATCCCACAGCATCAACGTGGTATCATTGGTTTAGCGAAAAGCATCTGTAGAAAAGACTTTCATTGTGCTGTTGGAGGGGCATTGTGCTTTTAGGTTGCTCTGATGCTCCGTCACTTCCAGTTTTCAGGCTAATGGTTGGCTCTTGTCATTTTATTTGTGTGGGAGTAACTATGGGGCCTACCTGGCAGCCAGCTGTGCAACCGAGTGAGGGGCTTTTCCAAGGGTATTTGGTGTGGCAGGATGGCAAAATGTCCTGTGAAGAGCTGGGGAGCCTGCTACCCCCTTGGCCAACCAGCCCTATTCTGCAGCAGCCCAATGGCCTGTCCAGGGCTTATCCTGACCAGAGGTGTCACCCCAGCCTGGTTTAAAGGGAGGGGACGGTATGTGTGAGTGAAATGTGTGTTGACAGAGAAATAGGAAGAGTACTCTGGATCCTCAGAGGTTGTTGGGTACCGTGCTGTGTTTTGCTTACAGCTTTCTTCTGCCTTGCTCTGCTTTTTACCATTGGCTTCCTAAGGCCATTCTCCCTCATCCCCAGCCATGTCTTCCCAGTGCTTGTTTAGGGAGTACTGGGGAAATGCAGTGTTGGAGATGCTGTTCCTGGAAGGACTCTGTGCCTCATTTTCTCTGTAGAACACCTCAGGCTGGAGCCTGGGGGCAGAGGGTGGGAAGGGGGCACATGCATGGTCCTGCCTTTCCCAGGCTCCCCATTCAGGAGGTGCTAAACTTTGTCTTGATGGAGGTTTCAACAGGAGGTGAATTACATCATTGCTTAATACCTCAGAAGCTAAAATTTTCTGCTGCCAGTTTTCAGGCATCCATCAGCCTGACTGATTGATTCATCCTCCCTGCAGAAAGGCTGGAGACATCTCTGTGATTCTTCCCTGTGTTACTACCAGAGTTAGCAGGGAGATTCAGAGTGTACCAAGCGTTAGTAATTTGCCATTCTTTTTCTTTTCTTGCTTTTAAGACACCTGTCCCATTGCCTGATAAGGGAATTTATCTGTAACACCAGTTCTTTCTGTATTCATAGCTCTCTTCTATGGTTGTCCCCTGTTGCTTGTGAATTTTCAAAGATTTCCCTTTGAAGTCCAGGAAAGCTTTTATTTTAAAAATGCTCTGAAGAGTTCAGAAAGGCTGAGTCTTGTGGTCCATGTACATAGGCTATTAAAACCTGTCCTGTATGCCTTATGTAGGAAGATGTTATTTTGATCTTCTGCGTGCCATTCTCTCTAATGTCTGATGTTTAGGGAGGGAGTCATATTTGCCTTTTTCCTTTTGTTTTTCATGGGGAAAAAAGAGCAAATGAACAGCAACAAAAAATAATCCCCCAAACATCAGGTCAAACAGATTCTTCATTTTCATGAGTTTTGCTTCAGAAAATTGTGGGAGGAACTTAATGGCTATTGAAACCTCAAAACTTTTACGGTAGTGGGAGGGATATGGAGCCTTCAGCAAAGGCATTCATACTCCTACACCTTCATCAGTCACCAGTGGAGGGGGAAAAAGAAGCACACAGCTTTAAACTCCTCTCTCCTAGTTCCTGCAACTTTAGTCCCACAGGATAGGCTGCTGTTCTGCACTCTCTAATCACCAGGAGCCTTTCAGGGAGAAGGAGACCTCACACTTTGTTTGTACTTAAACACAGAGCAAAACCCAACTAAGCTGCCCTCCAGATTTTCTTTACAAGGTTTCTTTGTGTATTGCAAAGAAACAAGGGACGTAATTTAATTTTTCTATATACCCTGCCAATTTTTTTTTCTATACATGCTACCTTAAAGGCAGATTTAGAGGGAAGGCATTTTTGGCATCAATCAGTGTGAGTCAGCAAACCTTTCCATCGATTTACAAGTTCTGACAAAACCTGCTTTTCAGACACTGCTTTTGATGCACACCAGGGCTCTGGTAAAGTGAATTTCTTTCTGTCTGGCCATCTCTGTCATTAGAAGAACCCATCAGGAGAAAGAGGTTTTTCTGTTGATTCAGGACAAAATGTAAAGCGGGCTTCTTTAATTTGTCCCTATAGGTAATGTGATGGTTCAGACTGACCCAGAACATTTCTTTGGTTTCTGTTTCTTCAGTTCTGGGCGTAGTGTTTTTGCAGAGCAGGATTTACATAATCTGGATATTAGAACAGATGTCAGTTTTTTTGAATGTAACTCCGAGGAACGGGAATAACAGAATATTCTTTTGTCTCTTTCGAAGCTAAAAATATTAATCGCATCTTGGGGTTTCTTTTTTTAAAAATGAAATCAGAATATTTAAGCTTTTGGTTGGCAGTGCTCCTGGCATTATTGGAGACAATTTGATCAAATGCATGTTCAGTATAGGTCAGAGAAGAATTTTGTACAGTGTAACAGTTGTTACCTGCCATTTATTCACTGAATATGGGAGATTGATGTGCCTTATTGGGCCAGCACAGCTCTTGGTTGCAATGTCCTTTAAGCTGCTTTCCACAGAATTTGATTTAAAATATGCATAACTAATAAAAGAGCCCTTGCACCAGGGTATGTATTTAAAATCCTGTAATAATTTATGTTCCCAGTTGGTACGAAAGGCACCTGGCCTGTTCATCATGACTCCTTGTTACTGGCTGCTCCTGTTCAAGACGCCCCTGCAGCAGTGGGTAGGATGTGCAAGAGCAGGGAAGCAACTGTGGGAGGGGTGAAAAAGGTTTTATGTTCTGTCCTCTGAGTCGTGATTTCTTACACTAATGATTGTTGCAAAGGGAGACTGCACTGTGGTTACAGAGGATTTGATTCTTTGCAAGTAATGTTGCCAGTTTCTGTATGATTTTGATTTTCTGTTAACTAGTGCACTACTAATAGAGAAACCATCCTTTGCCGTTGGGAGAAACTGTATGGACATTAGGGAGTTACCTGTTATTCCTATGGTATGAATAATGTGATTAGGACAGACCTTTTCTCCCCTTCTTTTCTCTATTTCTAGCTGTGCCAGCCTGAACTATCTGGACACATATTCCTTTAAAAATCCCTTTCCAATAGGATGGATTGGCTGTTGCTTGGCTGTCTAACTGTGACCAGCCAACCCACTCTTACTCTACCACCCAAACTGGAAAATACATATCTTTTGGGAAAACCACATCAGTGGCCTTAATAATAACATCTTACACCCTCAGCTTTGATGTTTGCTCCTCCTGCAGGCCTAGTCCTTGGGATGGCAGTAACTGCCCTAGGCAAGGCTACCCTGCGGTACTGGTGTTAAGTAAAAGGGGTAGGTAATCCACACAGGGTGGATGCAGGGCACGGTGTGGAGTGGCCTCGGAGGTGGAGATGGGGCAGAGCAGGAGTGCCGTCATGAGGTATTGTCATGGAGAGCTTTGTGTGTAGAAGCCATGGACCTATTCACACTGATTTCTTTTCACTGCCTTGTGAATGAGATTAAAAAAAAAAAAGTAATTGTCATCATATCAAGACACTGTCATGATATTCCCAAGGCAGAGCTATGCTTTCATTTGCTTTCAGGAAGCCAGGACTCTAACTGGTGAAGTGGATTTGAGGAGAAGTGTGTGGGTTTGAGAACTGGAGTTGCCTTACAGTATCAGTCTTAAAACTTTTTATTTTAAATTTGCAATACTGACCCTCAAAAATCAGCCTTTCAGGCTTCTTGTTCTTGAACTAATGGAAAGAATAAATTGTTAAGGCAAATTGAAAAGAAGACCAGGACCATGCACATTAGCCAGACACAGTGCTTCTTTCTCTGCTGACTTTAAAAGGGGTGCTTTTGTTTCCCATGGTAGAGCTGGATTTGTAGCAATTGACTCCAAGTTTCTATTGTATGCCTTTTAATTTTTAAGCAATTTGTTTTCACCAGAAGTCTCTTTCTGGATCAGCTTCCGTGGCAGAGTGGGAGACTTTTTTTGTGGAAAGGTATGAGCTGTCATTCCTTTCTACACGCTGTGAGGTATGGAAATACAATTATTGGTGTTTACATAGGAGGAAGTAGAAGCACAGAGCTGTTCTGTGTGAGGCTGGCCAGGAAACCCAGGGCAGGCTTGGATGAGAAACACCAGCACCCAGTGCCCCTCTCTGGCCCTTGGGAACAGCTCATTGTGTCGTTCAGGCCTGGCTGCCTTGGTGGGGAGGCAGGGGGGAATGCAAAGGTGACTGGGATAGAGAGGATTTGGTGAAAAATGTTATTGTTCAGAATAATTTATTTAATGCATTATTTCAGGTCGGTTTGGGTCCCGTTTTCTTTTTGCAAAGACACTATGCAGGAAGTTTAAAGATGTGCGAGATTCCGTCCTTGCTGCTTCAAACTGAATTTACTCAAACACAAAGGCGTCACCTCCGTTTTAAAAATCTGTGTACACAGAATTTTTCACGTTCGAACAGTTGCTAACTTTAATGCTGAGAAACCTCAGCCTGAAAGGAAACCTTTTTATAGTCACCATGTGAAGGAATATAAATAGATCTGTAGATTGAAGGGCTCTTTCATCCCCTGTCTGGAACAGCCGGGACAGCGGCTGCTTGTGCTGTGGAGCTGGTGGGTTTGCAGATTCCTTGGGATCTGGGGAAGCCAATTAAGGGAAAAGTAGTTAGTGCTTTAAAGTACAATGCAGTACAGACGTTTTCAGATACCTGATCCCTTTCTCCCAACACTTTCTTTTTTTGGTGTTTAATGAACAAGTCCCACACTTCGAACAAAATCATCACCATTCTCCTTTTTTTGTTTTGCCTTTTTTTTAAAAATGGAAACTGTGACTCATAAAATATTTTAATCCCTGTTATTGAGCATAATTAAAATGAAGATTGTTCCCCAACAGTGTGTTTTTGATTTAAGAACTCTTCATACTGTGAGTACTCTCTCCATTGAAGAATGACATATAATAAGTTGATGAAATTAGAAGTTTTATAAGATACTGTAATCATAACTTTTTCTTATGTAAATTAAATTACTTTGTGATTTTTAATTCTCTTTACTTTTATACACTCAGGCACATCTTATTTGACAATATACGAAGCACATTAAATTACCAGTTAAGGTAGAAAAAGAGATGAGAAAAAGAAATTACGCTTGGAAAAAAGTCTTAAAAAAGTGTCCACTGCTTACAGCAGATGTGACTTAGGATGAGGAAAATGTGTTTCTGAAGGACCACGGAGAAGTTGCTTACCCTCTCTGCCTAATGCATTCAGATTAAAAAGGGACAGATGCGCATCTAGCTCTTAAAGATGTTCAGTAGCTGCGGTACAGGGTGTCACGGGTCAGGAGTAGGGTCTGTGGCTTTGGTCCTCAGTGCCCACGTCCTGGCCCTTGGCCAGGAGCCTGCGCTGGGCTGGCTCTGCCTTTGGGCAGGTTTGTGTCCTCTGGCTTGGGAGCCTCTGTTTTTGCTGGGAGAGGAGGGTGGTGTGCATGTGGCTTGTTAGCACCTGCATGCCATATTTTGGGAAATTTGTTCTGGGGTTTCTTCTAGGGGACTGCTTGGGGCATGCATGTCCTCCTTCCTTCTCTTACTAGTCCTGTCACTTGCTGACTGGCATGACAGTGGCCCTAAATTTGCGAATATGGGTTGTATAAAAACAAAATGACATTAAAAACGAACAAACAAACAAAAAAACACCAAAAAGGGGGGTGGGAAGAAGGTGCAAAGAAAGTAGATGCTTGCAACATCCTGTGCACTTACCCAACACTTTCATTTAAGGTTTTTTTTTCTTACCCTTAAAATGCTAAGGTGCCTTAGAGCAAGAGCAACTAGTTTAGAAGCTGTACCCTCCCAAGTACCGTGTGCATTACTGGGAAATGAAGACAGATCATAAAATGCACAGCAGCATAAATCCTTCAACTTAGTAATTAAAAAATGCCAGGCAATTGGTTTTTTTCCTTTTCATACACTACCATTTTGTGTGCAGCAAGGTTAAGACAGAGAAATTTTTCTTAATGTCTTTTAAAATTGTCTGTGCAGGACTCCTTGGCTCACCATGGCTATAAACTCATAAAGGGTAGAGGTTTCATTTAGAAACTATCCAATTTAAAAGGGAACTGGGCGGGAGGTAGGAAACAATGTTGAGTGGGATGCCTAAATTGCTCAGGATGTTGTAAATAGAGCTGCTGCCTTTTGATCTTGTGAAGGGTCGCGGAGATGCCTTTGCTTTGACCAAAGGATGTTGGAACCAAGTGGCAAGAAATCACCCACCTTCCATCCTGTTTTCCACTGCTGTTACTTGGCTTAGGGCTGGTGTTATTAAGGAGGTGTAAGGAAGCAGCTCAGACAAGGCTTCCCTTTAGGGTCTTGTTGCTTCTCGAGAATTAGAAAGTGTGTTTGTTTCTGGTCTGTTCAGATGTTTTATGGCAGCCCGGTGTTGCTCGCTGCCTGCTCAGGCTGGCTACTGGCTCTCATTAGGTGTAACATCAGGCTGTTGCTTAGGAAGGAAAGAAGAGATGAAAGCTCCTGCATAACTGGAGAACCTGAATGAAAAGTTAATATTGGGAGGTTGCCTGTGTGTTGTGCAGAGAAGAAAATAACTTGCATAAAGACCTCGCACAGCTGAAGCAGGGAGCTCTTTGTATATGTGTGCATATTTACATATACATATGCAAATGATAACAAGATATGAAACATGCATAGGGTTATTTTTTAAAATAAATACTTTCAATTTACTTTTTAAATAAAGATTTAGATGGAGGCAGTATTTCAAGGATGAAAATTAGGCTGAAGTTTGAGAGAGAGTCATCTCTGCCTTTTGATGAAGAAATTTAGTAGTGAACAAAGAGCACCCTGTCCCAGCACACTGCTGCCTGCTGTGCAGTGGGGAGGCAGAAGAGGCTTTCTAATGCCATCCACATCCATAGTCATACCCTATGTAGAAACTGCAGCTTCCCTGCTCTCGTGGGCCAGTCCTTGCTTCTCCAGCCTCCTGTCCCACTGGAGGAGAGTGCTTTGGTTTGCACCATCGGTAAACTTAAGGATTTGCAGGCTTCGCTGCCTCGTGGTTACCTTGCCTTTATGTTACAGCAGTTTGAAACCACTGCTGGCTGACTGCGCCTCCTTTGAGGTGCAAAGGCAGTCTGGTTTGCTTAAATCAGCTTCTGCTGGGGGCATGTGGCCTCTCAAAATGCAGTGCTGTGATCTCTCAAAGGTGTCTTTAATTCTTATTAAGCAATTCTAGTTAAGAATTGCTGTCTCTTCCTTATACAGCACAATGTGAGTGCCGGTAGTTGGACAATTAGTTGCTTGGATGTTTTTTATATACAAGAGATTTCCTATATTATTTAGACTACTGGATATGGGGGAATTAGTTTATGAAAAATTATCTCTTCCTGTTGAGATAATATCACATCTTTATAGCAAATATAGTAAACTGGTTTTTTAAACATTCCTGGTTATTTACAGAAGCAATCTTTTCAAATATCAGTGAAGTTATAAACTGGAAAACCTGATGCTAATCTGCACTAAATGCCAATGCAGTTGGGGACAGAAAATATTTTCAAGCATTTACTAGAAAGATACATATTGGATGTGAATAATCACATTTTAATAATAATCATGGGTTTTGCAAGCTACTGTATTTTAACTTGTCTGGGGTCCATTATGGTGCGGTTCATAAACAAGACAAAACTATGTTGCTAATAACATGAAATGTTTCCTACTTTGATCTAATCAGAAGCCTGTCTCGAGCTGCTGGTTTAGATCTTCATCAGAGGAGACGAGGATGTCGGAAATAAGTCCTTTAAGTGTTTCTCTCTTGGCAATTAGCCACAGGAGCTCCATTATTACTTTTCGTCTGGATCAAATGAGGTCAACGGCATGAGCTTCCTGCATGAGATCTTTCTCAGAAGTGGCAGCAGATGGTAATTGTGAACATCTCCATCCTGCAGGTCTCTGTCCCGACAGCAGCCAAGGGATGCAGTCTAGAACTTCAGAGGGAGGGGTAGGAAAAGCAGACAAGTGACTTTGCGGCCTCTGAGGAAAACAGCAGTTTGACTGTACTGCTTTGCCTAAAGATAAATATTAATAGCTTTCAGAAGCTTGTGATGATGGTGGTGAAGGAACAAGACTTGCATAAGTGGGAGGTCTGTCCACTTTAAAGTTAAGGTTAAAATACAAACCTCCTGAAATTCAACTTCATTTTTACTTCGCCATTTTAAGGAAAAGAAAACTGCTTCAGTGTTGATTAAAAAATTATTGCCTTGAAAGCAGTGCCTCCACATCTGTGTGCAAATATACAGATATAAGGCTTTTTTTCCTCTGTGTTATGATGAATTTCCACTACGTTACATCTATTGAATCAAAAGAAAATTATTTAGGATTGTAATCCTAGTTGTGAATTTGTGTGAATATTCCCTTGAGGTGTCCTTAGGAGTTCCCACAGTGCCAGCCTGTGTCCCGATGAGGAATCCTGGTCAGATGAATGAGCCACTGTTATCTTTGGCAAATGTGTTTGTTCAGTTTTAGTAGTGGTATTATGCATTGACTTTCTGCTCTCTAGAATAAACAGTAGAAATAAGAAAATCGTGTATTTGATAATGATCTATTGATGCAGCAGCTTTAACCCTGCGACCTATCATACAGTTTCTGCTATGCAGTGTAATTAAGTTGCCTCAGCAAGTGAGGAAATAGTTCTATTTAAAAATATATTCAAATATGCAAATATGTAATGTGATAGTAAACAGTGAATTTCATGAGTATTCCTACAAATAATTGGGTTAGTTGAGGTTTTTTGGTTTGGTTTGGTTGTTGTAGAAAATCCTGATCAAACTTGAGTGAGTCCATCTGTTGTGTCCTTCTCCCCCAGGTTTAAGTGCATTTAATGACAAAAGTGGTTTGCATTTTTTTCCTTTAAAAGTCAGAGGGTCTATTTTTAGTTGTGTGGTTCTTTCTGGAGCTGGGACATGTTCTTAAGAGCTCTTTCCTAAGCTCTGTCCCTGTCTTCTCTAAATGCAGCTGGAGACAGGCATTTGGATTTGGCCTCTAGCATATCCTGTAAGTTGGTACATTCCCATTGGAGGTCCAGTCAGATTGTGCCAATGGTTTTATTGTCCTATATTCCTTTGCTTCCCAAAGGGAGATGTGCCTTGCTGCAGGAGCTTGGGAGAGGATCCTGGAGAGGATTCTCTTCAGTGCAAGAGATGTGCAGGAAGGAGTAGCAAAAAAGGGTTGCCCTTCTTCTTAATCCTTCTCTTAGGGCTTAGCTAAGAGTGTTCCTCAATCCTGGCATTCACCCTTGCACCTTGGTGCACCCTGTCAAGGTATTTCTGGACAGAGTTGACAAAAGAAGCAAAATCAGTTTGTGGAAATCCAGTTTCAACTGTTTGCATGGTATTTGTGTGAATGTTTTTAGAATCTTTTGGATTCCAAAACTATTCACTTGCATGAGGAAATCAGATTTCATGTTGAAATCAATGTTTCTAGATCTTGTGGTTATAGAGGGAAGTTTGGAAAATGTCAATTCTGTGGCTGAACAAAAAGGTTACAAAAACAACAACACACACTCCACACATGGAGCAGAGTCCAGAATATTTTCATGTTTTCAGTCTTTAGGAAATCCAGAGATACAGCATTAGTTTGGGAACCTTCTGCATACTTAAAGAACCTTTTCAACAGACGGCACTGGTGTAATGAAATAACACTGAAAAAAGAAAGGCAGAGAAATCCACCAGAGAAGAGAAATGTACAATAATATCTCAGTGAGGCAATAAAATTACTTCAGTCTTTCAGTACGCTGATGCTGGTGGCTAAAGATAATCTAACACTTGTTGCTGAGGAGTGTGGTTTTCTGATGAGCTGATTTTAAGAAATGAGGATATGAAATACTTAGAGGATATTGTCTTCTGTCTGAAAGGAGAGATACCATCTCCCTCATATAGGCTGGTAGAAATTTTAATTAAACTCGAGCCAAAAAGCACTGCTGAATAGACGAAAGCAAATTCATTTAAAGACTGAAGAGACTGAGGGTGAGGGATTTCCATGTGAGAAAGATAAGAAAACATTATTTAATATGTTTATACCATGCCTGTAGTCGAAATGCTTCTATGCCAGAATCTTTCGGTAAAACTGGGTTTCAGTTGGGGTATACTTGTCAGGAATGTAGGATGCAAAGGAGTAGGAAGGCAAGGAAGGAACACGGTAGATATGGGGAGGAAAACAGTCGGGAAAAGGGAGGAAGAATAATTGTTTCTCTCCTGTCATGCCTTGTTTTCCTCGTGCTCCTTCAGTTGACTGGGTTGGCAGATGTAGGCAAGCAAATGCTCTTTAATTTTTGTTTTGGTAATTCCTCCTCCCCACCCCTAGCTTTCTGTCATCTGTGTCTCCAACCTCTGATTGATACTGCACGACAGGCTCTGGGAGGGGGGCACTGTGGCTGGCTCTGGCCAGGCTTTGTGAAGCACAGGATGGAGCGTGGTAGCTGCTGGAACCTCGGTGCCTCTGCAGATCAGTGTTAGAGGGATGACTGACAGCATGCCTGCTCCAGTACAAAGAACAATGTTTAAGCATGGTTGTGATGATGTGTTGAAATAAACTCTGTTATGATTATGCTGCTACATTCTTGGCAAGCTTACCGTAAACCACAGTGTGCTTTTCGGTGTGTACGTGGCTTTTTTTTTTCCCCCTCTCTTTTCGTATTGGTAAGCAGATTAGTTAATGCCTGCCTTTCATGAGCAGAGGCTTTCATCCTTAATGCTGGGGTTAAACTGCATTCAAGCTGTCTATAGCCTGTGAAGGTCACACTACCATTTTGATTTCCTCTCCCCACGTTTTTAGCTCCTGCAGGAGCAGGTATGGAAGGGTGATGCAAAGGCTGAGCTTGACTCTGCTTCCCCTGCTCTGCTCTAGGGATGGTCTTCTACTCTTAAGTGGCTGCTCAGAATGACCTTTTTTTTTTCCTCAAAACCACCCCCAGCCCCTTCATTGTACTTACCTGTATGACACTAAATATTCAGCTCTAGGGACACCAGTTCAGAAGTAGGAAATGCTCTTCCCCACTTAAGACATTGTGTCTTGACTTTACAGGCAGCCAGCTCCCGTCTGGCATGTCTGAATGAATTGGATTGCCCTGAAATAGCTTCCTGCTCTGAGGTCTTGTGCTTGGGAGGACACTGCTTCCATCAACCTATCCATATTTAAATACGCCCAGCCTGGACTAGGCTACCTTTCCTCTTCCCTCCCCTGTCACAGCATCGCTGCTCTGTCACCCACTGACTGCCTGAGCATCCGCCATCTGGTTGCAAAAACCAAATAAGAGCGGTGCGTTGTTTTCATTATTTTCTACTTGTGTGGTCAGGAGGTTATTTGGTCTGGTGAGCTCTACTTCAGGCTCTTGCTCTCATTAATACCACCTTGCGCACATCCTGCACCAGTACAGGAATGGATAAGTTATCCACTTGTGTGGCCGGCTCCTGATACGACACAGTGGCCAGTATTTACAATTATAAGAGGAAGCTGTTATATGTGGATTATCCTGTATTTTTCTCCAGTGATGGTAATTACCTACATAAATTTTAACTTAATCCTAGGACTGAAGTCTCACTAAAAATATACACATAAAAATTCCATTATCCAGAAGTAAATTTGGGTCATTTAGGTTTATAAATTGTATTTATTAAAGAGCCTCTTTCCTGATTTGGAGGAATCCTGGGGAAGTCTTTCTCTGTAAAACTCAATGGGCTTAAAAAAAGGTGCAGAACTTGATGGGAGAGGAGAACAAAAGCTACAAATAAGAAAAACAGTTTTGTCAGCTTGTGGGACAAGGGATCATTTTTCACTTGAACAGACAAACCAAACAATTGCAGCTGAAACACTGAAGCTGGAAATGTCTCTGCAAGACGTTCTGCATGACTTTTAAGTTCCTAATTCCTTCCTGGAAGACTGTGATAAAGGCAACACATATGACAATCACAGGCAGGCAAACTCCTGCCTCTCCAAATCTAAACAATATAAGTGGCAGCTTCACAAATACCATCGCCATCTAACGACCTATACATAAGTAACGCAGTGGCTTGGTAAAGGTGCAGAAACATGGAATGGGCAGAGTTTTGTTTCAGTCTGGTTCCCATTGTCTTTCTTGATTTCAGAAAAACAAACCCTAAGGGGATATAGCTGGAGGAAAGCAGCAATAATTGGGGGCACTGCGCAGTGAATTTTGTCTGGGACTTTCGAAGCTGTTTCTTACCTCCAGTTGCAGCTGCAGCAGAGGCAGCTCCTTGCCTTGGTGCTTGGGATCATGAAAGGACTTGTTGCACCTTGAGAGCAAGAATAGCCGCTCATGTTGTCGCAGGATTAAGCTGACATGCCTCCAACTCGCTGCAGGGCTTCTGAGTGTCACTGTTTAGATGGTGCGTTTAGCGAAGGCCTTTCAAAAGGAATAAATCCTCTGGATATGTCTGTGAGGGTTCAGTATTGTCAAATTGCAATTTGAAATGGTGGAGATTTCTTTTTATCTCTTGGGAAGCTAAATAGTTCAAATTCCTGGGGCTTCTTTAATGAAGAGACCTTAAATTTTTATGTTTTCTTCCATTTTTTATTTAATAGCAGAGTTCCTCTCAAGTAAGCTGTTCATATGCTCCATTTTCAGAAATGCGGAAGGGGAAAAAAATAAGTGAAAAGAATGCAACATCTTTGCACGTAAAAAAGAGTGCTCCCCACTTCATCAGCATGTTGCAGAGCCCTTGGACATTTTTGGTTGATGGTGGGACATGAAGGAAATTCAGACTTCTGCATTTGAGTTAGTCAGCCTGGGCTGCACAGTGAGCTAATACACAGCTACTTCTGTGAGAACTGAGCGGATGGTGTAAGGCACAGATCTGCGTTACAAGGAATCTCCAAAACATGTTCTCAGTAAATTAACGAGGAGGTTTAATGTAGGCTTTAGCATGCATTTTAGAAAAAAACCCCACCCATCCAAAAGTGTTTGTGGTTTCTGAGTTCCCTCACACCGCCTCTGCAGATCCCTGTGATGCAAACCAGGTTTTGATGAATTAATATTTTCTGTCCATGTGTGCGCCACCTCGCTCAGAAACAGGGCACAGATGGGGGAGAAAAAGGGGCTGTGCCTGGGGGGAAGGATGAGTAGGGAGGTCAGAACTCATGGGTTCATATATTTGTTATTTCCCACGGTATAATTCAGGTGTGGTTTTGTATAAAAAGGGTTTACCGTGGCATTTCTTGAGTTTGTATAGATCACTTATTTATGCTTGTGTTAAGGGTCCTCATGCGTGGTTTGTTGGTATATTCTTTTGTTTGGGGTTTGTTTTAGGGTGTTTTTAGTTGTTCTGGGGTTTTTTTAGTTGTTTTGGCTTTTTGGGTGTGTTTAAATATTGCATCTTGAATGAGTGCTTCCTGTTCTGAAATGTTTCACTGAAATCAGCGGAAGCTACTTCCAGCTATTTCCCTTCAAAGCCATTTTATAATCAGCCGTTATTGCTCCGATTTTCTCTCATCAGCTTAGTTTTTAACTTTTTTCCCTTTTTCTTTGCAAGAGGCTGCAAAATATCTAAGTTATTTAGAAAAAGCATAGGCCAGGTTTAAAAGTGCTGCAGTGTCTCAGTTTGAGAGGACTATTACAACTTGTTAATGTCTTTGTATGTAGGCGCCAGCTCTCTGGCTTCAATAGCTGGTGTAAGTGTATGCTGACTGAAAAGAGAAGTATTTGGAAGTAATACATTTGAGTATTTCAGAAATGTTTTTATGTATGGTGCTAGATAAGACGTTTAATGGGAAAATTTTGTGTCCTTGGTAAACACCTCTTTAAAAATGAATCCATTTGATACATCTGGCAATATAATCCTGTGTGCTGGTTTGCCAGAACATGGCAAATGTTTTAGCTTTTAAGGTATTTTAAAATTATGGAAACAGCAAGAATTATCTTATTATACTGGAAGACATTTATTATTAATTGGAACGTTGCTGATTTCTTCTCACATATCTTTCCAGATGGACTAAAAATATTGTTTTGCCTTTTCAACAGTTCACTGCTGGCCCAGTAGTGTAGTATCATAACAGCTGATCTGCAGGTTTATACTCTAGTGAAAATCCTTACGTTTCAAAAGTAAACATTTTGTTTTTCTTAAACCTTAATTTTGAGGTCAACTTTACCCTGAACCAGTTCTGAAAATATTGTAACAACTGTAGCTAAAGTTACTTTGGGATTTAGACAGATTAAGGATTATTAATTATGTTTTAGACTGGGAAATATTTATTCCTTGCTACCCTGAAGCTGAGTGCGTTGTTGCAGTTCTGAAATTGTGAACGATGTGCTCAACATGGAACGTAGCCCCGAAAATACAAGTTTTATAAGGGGAATGTTGGCACGACACAAACTTTATTAATGCGTGTGGTCAGTCTGCTCTGGTGTTTAAAATCCCTGGTTTCCATGTTACTTTGTAAATACAGCTTTGCTTAGTTTGCTTGAAGATTGACCCTTTGCGACTTTTGGATCTGTGCGGGCGTCTACTTTTATTTAGGCTTTCTTTTAAGGAAAACATGGGGACGGTGTCTAAGATTTGAGATGAGGACTGTTGGTTTTGCCTTGTCTCAAGAGAATTTGGATATATGGTAAGACAGCCCTGAAAGAACTTTTTTTCTTTTTGGAGCCTCTTCAATAAGTAGGGAGAGCATTTGCAAATTAGTCTTGGCAGGAGACTAGACACTAAAACACCTGACCCTTGAGTTCATCTATGTTGAGAAAATATTACATGTTTTGAAAGGTAAAACGTTTCATTGAGATGCTGTGTTCTGGTTATAAATACTGTCTGGGAGGCAGGTTGGGAAATGGTTTGGCTGTGGCAGTCTCCACTGAAGGACTCCTGCACTTCTCCTGGCAGCTCCTGCGTCGCAAGATGTGCGAGGTGTGGAGGCATTGGTAGGGCAATTTGCTCGAGAGCAAAAGTTTAGCAAGGGCTCATTCCCAGGGCAGCTAAGCTGATGTCTTTCACTCTTTATTGGATATGAGTGAATTAATATGCCTGTATTTCTCTGTGCTATAAATACCCAAGGAAAATGAATTCTTGGTGATACTCATCACAGTTGATGGCAAAATATTGGGGGTACTGTTGCCTTTGCTCTCCCTCAAATATAGTGCTTTCTGTTCTACTGGAGGATGCCTTTGTGTAAGGTCAAGCCCACATCTTATCTTTAAGTCCTCCTTCCCTTCAGGGTATCATCAGACATTCAACTTACAAATCCTCTAAATCTTCTGAGGTGTTTTCCTGTGCAAGTTTTAAAAAGTTTACATAATCTCTCTGAAGAGCGGCTTCCACTAAGCTGGCACACCTTGTCTTTGATTAAACCTTCGCTTCATGCTTGAAGGACAGCTTGGCTTGCCTCACAAATCCAGTGGGTTTCCCTGTTTGAGATACAACAGTCAACTGCAGTGATTTTTTTCCCCCTCCTAGTTTGGGATGTGGGGGGGAAACAGAATTGCAAGGTGGTATGTGCTGGAGAGGGTTAAGAACTGTCTCCAACTGATTGCAAAAGTAAGTTTGGCAGAGCATTTAGTAATATCTGCCATTTGACATGCTGTCAGTGTTCCCTATTTTTCAGTTTTCTTTATTTTGCCTTCTTAGTTAGCCAACCAGTTTATGCCTTACTAGTAATCGTTACTGTAGAAACCCAGGTGACTTTTGGTAGGTTTTATATCCTTGAAGCAATCCCTGCATCAGTTCACATCTTAGTATTTACCTGCAGGTATATTACCTCTGACTGCAAAATGATTTGGCTTCTTTCTTCTGTCCCTTTCTCACCTCTTCAGGGGCTGCATCTGCCAGCATGGTGTCTTTTCCCATCTTTTTTGTGACTTGGAGTTTAGCATTTGTCTCCAGTTGCATTACCGTGTCCTGTTCAGGATACAGTTTTTGTGTTAGAGGTCTGGGTTTTATGCAGTGGTGTTAACGGCTCTGATCAGAGGTGGTGATGGCTGGGGAAGATGAGCTGGCCAAGGGCATGGTGCTTTACTCCCCCTGACTGGGTTAACCTGAGGAGCTTCCTTCCTCTGAGTGCAGGAAGTCCATGCTGAAGAGCAAAGTCTTTGAGGTCAGTACCCGATTCATACAGCTCAGTCTCCCTCAAGTGTTTTATTTTAGATGGACTGCAATGCTGCTTCGTTTTGCTGTCCTTCTCCAAGGAGTCATCACATTAAGTTTGTGTTGCAGGGCAGGTGGTTTGTGCCACGCCTTCCTCCAGTTAGGTAGTGAAAGAGCTCCTGCATCTCATCTTCTTGTACTGCAAAAGTAAAATAACTACTCTGTTTGGTCCTTGCACTTTCTGGTGGAGCAGTGGCCTAGAGAGAATGAAAGCCAGGACAATCTACACAGTTTTTCAAATGTGCTGTGTTTTAATATAGAGGAAGGTAACGGAAATATTATAAAAACAACATGCCTGCTTCTGTGTATTGACTTCATAATTGATTTTTGCAGTGATATCCTTTGAAATTCTTACTAGAACTGATTTTTGGCCTCACCCATAAAATTACTCTTTGGAAACTAAAGGTGGACACACAGTTAGAAGGAATTTATCCACTACTGAGTCATTTCAAAATTGGGAGTTATGGTTTTGATTCTCATGGCAAAGAACTCTGCTTTTTTTGTGTGTCCGGAGTTGGAGAAGTTTGGGTTTAAAATCTGGATGACCAGTAGATAATTGATACTTTAATTCCTGCTCTGATATTGATGGAAATGTTGATAGCAGGCTGCAGTTGTTATTTTTCCCCATAATCTGAAAATGAGCCTGTTGAGCAGATAACTGTATGTATATACAGGCATCTGTAGAGAATGTTTAAAGACATACATGCACATGCTTCTTCTTTACCAGCTTTTTCTCAACAGTTACGTGGTTCTGCAACCCATATCCAGTCTCCCAAATTTGTTCCTCTCGACAAGGTGCCCCCACAGGATGGGTCAGACAGAGGAGGGTCACCCACCCCATGTATTCCAGCTCTGCATTTACCCGCGAGCTGCTTTCCCTGCACATTTGCAGGTTATGGAAGCCAAGGCCTTGAGAAAAATGCCCTTTCTAGTGCTTTGGTGTTGGGGATTTGACCTAGAAAACATCTGGCTGATGCTGGAGATAACATAAGCAGAGGCAGCACAGAGGTGCTGTATGAGTTGTTAGGATGATTGGTGCACAGATTATGGGTGACCAAAGGGAAAAGGTGCAAGCATTGTGTTGCAGGATTTGGGATGCGACATCCCAATTGATATAAGCGAGCCTTAGATCTGCTTCTCCCTTCCTCACTGGCAGCTTGTCTCTGCTTCCTGTGTTATAGTCAGCATTTGGCTACAGATAAATTTAGGAATAATTCAGCAGAGCGCAGGAGTGGCCCTGTCAGCAGCAGCCTGCTTTTAGATCAGTTTAAGCGAAGCATGAAACCATACCTGTAAGTTTTATCATCACTGAAGCTTTCCTTCCAGAGGTGTTTATGTAAAGGAATGAATTAGTGGGAAAAAACCAGCTGCAAGTAACAATTGGACACAAGTGAAGTTTAAGCATGTTAAATTCTGGAAGGCTATTTGGGTATTTTTGTTCTGTTCACCAGTGGGGATGGCTAGTCTGAATCGATAGAGAGGACTTGATAACAGCTAAGGGCACTCGACTTTTTAGCCATGCCATGTGGGAGACATCTCTGGAGCTCAAATTCCAAGAGGGAAAAAACTCCAAAAGAAAAAAAAACCAATCCACCCCCCTACCCCCCAAAAAAAACCAAAACAAACAAGTAGTTCTAGCATGGGAGTTGACTGCATGCTGTTTGTATTAGAGACCTTTTTGTTAACATCTTGCTTCACTCTAGTAAAATATTTCCTTTCATTTAAATGGCGTAAGCACTGGTTTAAATGTTTGTATCTTTTGAAGGAGATAGGGAAGTGATAATGGTTTTACTTTAAGACAATACATATGATATAGCAATGTAGTGAAAGTTATGCTAATTGTACATTACTGGAATGAGCTGGAAAAATGGTGCAAGTAGAAACAGGGCAGTGTTGATACTCTGCCCATTACCCCTGTGATCATACTTTTGCATATGTAGGAAGGATCATACTCAGATACATGTCTCTCCAGACCACCCATTCAGTTTTGAAAATTACTTGGAAAGCAGAAGCCTTCTGGAAATACTGTTCCTCGGCTGTGTGGCAGCAATGAGGCTGTTGTGTGGAGGATACTGGGCACTGTGCTTGTGAGTGCAAACTGGGGGTTTTCTTGGGGTCAAGCCCAATGGGCAACTTAAGGGAGGAGGTGGGAAATTTCCAGCACGTGTTCAGGGCTTGAAGCACAAAGCCTCGGCATTTGACCAGCACTCGAGATTTGAATGGAGGGATAAAGTGGAAGCTGGTGAAATGCAAGGAGCGTGAGGTCCACTTGCTTCCAGAGCACCATACTGCCTTAGCAGGCAGTTCCATTTTATACTAGATGAGGCTTAGTTAAATTTTTCCCTATAGTCTTCATTTCATGAGGCCTTGTAAAACAGAGAGGCAAACAGTGAACAAATATGCTGCATCCTGATGCCTCCTAAATTTATCCATGAGTATTTGGGAATTGATATGTGCTTACTGAAAGGCACTTAACTGGGCTAATGTTAATACAGCCCAAAGTACAAAACTGGTGTGTTGTGGAAGTGCCTCAAAGATGGTTTATTTGTATTCACATTGCAGGCAGGTGAGTGTTTTCTACTGATACACTTCAGTAATGTGAGATTCATGTTATCTAGAGGTCCAGACTGTAGAAAATGCAGGAGCTGTAGCGGTTTTTGTGTTTTCGTGGCCTGCAAGATGGGTATAGATCTCTCTTTTTTACATTTCATTGATAGCATTGCTGGCAAAGTATGTTGTTTTGGGGATTGTTGTTTTTTCTTTTCTCTTTTATTTTTTTTTAACTGGTCTTGCAAGGGATGTTTTATCTGACCCTTTAAATGATGGCATTTGGGAGTTAAACTTTATGCCTGGCTTTTTGTTTGTCCCTCCAATATTGAGCAGATGTTTCTAAGAGTTAATGTCGCTTCTCAGTTATCTCTGACAGAAGCAGAGTCTGCTCAACATCAGAGAGTTTAGACTAATGCACATTGATCTTGGCAGGGAGAACACAGGCTCCTTGAGCTCACTAGGCAGTACAGGCCTGCAAATTGTTGTATTAACAAGCCAATTAATTAATAAGCAGGAAATTGTTGTAAACCCTGAGGCACTATGCAGTGATACTATATTCTTAATTTTTCAAAAAAAAATGTTGCTTTAATACATAACATGAAACACCCTCATTGCCGTTAAGGTCCAAGTGAGGAAAAGCTTTTCATATTTCTTTTCAGACTGAGCTCCCTCTGACAGTTGTCACTGCCAAACATTGCTCTCCCTGTGCTTTTTTCTCCTCTCCCAGCTTTGCATGTTTTTCCAAGGAAGCAGTGGAAGAGATAAGGCTGTTTACCTGCTAAGTGGAGTGGTGTAATGGGCTGTTTCTCTGCAGCTAAACTACTTGCTGCTGTTTAATAGGCTTTTGTAGGTTTAATTTTTGGTGCTTTACAGCTGCAGCACAGGCAGTTGCACAGAGGTGTCCAGGTGTGCTGGGAGCGGGTGGGTTCAGGGCAGTTGCCAGAAGCAGAGTCCACCCACCCACAGGAGGAAGAGAAGGTTCTTTTCTGCTTGAGATGTAGGAATACTTGGGTGGGAGAGAGAGCAAAATACCAGCTTTGGGGTTGAGTTTATTCATGTTTCTCATCTGTGACTTTGTACACCCCAGGAATGTGCTGGATTGATCTAATCTGTTTTTCATTCAGTGGCTCAAACCTCCTCTGTGCTACTCATTTTTTGATGGGCATTGTGCATCTGTAAGAAGTAAAACTCCAGTTGTGCTATGCTTTGAATTAAGAATGTTTCTCTGTAAATGGCTCATATGCCTCAAGAAAATTTGACGCTCAGCATTAAGTGAGCAAATGTAAATCTCATGCACTTGAGAAATAAATCACCTGAGTTTATAAACCAGGTTTCTTTCTACAGTTTTGGTAACTTGTTTTAGTTGTGACATTGGCCTTTTAAACCATAGGGTTTATATACCTGTCCAAAGGAAATTAACTTTGGTTGGCCGTTGGCTGACTTCTTCAGTGTTTTAACTGATTATCCCAGAATTTTGTGCGCCCAATTTAATCAACTGCTTTTCTAAGGAATAAGGTATCATTTTTTTTGTGAGGAGGAGATGAGGTTCAGATGATGGCTTTTTGTTTTTTCCTCCCTGAAACTGAACTGAAGCAACAGGGCAGGAGGAGGAAGAGTAAGGGCACCAGTGTGCTACCACTGTGGCTCTTCCATCACTTTGCCATCCACTGGTGTTTGCAAGACAGGTTTGTTGTTGGGTTCTCCTCTTCCCCCCCTCCCCCCCTCCAACCCGGAAGGTTAAATGTGGAAACCCACGCTCTTGGCATGTGCATCTCTCTTGGCTGACTCTGCCTTCAAAGCACTGCAGAAATGCCACGTTCAAAAGGACTTTTTTTTTCTGCTGGGAGGATATTGCTTGCTATACTTCCTCCCTTTCTCCCTGGTGGTAAATCGCAAGCTCTAATCAAAGGCAGGGTTTGATGCGAGGAAGTGCCCAGTGGTGTGCAAGGGGCTTTGGTGTCTCCCTGAGGCTGGGTTGGTGACATCTGTCCATCCATTCATCCATCCGTGTCCATACACCCCTGCTGCTTGTGTCTGCACAGTTACTTCTTGGACCACTCTGTGAAATGGAACATTGCTTGGTTAAAAATAAGCATGCAAAAAAACCCCCAACAAACACATCCCTCAGAGCAAGAAGTCATGGTGGTCGTTGGGGCAAGGAAGAGGGAAAAAACCTCCTGCCCTGCAGGTGTGCAGAGAGCTAGCTCCACTGCTATCACAGTCTGAAGGTGGGCTGGGGTTTCCCAGTCTCCCTTCCCATGCTGTGCCTGGAGCAGTGAGACAGGGAAGAGTCATCCTAAATAGCTGGGGTTTGAGATTGAAAGTCAGCAGTACACATTGAACCACAGCAGAAACACCTTAAATATAAGGTGGCTTTAAGAATTAATTTTGGAGCTGACCTGGATAAAAAAGTACAGAAATTCTTATTCTGCTCAAATGATGGGGGAACCACCTTACAGTTAACACCAGTGATAAATGTCAGACTGGTTTGTATTAAAAATGCTTTAATCTGATTTGGCCCCATTAATTTTTAAACTAGCAGAGGAGGTCATTAAATCACAAGCCCCTTTTTTGTTATAAATGCTTGCACCTCCGTGTTCCCTACGCTTCCACAGATTCTGCTTCTAATTAAAGCGGCGATGTGGTTCATGGCTTGTCAAGCAGATTAATGTGCTTTTCAAATCTGGATTTTTTTGGTTTGTTTTTTTCCTTCCCCTATATTGTCTGCTTGTCTTCCTGGGGTTTTATTTGGGAAGGGAGTGTTGCTACTGCACCTGTATACAGAGCCGCCAAAAAGGTTTTGGCTCCTACTGTGCAGGCTTGGGTGAAGCGTTGAAAAGCTTAGGGGGAGGGGAGGAGAAGAGCTTGAAAGAAATCTGCTCGTCACAAAATGACACATTCATTGGCGTTTTCCCTTGCATTTGAGTGACGTGAGTGCTTTTTCTGATGGTGTGAATACAACCTGTTCAGAGATACCAAAACCTGCAACCCCCTCTTTATTTCATTCTCCCCTGGCTGGGACTATCCGTGCTTTCTCCTGGCTAAACTCAAAACTCAGAAGTGGCAGGTCTCAGCCCATCCACGGTGCAGAACTTTGGCCATACCAGGGGCTGAACTGAACTGGCACCTTGCCAGCAGCCTGAGGGTTGCACTTAATTTGCATATAAATTTACGTAGGGGTTTAATTGGAGATAAATGCACATGTTTTTTATTTATAGAGGTTTGCAAGTGTATACACAGAGATTTGCTTAAAAAAAACCAAAAAACAAAACAACAAACAACCAACAAAAACCAACACACCAAACTCACCTGCTTTAGAGTTGTGTGGGATTAAGGTTATAAACGGGGCTTGGATCGCATCACATTGACAAAGCCCCTGACAGCTTGTGGCCCCTTTGGCCAGAGGCTCTTCATCTGTGCGTTTCCTGCCAGCCTGTGGCCCCATCTATGCAGTCTGCCTTCCTCCATCCCTGCTTGCACCGACAAGGCGTGGAGGGACTGCCTGCCGTACAGCATGCTTGTTTCAGAGCGGCTTTGGAGCTCGCCCTGCTCTTCTTATCTGCTGGCAGCCTGTGTCGTTGCTGTATTCTTTGGTCATGCAGTTACAAGCTGTAGCCCAGAGACCAAATAAGTGTCTTCCTTCCTCTCGTATGTGATATACAGCCCCGGTAGGCTCCGTGGGCACCTTGCTGGAAGATAAAATTAATTTTTGAGTAATGCACGTTGGAAGGAATAATCTGAATGAGACATGAACGTTACTGGGTTATAAATTAACTGTAACTACTGAGGAAAAAAGACGCGGGCATCACCCAGCCTGGCTCTCGCAAACCATTTCATGTTCTGTTACAGCATGACGATAGTCAGGCAGAAATAAAATAAAATGGTGCAGAACAGAATGAAGTATAATTATGAAACTTCTCTGTTGTTCTCACAGAATTTGGTGGTCTGACGTCAGCTCTAAAACTGTTTAATTTTGCTCATCTCAGAATACTGACGGAATAAGAAGCTGGCCGGAAATGAATCATGCAATGAATAGAGGGTTAGAATTTTTATTTTTTTTTTAAGTAGTTGGGAGGTGGAATTGAAGAGATTGAGATGAAAAGGTAAAATGCTTGCAAAGTGTAGGCAGGTGGATTTAATGAAGGAATGCGTAAGCCACTTACGTATGGATAGAAATTAAATGGCAGAAGTGTGCAACATAATAATCTGTAGAGAAGTAAATGGAGTGCTGCTGTCTTTAACCCTGCTGTGCAATAGGTCATCCTGCTTCTCTTGTAGCTGCAGCAAGACTTCTAACATGATCCTGTAACCAGGGCAGGGGCAAAAGCAATGCACAGAGGCATTTGAGTCGAATGAAACGGCCATGTTCAAAATTGTTAAAGGGAATTCTGTTTTCATGGTGAATAATTAAACTGGGAACTGATCGCCTTCTATTCAGGAACATCCATGGCTCTTTATAGATCAGCCTTCATCCCCTGCAATGCACTGTTCATTAAAATAGACAAACAAAAGCTCATAATGCATGTTAAGCCATTTTTTCTTAATCAGCTTCCCTGTTTTGTTGGGATTTTATGTCTTTTTAAAGCTCTGTTTTTGGATTTTGGGCCATCTAAAACAGCTGTGATAACTCCGTGATCTTGTGTGCTGAGCTGTTAATGGGCAGCAGAAGCTCTCACCGAGAAATTCAGTATGGCTGAGAGTGCGCAGAGGAAAGGAGGAAGATGAAAACGTTAAGAGTCTGAAAATGCAGGTCTACTTAATGCTTAAATACATAGATTATAATCTAAATAATATGAAGGCTTTGACAGTGAAATATGCTTTAAAATATTTTTTAAAGTTTATGTTTATGCGTTTATCAAGTAAATTACCTTAATCTTCATCAGATCACTCTGAGAAATGTTCATCTCAGGCAATCCAGATATGCATCTGTAATAAGTACATGCAAATCAGTGACAGTATCGACTCTTAAGTTAAACAGAATTTTATGTGCTGGATCAGAGGTAAAAGAAGAAAACAAAGCTGCAGCACAAGAAACGGTTTAGGCTGTTGATCTTGCAGTTCTTTTCAGGTTTCTGATGCGGGGCTGGTGCGTCTGTGTGGGTTAGAGCAACCTGTAATGTCAGATAGCCCAGTATAGGGTAGAAACTGCAGAAATCTAATGAACAAAAACTGAACAAAGCCTTGCCCTTAAGAGAATTTTTAAAAGTACAGTGAAAGTTCCAGCAGCAGCTTTATGAAATATTTCTCTCTATCATCATGACCAGTTTGACTCATGTTTGGCTACAGATACCTCCCTCCCTTGCACTCTAATTTTCTTTTAAAATCTACGAAGTACTTTCCCCACCCCTTGCTTTTTCTATCAGCTTTGTGGGGGTGGGAACATTTGTCCTTTCTGAAGCCACTGCTCTGCATAACCTGAATTAAAAGCATTTGTCTCACTCTCTGTTGTGTAGATAACTGAAGTGCTGAGGGGGTAGCAGTGAGGAGGACCAGCATGTTACTGGGCTGTGAGCTGGTCTGGCTCTCTACAGGCTGGGAGGAGAGACCCTGCTGCCCACTCACTCCTTACCTGTCTCCAGATCTTAGTCTGGAAATGCAGGCTTCCACATACTGTGGTTGTGTGTGCCATCCCATCCCAGCACAGATGAGGGATGGCAAGACCCCTGGGAAAGAGGATTAATTATCTGTAGCCTGTCACTTCTTTGTGCTTGAGGGACTCCTGGTGTCCCCCTCCTTTGGGAGAAAGAGAGACAAAAAATTTCTTTTGGTGAGCCACCTCTCTCTCTGTGCCTCATTAAATATCTTCTGTAGGCACTCTGGGATGGCTTCCTGCCATTCTCTTATTTGAATTATGATAGAACTGTTTTGGTTTTTTTTTCTTTGAGATCCCAAATCATCTGAACACATAATCCAAGATGCTTTACATTTTTGATTTTCAAAGGTGTTTCTTCTTTGGCTTGTGCAGTGCTGTGGTTTGCTGGCACTGTTGAGATGCCCCTGTGCTGTCAGGGCTGGTTTTGTTCTGCCCTGTGAAATATTGACATTCCTAGTGCTGCCTTTTGCTGGTGTTAGCACGCATAGAAAAAAAAATTACTGATTAAAGGTTTGCCACATGTTGCTCATCTGTGCGAGTTTTCTTTGTTCTGTGACTTTGGGCAGTCCTGTGTATCTGGCAGTATTTCTGGTTTGTGAGAACAGGGTCTGTCTGTCTTTCTTGATTCTCTTGGAAATGTGTGTGGTTTCTTTAATGTAGTAATTTTATTGAACAATTTTAAATGCAGTTCATACATGTATATGTGTATACTTGTTAAAAGAAAAAAAAAAAAGTAGTAATTCTTTCCAGAAGGGAAAGAAATAGGAAGAAACACATTCAAACTGAAATACTATTTTCCCAAGGGATTTTCATAGCTGTTGAAGTAATTCTTTCTTTGTGTTTTCCCTCTGTGTAACATGCATGCCTTCTTTCTTTTAATTCCAAGATGTAAATTGCTGCCATTATTCCTTAAGGTTCTTGAAACATTTGTCTCAACTTAGATGCTAAGAGCCCCATAGCTTCTGAAGTCTACTAGAAATTGTGACTGTTTTCCCAACTTTTTCAGGCATTTCTTTCAGCTGCAGTCGTTTTTTGACTGTATTTAATCTAAGTACATTTTAGCAACATTAACCGTGTAGTGAATTTTCCATCACAGAAACTGTACTGAGAATGGATAAAATTGATAATAATTTTAAAAATTACCTGTAGCTGCTTACTGTTATTTGGTGACTATGAAAATTACATGACAAAGTTCTACAGTCTTTTAACCCCCTCAAGCAGAAATTTCTATCTTGAAAATTTATAAACTTCTACGAAAAGCTATTCAGCAATCAGCATTTCATCTGGAACTAGTGTTTTGGAAGAAAGATGTAAAGGATCATTCCAGTCTGGTATTTTTATGTCTACTGGAAAAAAACCCCAAGCCTCTGTGTTAAAAAATAAATATTTCTAAGCTCTTCCAGACCTGAGCATCATGTTGCAGCTCAGAGGAAAATTAAGCTGCAGTGATAAGTGAAGCAGCTGTGCTGAAAGGAAAATTGAGTGGAAAGGTTTAGCTTGGTTATTTGGGGTGAAAGGGCTTTTTTGGACTTAAAGGCACAGTTGACCACTTTCAGGTTGAGTGAAAAGTAGTCATCTACAGAGTTTATCTCTTTGGTAATGGAAAAATAATCTCAAATATATGTGTCATGGGCAGATAAAATGTTGTGAATGTTTGAAACAAGTTTTTGTAAGAAAGAAAAAAAAATTAAAAATGTAAAAGCTATGTGTGATCCTAAGGCTCGATGATCCTTATGGATTCCTTTCAACTGGATATATTCTACAATTCTGTGATCTCCAAGGTTTTTCTAGTAATAAATTGATTGTATTTGTCCTACTTGTTTCATGGACTGCTAAGTAAAGCTAACCCTGTCAAAGAGGGTACATACTATGGTGCCCCAAATGAGTAACCTTTCTGGTTGGCTGGATCTGGCTGGGGCCGTAAGCTGTGAATAATTAGATTGTAATTAAGATCTATTTATCACCTTTTCTCTTTCCAACTAATTTAGGCAGTGATGTTAGGTAGATTATTTTGTTCTTTCTGGTGTCAAAAATACAATGTGTTGTTTGCAAATACTGCAGGGGTTTTTTTTAAATGCTCCCTCTATACACAGCTAAATATTCTTCTACTAAAAAAAAATCTTATTTCTGTATTTTCTATTTCACAGATCAGTTATGAAAGTATTTGTAAAAATCAAGACTAGCCAATCTTTTCAGAGGAAATACGATCTTTAATGGGATTTTCCCCATTACATGTTGTAGTCTGGCTAGGGGGACAGCTACACATAAACTCCTTGCTGTAACGTGTAGTAGTGCCACTGCTTCCCATCCTGCGTGTTGGGATCTCTGATGCATGTGTCCTACACAGTTACTGGCCCCTCTGATCTACTGACAGAAGCATTTTGAGTGGGACTTCCTGGGAACCTTCTTGTGGCATTATGCCATTGCAGAAAACTCCTGTGGAAGGTAAAAACATTTAAGGGTTGATTTGTGCTGTTTTTAATAAAGCAGTGTCTGAAGGTACTGGAGCCTAAGGGGAAATTCAGAATACTTCTGGAAGAATCAGATGGATTCCAGATGTCTTTCCTTTTAACCCAGACCTCTAGTTGACCATGCTTTTCTGTTTAATTCCTCATAATAAGTTACCTGATTTGGTGGATTGGTGAAGAAAGGCCTTGAGATGAAATGTATCTTTTTTGGAAATACTTTTTATTTCCAGCAAGTTGTCTGATGTAAAGGCTAGACTTGGGGAGGGGGGGGAGCAGGTGGAAGTAAGAAGAGTAAAGTTGTCATAGAAGTAAAGCTGGATTCTGGCACCAGTAGGCTTTAGAAGTGTAGTTTTGGACCAAGTTTATAGGTCTTGGCTTGTCAGACCTAAGAGTAACTCCTGTGGAACAGCTGAATGAAAGGAAGGATACCATAAAGGGAAATTAAGCCTGAGAAGAAAATGCCAACACTTTAATCCCCACCCCTCCCCCCATGCAGAATGCAGCTCTGGATCAGCTAAACAAAGGGGAAAAAAATATGCAAGGGACTCAAAAAGCAATATTCAGCTTCCAGCTCTGGTTTTAATCTTGTGCATCCTTCTGTATTTCTTTGCCAACAACTAGAGGCCTTACAAGTGCTAAAGCACATGGGATTTCCAGTGGCAATAATCATATGTAACGAAGTTGGCTTGATGAAGTCATACTCACCAGGACAAAAAAAGCTTGAACAGCTTTGCCTGAGCTGAGCTGAACTCCTCTCTGCCCCTCTCACTTCCCCTGCAGACCTAAGGAAATGCTGCTCTGGGATGTGAGTGCTGTACAGCCCTGTGATGGACATCCTCGGGGGTCATTAAGATACAGGGTGGAGAAATCAGTGGGTCGTCGTGGATGGGCTGCACTTACGCAGATGTGCAGATCCCTTGGAGCAGCCTGGCTGAGGAAAGGGCTGGCCAGGCAGTCTTCTTTTTCTGCAACAACCTTTTCTGAATGCAGCATTTGTAACAGGCTCTTTCCTGCCCAGTTTGGTTGCTGGGCAGATAAAATGCATTTGATATCCTCTTAATTAATTATTGCCTTTTTTTTTTTAATACTCAGTTTTATTACTTCTGAGTAGCAAGTGTATAGTAAGAGGATTATAGTTTTTAACTTTCCCTGTTTATTTTCAGCCTGACTTTCTGCTGAACTGCTTAAATTTAACCACTGTATCTGTTTCTCCTGACATCGTGGCAGTATTATTTATGCTTCCCAGTGAAATCCCCAACAGATGAAAATCTCCTTGACATCTGCCTTTGACTTCCAAAGAGTCTACAATTTGATACTATGCATCTTTTTGGATGTTTATGCCTTCAATTTTAGGATTTTAGACAAGTGGAAAACATATTTCCCCTCTTCCCCCCAGCTGTTAAAGTGATTAACATGTGCGTGGTATTTGGAGTGTCTGTGAGTTTTTTAATTTTAAACCACGTGTAAGGATTTGCAGGTGAATTGAAGTGTAACAATGCAGAATTCATTGCACTCTACTTACAGACTTCTGTTTTTATCTGTCTGTTCTAGCAGTGCCGATGAGCATTCAGCAGTCAGAGAGAACTGTCAAAACCACACTGCAGAGTCCCTAAATTGGTTCTCAACTTCCCAGTCTCCTCCTTTGTTTTTAACCAAGTTTTTTCCACTGTGAGAAATCTCTTTGCATTGCTATTCACTGGAGCAGGAACATTAATCATAATTTGTGGATGTGTGCCTACCTTCCTTCATTCTTCTTGCCACTCTTGCAGCTCTGGCTCCTCTCTCATGTACCTTGGCCCATCCTGAGCAGCTCCATAGCCAATCTGGTTTTCACCCACTTGCAAGAAGCAACCTCCATGCTGTAGCCACCGTGCCAGGGCTGGAAACACAGGGCTGATTTACAGTTCTCTTTGCCTGAGAGGTTGGGCTGTTGTACCTGCATTTCCTGACTTGATTACATTTGTAATGATGTGTCTCTGTGTAATAACAAGAAGGTGTGATTTCAACACAGGTAGGTGTTGCCTGCTCTGGCTGGCTTTAACCTCACAGCAGAGGCATAAATATGTGAAAGAAAATAAAATGTGTGAGGATGCAGCAGTATGAGTTTAAGCCTGGGTGAACAACTGGAACATGAGCCTTCTGGGTATGCCCAAAACATGTGGTGGTGGTTTGGTAGCTGAGGCTGAAGTCTGTCCTGTCACAGCCTTATTGCCACTTTTATTTAACTTAGTTAAAAGCCTTTACAAAATCAGACAGACATAGGTGAAGATCTGTCTCAAAGGTTCCTTTAGCTAAGAGCATGAGAAACTGGTTGCTGGTTGCTTGCAGTAAGAGAAGATGCTTTCCATGCAAGTGGGTCTGAAGGGAGCTCATTCTGTGTGTAAAGGAGAAATCTGCTCAGCTCTTGGCCCCTCAAGCGCCTTGGCATCTGTGTTGGTGCAGGACTCAGTCCTCAGGTTAGATTGGAATGATGGTCTGCATTTTCTTACAAGTCAAGTACTTTCCAACATGGAAGGAAAAAAAGTTTGCCATGAACTTTTCTGAGCTCCATCAGGAGTAGCAGCATTAAATCAGTTTAGTCCTTCCTTATTTGAAAAAAAAAAAAACAAACAAAAACACACACACACAAAAACCAACAAACCAAGAAAAACCCCACAGTTGCTATTTGGGAGCAGCTGAAGCAGTGTTGGGAACTGGGGACAGAAGGAAAGGAGACTTGAAATAAGTTATAGTTTAAGTCTTCTCTCTGACCTTGACATTTCCCCAGATTTTTTACTCCTCTCCCCATTCACACTGCCCAGTTGATTCCTGATCTTGCTATCCAGTTATTAATGTGGCTCAAGACTGTTAATACCTAAGCTGTACTATTTACCTGTAATGCTGAATTGCAAAAAACCCCCATTTTTTAGATGATTTGAGTAATTTATTCTTGGAAAAGGATTGGGAAAAGACTCCTGATTTACAGAAATAAAACCTTACATTTCAGTGAATGTCACTAGACATGGTGGTTCTTGATTTAAACTCTCATGCAGTAATTTTAAAGATCTTTTTCATATATTTAAGGTGTACTTTTGAAAACTTTTAACAGAATGGAAAATACTTATTTTTCAGTAGCTAGCTATTTGCTTCCTTGAGTTTTTAGTAAATCATTCCTGGTGAGTTTGCAGTGTTTGTTGTTGAATGTCAAATTGCTAGTATGACTGCTTGAGATGTGCCTACCTTACGGTTCCAGTGTTGTGGAAATGAAGTCTGTTTGGACCTGTCATACCTGAAAGATGAATCCTAGTTTTGTTACAAAAGGCCTTCAGAATTTCTGTAGTGCATATGGGAAGTGAAACTTCCTGTATATGCAGTTGAATTGTGGTGGGTGCTGGAAAGCAGGTAATGAGCTCTGCACATCAGTTCTGATATCACGTGACACTCTTCTGATCAGTGTGCTGAAAGCAACTTCATGCAGCCCCCCTTTTGGAGACCACAGTTTGAAAACAATTTATTTTATATTTTCTTTGATAACTTTTTTACATGTGTGCCACACACACATTGCTCGATTTTGTGTTAGTTTGACTTTCTTAGGTAATCCTGTTCAGAAACTGTCTTGCCACAACAACTTTGAAACCTTAAACAAAAGTATACGAGAAATAGTTTGACCGTGATAGTGGTTGCAAGACATGGTGGACACCATTCCCCTTATGTGTAGTATTTATGAACTTCACCATGTTATGTTATTTTAATTTAATTTTCAATTCAATACAATTCCTAGAATAAACTTCAGACCTCCCTCTTTATAATTGAGCTGTTTCTTTGACATCAGAACAGTGACACATTTTAAAGTGGATATTGTTGTTGTGATGGATGTTTTTGTGTGTTCAGTTTGTTAAGGATAGGCCTAAGCACGTACCCTCTTAGAATGGACTAAGATGTCTGTAACACTTGCACTTTGTCCATAAAGGGGAGGCAGACAATATCAGAATACGCAGGAAACATTTGATAAAGGAGCACCTGCTTTTAAGTACTTGATTTGTAAGATTTGATCACCTTGCTCATAAACGTGGTGTAATATTTCAGACACTGTATTCTCCCTTTCCACTGAGAAGGAAAAGAATATTGGACCGTAGACAATCCGAAAGTGAAAAAGCAACATCCATATATTGCATTTAGAGAAATATACACCAAAAAGGAGGTAAATTTATTGGAAGTTTGTTGGCTCTATTCATAAAGTTATAACATGTCTGATGTAGCTTGCAAATATTTGCAAAGGTGCAGGTTTTGTTTGTGGTTGTGCTGTTTGAGTATTTTGAGCTGGACCAAGAGTATGTGCTGTAGGGGGAGTAATAATGCCAAGAATGAACTAGGTGAGTTGGTGTAATTTGTGAGTTTTCTAACCATTGTATGCTTTTCCCCTCTTCCTCTGTTTCCTCCTTCTTCTGGGAGTGTAATGCTGATAGATGCCTGCTAAACCATTGGAAGAAAATCTGGGAAAATTACAATGAAGCGTAAGCTGCTTCACAGACATCTTGAATGTTGGTGGAGGCTGGAAGTCCGTGAGCACAAATCCAGTGTCCTCTGTTAACGAGAGGAAAGCTGGTGGAGGGGCCTGGGGAGCTGATGGCCAGTGTGAGGTTTTGGGCCATGCAAGCGCATGGAGGAGCAAGGCAAGGATACAGTAAAGGAAAGGGCATCAAGCATGAAGAGTAGACTAGTATGCTTCCATGATCCTTCCAGTCACCAGGAGGTTCATAATCTATTGGCACATCTCAAGGAAATTGCAAAGAGGGGTAGGATTCTCAAAGGTAATTCCTGCAAGTGGAATGGCTGAACTGAGGAGCAAGAGGAAAGCTGAAGGCCCTTCCTGGCTACCAGGTACTGCGTTCCTACCAGTAGGGAGCACAGAGCTGGGGAAGCTGAGCACATGGGTCCACACACAGTCAGATCTCATTAATTCAGCAGCTTACAAAGCAACTTCTTTTGATTACCTCAAATTTATGTCTGTGAACATGATGTGCAAGATAAATTTTTTAGTTGTGTTTCACTTGGTGTGGCAGCTGGGGAAGTTGCTCTAAGACCATCATCCTCACCCTCCCTGCTAGAGGATGGGAAGCTGCCCATGTTTCCAGAGCAGTACCCAAACCTGATTCTGATAAACAGGTAATTAAACAAACGGCCCCACCTTTATTGCTCAAATGCAGCAGCTGGACCTTGTAAGATGCTTGGCTAAAATGGAGAGATGTTCATTCCATTTACTAATTGATTTTGCTTTTGAACTTCTTTTTTTTCAGCTACGCATAGCAATAGAGATAAGAGGGAGAGGGGGGAAAACAAAACACAAATCAAGTGAAGGCATTTTATCTTCTCCTTTCCAGACTGATTCACTTTGTGCCAGTTTGGACTTCCCTGCAGGCAGGCTCATTTGTGTGTAGGGCAGGTTTGTGCTAGCCTCCCTCCCAGATAACATGTGCCTCAGTAGGATGGGTGCCCTGCCTCCTGTCTCTTCCTTGTCCCACGTGACTGTCCTCATGAGCAGAGCAGCATTGGGGTTGGGTAATGAGATTGGTTTCTAGAGCTTCAGACAACAGTGGCCTTGGACCTTGTGGCTTGCTGTGAAATTTGTGTGAAGGCGCACATTTGTGTGAGGGGATGAGCAAGTCTCTGTTCCTGGGAAATGAAATTTCACTGACTTGGTCCCAAGGTGGTTTAGCACCTTGAGTTTCTGCTCAAGCAAAAATACGTTTTGCTTTTTTTGTGTCTTTCATACAAGAGAAACGTCACGGAATAAATTTGAGGGAATTAACCCTCAGAAGTGTTTGAGATGTGCTCTGGGGGAAAATGGTGAAAACCTTTCCTGCACCTACGTAGGTTTCTTTCTTCTCAAAATCCCTCTGTGCCTGATGTCTCTCTGATCCTGGTCCAGGACCACTACTCTGGCTACAGCCTCTCTACCCTCCATACCCAGTCTTGGGGAGAGTTTGGTAGCCCCCTTTTCTGTACTCCCGTTCTGATACCTGTTCCTTCCTTTCTTCCTTCCATGGCCATGGCAGCTCTACAGTTGTGAGCATGAGCACCCACACCATGTACCTCTGGCTTTGCCAGTCTGTATCCTGAAGTCTTCGACTTTCACCCAGAGTTGCTTTCCCTGTCTTTCCCTCTACGTGGGTCTCCACTTACAAGCACACAATATACCAAAGGCTGATTATTGTCGAGAGGTCAAAATTGTTCCTCAGGTTGGTGTTTTGCCTAAAGTGGAGGCTTGGCCTTCTCTCACTGCCAGTTTTTTTGTCCTGTTTCTCTTAACTTCACATTTTTAATTAGTATTTCATATTTCTTACCTGGCTGAGGCAAAATACATTCCTTTTGCACCAGTAGCCTGGTTTGTTTGTTTGTTTGTTTTCTTTTTATTGCCCCCTCCTTTTCAGTCCTGGAGATGAATTTTGAGATTTTTGTTTTTCCTGTCCATATTCCAAGTTCCAGCAGTTTTCTGGTCAGAACCCATTCTGTAACAGGAATGAGGGGTTTTATTGTTACAAGAAGTAGTGTTTTTTTGTGAGAATCTTGCCAGATTGCCATCCCTGGCAAATGTTACAGGGCAGAAACAGAGAAAAAAGGCTTTCAAACTTTATGGTTTATGCCTTTTTATCCTTCTTTTCATTGCCTTCGTCTTATGTGTGTATTTTTGGTCACGAATCCAAATTTTTACCCAATGAAATTTGCTGTAGAATGCATTAGATTGTTTAACAGTTAAGTAACTTCCACAGAGTTTTGGGTTGCCTTTTTTTTTTTTTTCGGATCGACATTTCAAAACATTGACAATCTGTAAACCTCTGCCTCCTCGTACTTCTGGCACCATACCTTTTTGGTGAGGTAGCTGGAGCAAAAGGATATCTAGCCTGAGAAATAAATATTTTCTGTTCTCTTTCCAAATTTGAATGTCCCAGCTTTATTCTTGCATGGTTTGTTTTATTTTTTTTCCCCCTTGCTATCCAAGACTGGCTGTAGAAGGTAAACACTGGGAGAGCTAAATGAGATTACAGCATCACTTTGGTAACCTTTCTTAGTGAATGGGCAGTTGATCTGTCCATAATGCAAAGCACTTAATGTATTGAAGCGTCTAAGAAAGAAAGCTACTAGTTCACCACTTAAGGTTCAATTTCCAGATAATAACAACATTTATTTATAGGGAAAAAAGACTTAGTTCTGCGATGGCAAAGTAGATATTGTCACTCAAAGCATGGTCTTTATATTAACCTCAGATTTATATGGTTAAGTAATTGTTGTATTAGTTGCATTTCTTGAGTGGTAACGTGGAAAAAAAATAAGACAGATGTCTGTGTACAATGTGCTCCTTGTTTATTTATCTGTAATAGGCTAGGGCTAAATTGGCCCACTGTCAGGGGGCTGTGAGTGATAGCGAGCTTGAGCTCAGCTGCCTGAAGCTTGAAACGCTGCAACTGGCAGAACGTGCCATGCATTTCTTTTTGTGTCTGTTTGTCTGTCCTTTCCTGTGCATAGCAAAAGGTAGGGGAAAGACTTGTGCATAATTGTCATGTACTAAATTTTGTTTTTCTTGCATAAGTTGGTTGACCAAAAAAACTGTTACTTTCTGCTGTTTGTTTGTATGTGCCTGTGACTTTCTGTGGAAGCGGAACATATTTCTCTGGAACAAGAATGCATATATATTGAATGAATGCATAGCCTGGTAGTAACGCATACAGAATGCTTGGAGGTACTTTTTTTCTTAGTATGATACTGTTCAGATTTTGAAACTAAGGAAAATTCTTCTAATATATCCATTTCTACTCTATTCCAATTTCCACAGCATTCTAAATTAGAAATGTCATAAATTTGGTATGAAGCTAAAAGCTTGTTACAAAGTAAGACAGGAGGATATTCATAAAAGGAGGAATATTTAATCTATCTTCTTCATGGCCATTTTCTTAAACCTGAAGTAAACATGGTGAAATTGAGTGAATTTCTATTAAGCAGAGTCGTCTGCTTTCAAGTCACGTACTGAACAGACAATTGATGGCATATTTCCAGCTGGCAGAGCTGTCGAAAGGTAGCATGCGACTTCAACTCCATTTTTTCCCCCTTTTCAACATATGATTGTGCAAGTCTCACCAAATTCATCAGAGAGTAAATATTCCTTCGGTATGTAAAATAAAGAATAGGTCTGCGAGCTGGATTCAGTGAGTAAACAGATTTTTATCATACTACAGGTTTTCTTCAATACTGTGGGTGCTTTACACACACTTTTTTAAAAAGAAGATATGATGATCAACTTAGTATAAACTGTTGGAGTTGATACAAAGTCCCATAAGTCTTCTTTAGCTTTTTAAGAGGTTTTTTTGTGGGGGAGAAGGGTAGGGACAGGGTAAGGGGTTTGCACAGTGAATATTTTCTAAAGCTTGTGTAGAACAACAGCCCATTTAAATCTGTCATCTTTTTCAGAAGTAGGAAAAAACTTCACCACATTTTACTGACTGTTATTTTTTCCACATAAGGTACTTAGGGACTAATAAAGGTGTTTTCGTTTTCTGTTGATTGTGTCTTGATCGTGTTTTGCCAAGCATTAACTGCTTGCGTGAACATTAGCAGCTTCTCACAGCCTTTCCCTCCTGTAAAGTAGTGGGAGGTGATAATCTGACCCAAATAAGTAAGTAACAAACTCTGCTCGCCTCCATGTCGAACTGGTGGCTAGAATCCTGCCTCTCCCCTCTGGAAGTAACTCTGGTACCCCCGGGGCTGTTTCGGTGCCTGGGAGCATTGCAGCATCCTGGGAGCACTTCAGAGGGCTAAAGCAGACTGCAGCAGCACTGTGGATGTAAGGTCTGTCTGTGGGCACCACCAGCTTGCCAGATTTTGAGCAGAGACTCATTGTAGGATTCCGTGTTGGCAGTACATAGCTCTCAGCGTAGACCATGCTGGTTGCGTGGTACTTTAAGTGCAAGGTGCATTTGCGCAATGCTTTCCCTGTGAACATTGTCACCTAGCGAAAACAGTTAACGTCAACCCAAAACGAGCCTTGTGACTGCCTCTGGTTTAGTTTGGTCACATACCAGAGATGAAAAATCATCGAATTGCTCTTTCCTGACATGTACTCCTTGAATGGAGTTGGTGTAAATTTAGTCAGTTCACTTTGTTGAGTATCAAGAGCAGTGTGATATGTAAATAAAGCTTTATCAGAGAAGATAGATTTAAAATTCCACAGTTGGCAAGGAAGCGTTAGCAGTGTAATATAATACAAATATTTACACAGTAACTTCTAAGTCTTCAATAAGTGCTTAATATTTGAAATATGTGTTGTGAAAACATTGACTGATTAAGCCGTACCATGGCTGCTACATCTGTATGCAGCAACTTGCAATGGCTGGGATGCAGGAATCATGGGGAGGAGTAGGTCACCCAGTAATGCAAAGGCATTTTAACAAGTCACACTTTTTTTTTTTTCCCCTCCGCAATTTAATTAGGATTCAGCATGGTCTGCTCTCCCAAGGTACATATAGCTCCATCCCTGCATCCTGTTGGAGCCGCTGCTCTCAGAAGCTGTTGCATTCATGTAACGTGACTGGATGTGATCACGTGCCCAGTGCATCTGAAGAGTGCTCCAGTAGCAAAATTGAGATGCTGAGTTTGTGCCTGCCCACAACATGGCGTGTAATCCTTAATAGTCTGTCCCTCCTCCTTGTATCTGTCATGGCCATTTTATAAGGAACTGCAATGGACTGAAATGATGGATTGTTAATCTTTTGTCTGCCCGCAGAGTTAAAGGAATGGTGCTGGACTCTAACTGGTGTACTTGTTTTGCTGGGAGCAGAGGCTGGTGGCAGGGGAGGTGCTCTCTCCGGGTGGATATTTCTGCCTTGTCTAGTCCGTCACTGTGTTCAGCCTCCAGTTCCCGTATTACTCATGAATGAGCTCACAAAACAGTAGAATCAATAGACTGCAAATTAAAATAAACAGAAACACAGCTCCTGAAACTTGCTTGGATGATTCTCTGCTGTCACCTCATTTGCCAAGAGACTGCAAGAGCTGATTCATGCCTAAAAATGTACTGCTGCTGTATAGTCTTTTTTTCCCCCTCCCCTTTTCTGGCTACTCTCTTTTGCCTTCTGCAAGCATACAACAAAGCTGAAAACCAGAGTGGTTTGTTGTGTGCTTGAAGTGTGAAGGTCATGTTGAGTTTATTGTAGGTGGTGTGGATGTGATCTATCCTGAAAATCACAGACTTGATCACAGTCTGCCTTCAAAACCATCACTTCACTGTGATGTTGCTAGATATGATTTAACCAGTCCCTGAAAAGTTTTACCATAAACCTGTTGTTGATAAGCTCTGCTCTGTCTAGACCCCTGTGACAATTTCATTTCACTAAACCTATTGTTTTCCACAGAGAAGCTAACAGACAGCTTCCATCAAGCCTACAGCCTTTTCTCTGTGATGTGGCTGGTCATGCGGGAAACCCAGCCCACATAACAAAGTGCCACCTCTTTTCCTACTGCAGGCTAATGGAAACAAACAGCACCTGATGCTGATGGTGTGTGTGGAGGTATCTAGCAGCCTGTGCTTCTAGCCCACTCTGTAGGCAGCTGTCGTGCTACCTGGCTGAGCCTTTGAAAGGGGTGGAGGTAAATATTGCTGTATAGGACCCACAGAGATGCCCCAAAATCCTAACTTGGCATTCACTCACTCCTGCTGCAGTTGCAGGAGGTTTTTATGTCTCAGTCAGTTGTGGTGATAACATGCAAAGCTAGATTTTGCAAGAGAAAGGTGAAGCAGCAGATGATGCCATCAGAAGCTGATGTTGGGGATGTTTCTGAGGATAGTTTAGCAGGGGGGTGGTGTGGTGTGAAGTTCACCTGCAAAGGTCTGTCTCTAGGGTAAGGCTGAAACACCTGCCTATCTCAGTGATGGGAACAGGATGATTGCAGTGACCTTAGCTTGATGCAGATGAAGAGGGATTGGCGTTTGCAGAGAAATGATGCAATTCTCATACTGTTCATGATGTTTTTGCAAGGCTAAGAGCAAATAATCTTGAAATGAGCTGGCAGGTTTATGATTGGGTTTTATGAGCTTTTATGATGTTTATAATCTGACATTGAACTTGCAGTTTAAGAGGTGAAAGGTTTAAAGGAACACAGTAGCAAAGGTGTACCACTGAATTTCTTCTGGGTGTAATTTTAATGTACAGCTTAGATGCTTCCCTGGTGTGGCGGGTTTGCTAAAGTATGGATGATGCAGTTCACAGTGCATATGTCACTGAGTAAAACTGACTCCATCCGTATCGAGTGTTCCACAGAGGGAAGAATTGAATAGAAAATGTGATTATTGCTTTTCCAAGGATGGACATAGACTAGTGGTAACTGCCTTATGTGGTGTAGACACCTAAGCCCCAAAATGCAGTCTTTGTGTTTCCATTTAAATCCTAGGCTCAGAAATACTGTATATTGTCCATGTCTGCTTGGGGTTTTTGGTTGTTTTTCTGATATCAGTAAAAGTCTAAGGTTCCCTCCAATCTTTAAACTGGAATTCTTAAATTATGACCTTTCCCCATGGTCCTTTTTGAGAAAATAATACTTTTTTTCCTGCTCCCTGTCTTCTGATTCTGCATCCGTTTATTTTGATGGATATGTGCTTCAGAGGTCCTGCCTGCAGATGTTTGCATGTGTACAGCACAAGGCTGTTCTTACTTAACTACCCATTTCTGTTTTCCTGTGTTATCTTGCATTGCTCCGCAGGGCTCGCTGAGCCGCAGGTTTGCTGCTGGCTAGCTTTTTGAGGTTTCTGCTATGCACACTACTGTATTTGTCTCCTGGTTCTTTGATTTGTAATGTTTTGCCTTTGATTGCTGCAGAAGGTATAAACAAGCCTGTCAAAAGCCTTGTTTACTGCGCAGATTCTGTGGGGGTGGCTGGCGGCCTCAGACCCTAAAATAGATCTAGCAATGAACTGAACGGCTTAAAACCCTGGGAATTTAATTTGATCTTTCTTTTTGCCTTAAATATTGGGACTGAATGAGGATTTCTCTAACAGAACAGAAGGTGAACATGTTGGTATGTGACAGTAATAGAAGAAGGGCCCAGACCTGCTGTCATTGAGATGCTCTTCTGCAATCAGAGGCTGGGCTTGGCCATTGGGTAGCAGCTTGTCTTCTGTAAGTCATTGCACCTGGGGAGGGGAGTGTTATATCCTCTGATGCTACAGCATCCATGGGGCCAGTTGTTCTGAAATGGTTCTCTGGACCCTGTTGTGGGATAGCCACTGTAGGAAAACCTAAAGCAGTCCCTCAAGGGTTTAGCATCTGTTTTATGCTGGCTTTGTGAAGGAAGAAAGAAGGAGCTGCAAAATCACACAGGGGTTCCTTTTTTCCCTCCTCTTTTTCATGTAGCACCATGCAGTTAGTAATATCATAGCTGAGGTTTTCAGTTGTGGTGGTGTGAAGGTAACAATGATTTGGCTTTGACGTGCCGCAACAGCTGCAGAATTCATTGGAGCTTAGAAGCCTGTGAGTTATAGCTGCGATGCCATTTACAGCTTTTATGGAAGAGCTCTTAAATTTGTGAAATGTGTTACTTTTTGAAGTGCATTATATTTGTAATTTGAATTCTCTAAAATCCTGTCTGAGGAGAAAAAAAAAAAAAAAAAAGCTTTGAAAATCCCCCTCTACCTACTATAAACATGGGGAACTTTTACCAGGCAGGGAAGCAAGTCACTTAAATTGAGTGATAGAACACATAGATGGATTTGTAAGTGCTAAAATATCAATTAGTGCATTTAAAAGCTTAATGGTAGTCTTTGATGTGCTTCTAATATCATCAGTAAAGTTTGAATGTTGTCATTGATCAGGGAGTGGAGGAGGGATAAGGGAATTGAATGCCAACCCAAACAGGTCTCGTGGATGGCGGGGGAGGCATGTTCTCTGCAGACCCCGTTTGCATGAGCTGTACCCCCACAGAGTCAGGGTACCTGACACCTGCCTGTGCATCACCCCTGCCCTAGTGCTGAGCCACCTGGCACCAACCCAGCACTGCCTGGTGAGAAACCTGCAAAAGCAAAGGAAAAAAAATCATTCATTGTAGTATTATTTTGAAAGTTCTCACAAAGACTTGATGGTTTAAAAAGAAAAGAAAAAGGAAAAGATTATGAAAAGTTCAAAACTTCATTATGTTTTTTCTTTATTGGTTTGACACTGATCTGCCTGTTAAAAATCATTCTGTGTAATTAGGAAAGCCTTCTATCTCAATAAGAAAGAATTTTTTTTTTTAATCCCCTTTTCCCCACAAAACCTCCCAGCTGCTTGTCATCTTCGGAATTTATCTGCTCAGGAGAGATACAGTGTCTTCACAAATTGGGCCAGATCTTAGAGTTGCCAGTGACCATTAGCTATTCTTCTCTCTCGTGTTTTAAATTGCAGTAAGAAGTGAAGCTTGTGTGTGACAGAGCAGCACTTCAGCCTAACTTGGTCTGAAATTCTTGACCTGGGTACCTTAGTGATCAGCCACAGCTTCAGTTCCAGGTTATGGTCTTTACTCTCCTCTGGCAATGGTTACTTGAAAAAATATTTTACAGGCCTTCTGGGAAGTTACTTGGATGCATTTATCTGATTTGTTACTGAGCAATTGCCTCACAGAGCAAATGCTGATTTTATTACTTGCTTCCCTGTGCTACTACAAAACCATCATTTGTTTGCTGGGTAGTATTTGGAAGTCAAATGTATTTAATACTGAAGAGCAAGCTTGGTAAAACTTTAGAGCGTAGGTTTTCACTGCTTATATAGCTTGTCTTCGTGCAGAAAATTTACTGGTGTAACTAAACTGACCTGAAAATACATTTAGAGTAGCTTTAGAGTTACCTCATATGTTTGGTTTAATTGCCTTATGAGCAAGGAGTACAGGTTTCGTTTACATCTCCCAGCTTCAGTGGATGCTTCCCTCCCAGATTTAAAGAATATTCTGTCAGTTGGGAATGTAAACAAGGACAAAAAATTCTGATAGAAATCTCTCTTTTTGTGAAGTACATCAAGCAAAATCAACATCATGCTTTTACTGCATTATCAGTGTGTCCATCCCAGGAGCTCGTGTCAGTACAACTGATTTAGTTTCCCATCTGGCTCAGTAAAATTGATTCAGGCCCCAGTACCTTGAGGTTTCCCAGCAATAGAGTTCAGCACATTTGGCTGTCATTACCCCTCCCCGAGTTTAAAGATTGAACAGGTATTTTTTTCTTTAAATCTTTTCTTAATCTGATGATTGTCTGAACGAGAGACATCCCATAGACTGATGTGAAAGAGGAGGAAACCAAGTTAAACATTTCCAAGCTAGGGCAGGGGACTCCTTGCATCACCCAGACCTACTCTGGGTCAGATTTACACAAACTTTCAGGTGTGTGAGTTTCTCTCTGGGTATAGTCTGCCATGCCCCAGCTTTGACAGTGCTACTCTCCTCACTGCTGGCTGTGGTCCTCCTTCAGGGCTTTGGTGATGGAGCTACTCACGCAAGCATGAGCTATTGCAGTGCCATCGAAGTGAGTCAGGTGAGCCAAAACCTCCTCTCTGATGGCTTTAAACCAGCACAACCCATTTGTACTGGAAAGGTTTAAATGGGGGTGAGTGCAGGGTCTCTGCTTGGTTAGAGAGTCATCCAGCAGAGATATGATGACCTTCCCAGGTTCATGCCTCAGAGAGTTACTGATGGGCACAGATATATCAAACAATGTAGCTAAACTGTATTGGCTTTGGGCTAACGTATATTTCACTGGGAGAGCAGTGTAAGTTTTATATTGGCAGATGCACATTTTTGTTGAGAGAGATCTATATATACATACATATATATATATATGCATACATGACTATACTCCTAGAAAGCAGATAGATGAGCAGATCTTTTCTTGTTATAGGCTTCAGCATCCTGGTACCAAAGTCCTACCAAAGAAATGATGTAAACACTGACCTCCTGTTTTACTTGTGAGGATAGATGCTAAACACATCAACAGTTCTCCAGCTTCTCTAAAATACTGAGACCACTGCCCAGCTTTTCAGACATTGTGAAATGCAAAGAATCGGATCTCTTTAAATTCCTATAGAAAAACTGAAGGCAAATTTATAACACACAAATTTTATCTTTCTCTCTTCCCTACTACCTTGGCACTATTTTGGCATGCAAAGGTTGTTAGTGTTTATTCAAATTGAGGACCAGGCTAATATACAGCAGGATTGGATTAGCCATACACGTCTCTTGGTCTTGTTAGCAGACATTTAAACTGCAGAAAATGCTTTTTTATTGGAGTGTATTCGTATGGCTGCATACTGAAGCTTGAACACCTTATAAAAATATGAACTGAATCAAAATGAAATTAATTAGAAAGCATATATTTGGATTTAATTAACTTGAGCTGCTGAATGCTCTTTGTGCATACTGGGTTTTATGTGTCTATCTGAAGTGTACTTGGTGGAGAGTTTTAATTAGAACTGGAGACGGAGCAAGAATATTGGGAATGTGTAATGTATAAATGGCAGTGATTTTCGGCTAGGAGTGTAGACCTTTTTTGGAGCTTGCTACCATTTCTCACTTCTCTTTTTTCTCCTCTTCTTAATAAGCTACTTTTATGTTCAAATTAATACCAGATCCTGAAAAAGAAAAAATCCTGTTGTGGCTCTTGGGCTTCTGCAGAATGATCAGAGTTGTCAGATCTGCAGCTGCAGGAGATTTTTTTTACCTTTGTGTGTTTAATGGCTCATACTACTCTGTTCTTTGACGGTAACATTTAAATGTAAAAGTGCAGGGCTGTGGATGGCACAGGACATGTGGCTGCCTTGACTACTGTCTCAGATGTCGGACATGCCAAGACTCAAAGAACTGATTTGGCAGCTACCCAGCAGATTTTTATAAAGGCTCAGTTGGTGGCCAGAAACCCAGGCTGTCAGAGTTGTGTTATGCAATAAATTGTTTTTCAGCAGAAGTTTCTAATCCAATTTCAGCTGTAGTTTTTTAGTACTGTGTAATCAAAGATAAATATACATCATTTCATGGGTTTCAGAGAAGTGAAGACATGCAGTGTAAGCGTCCCTCATCAGGTTGGTTTGTTTGTTTTTCTTTTAAGAAAGATTTAGACCTGTTCACCTACACAGGAAATGATGCTGAGATTATTTTGGTTTCTGCTTGGGAGGTATGTATTCGTATACAGCATACCCTTCCAAAGATAACTCAATGTGCATTTTAGCAGATGTTTGCTTGTTTTAAAGAGAGCACCAGGTAAGGAACCTATTTACCAAGTAAGAGCATTTGCTCAGGCGTAAATTGGCTACAGGTGATGGTCAAACAAAAAATTCTACCTTGTCAGGCTGTGACCTACCCAAATCATTGCAGTCCCTGTCCCTGTAGCAGATATACTCCTCACCCTCTTATATTTACCTTTCACTCCTCTAAAGTAAATATATTTAGAAAAAGTGGGTATGGTTCATCTGAATGCAGTGAGATATTTGGGGTTACAGGATTTACATTAGAGCAAAGTGATTTTCGTTTCCTGAATACTGTCTGTGGTGCCCTCCCTTCCTTATGGTGACTGTCATGGTTTGGTGCTGAGGTGGGCTTGCATCCCTCTAAGTGTGAGTTGCTGCTCAAAGGGACAATCCCACTTTTCTCTCTACCCCAGCACTAGTTGCCATCTGGTTACGTGGTTAGTAGTGAGGGAGGTGATGTGGATGAAGAGAGTAATTTGTCTTGTCTTGGGGGGGAGATTTTGATTCTTTTCCCCGATCAAGCTGGTCAAATGGCCACATAAGGGCTGGTGCTGGCATTGGGGTTGAAGCAGGTGCATCCCATGTGGTGTTAGGTGAATTAAGCTGGTTATGAAAACCACTCCCCCAGTAGAATAATTATCTTATACCTTTACACCTCTTTCTTCCAGCACTCTGCCACCCTTGGCTTCTCTGTGTTGCAGGCTCTTGTCAGAGGCCGAAACTCAGACACTCTCGTTGCAAAATGGTTGATTAGATTCCTGGTCTGACCTAAGAAAGTCTGTGCTGTTAGTGAGAGTTGGTTTGAGTTGGTCCTGCTGCAAGCTGATAAATTAGGAAAATTTCATCTTTACCTCTTTGTTGTGTGTGTGTGTGTGTGTGTGTGTTTATCTTGACAGACCAACACGGGAAACAGTTGATGTCTTGTAAGCTTTCGCTAGTTTCATATTGAGTAGTAGTTTTCTAGAGGTGCAGAACCATCAGCGAGGCCTCTGAGTTTATGTAAAAGAAACAATTAACACATGAACTGACTATTTTTCAATATTTCATTATTAGGCCTAAGATAAATTTAGGAACTATTTTTTATGCCTCAGTTGTGGGAGCTTGTATGAAGATACTAGCTATGTGTATTTGAAGATGCTGAGTGTAACTCTTCTCCCCTAATGTATTTTTGCAAGAGCAGGTTAAAGCTCACTGGGCTCAAAAGTGCCTGAGGCCTTTAGTGACCCAAAAAACAGTGTACTTCCATGCTGCTCTTCAGAATTCATCTGAAAGGAAGAAATGCAATCCCTGGTGCAGCAGGAGGCAGTGAAAGAGTACAAACCAACGGGAGATTGCAGGCAATGAAAGCTGTGGGAGAAGTGCTAAAGCAGGGGAGAGATTTTTATTTTCCTCCAGTGTTTCTTTCCTGTGTTAACATTGGTTCTGCTAGTCAGGAGCTGTAATGTAATGTGAGTTCTTTGGGGAAGTTTTCTGCAAGTACGAAGGGAAAAAGTCTCTATAATTACCAGATACGCTTAAAATGCTAAACCAGAACCATTAATAAAGGAAATTTCCCCTTTCTTCATGTTAGTTAGCACATTTTAAAAACATGACCTATTTTCCTAAACTAGACAGAACAGATTACATTTTCCAGAAGGCATGAGTCACTGTACTATTAAGTCTCCAAGCTGTATCAATCTTCATCAACTTAAGCCATTCATGAGGTTTTATTTTTTCTCACTGAATATAAGCAGTTTGTTTTAAATGAGAAACTGCTACATCCTCTCTGGATACTTAAACTTGATTAAAAGGTTAAATATTAAACAAGTGTGAACTTTATTCTGAGAGGAGAAGGGAGTAGAGGGACCTTGATAGTAAGCGAAAGACTACAAGGATATTGCTGTGGGTATATATATGGATATAACTAGTTTGCACCATGCTCTGCTTGGATGTAAGAAGTCCAAGCAGCATGATAGCTGACAGAAGGAGCCAAGAATCTTTATTTATAGAGCTTCAGTTGAATATATTAGAGTTTCCTATCATTACCCTGGGAGTTCAGACTTTTGCTAGGAGTATCTGCTGAGGAGAGCCTCTGCTGTCTGGTCGTGGAACAGCCCATTTGCTGCTGCAAGTTGCATAGAGATGGAGTTTACACCGATGGGCCCATAGCAGGGTTTCCCCCTGTGAGGAAGATGTGCCTTTGGGGTGGCGAGAAGGTTGATGGGACTATGTAATCCAATACTGACCTCTGCTAATGCAGCAGGGGAAGTACATGTGTTGATAACAGCAGTAACACTTTGCACTTTCTCATGAGGTTCATGCTGTGCCATACTTATACTGAAAAAGTGGGCTGTGTAAATGAATAAGCCTGCTAATTTCACCTAGCAGTGCTGACTCGCCCAAGCCTGCACAGGAGGATCATTCTCGGCCTCAGAAGGTGTATCTGAGTTTTCCTCCAGTTTCTCTTAGGTCTGACTTCTAGAGAAAAACAGATATAACTGTTTTCCATTGATAATACACAGCCAAAAGGCAAAACTCTATTGAAGGTCTTGAGTCCAGTAAACAAATGTTTCCATCTTGATCCTTCAGCTGAAAAGTAATTCATATGATCTCTGAAAATGTGTTTTTCATGCAAAAGACAGATTTTTGTTATGTTTCTAACTAAACACAGTAAAAACCACCCTTTGAAATAGTTCTCCTTCAAAAATATCCTTGAGGAAAGAGTAGAAACTTGTGGTTTAGTTTTCCCATTGCTTCAAAATGACCTTCTTGCATCTGCGGGAAAGACTCTCTGGGGACTGTTGAACCATGAAAGCAAATTCATTTAGGGCATTGGGTGCCACAGTGATTTTAACCGAGTGTTGGCTGCAACACTGGAAAAAAGAAAAGAGAGGGAGTTTGTGTTTTGTTGTTTTGCTTTTTGCAACCTGGCATGAAGAATGAGGTCAGGAGATGCGTGCTTGGGAAAGGCCCAAAGAGAGAGCTGGAAACACTCCAGCCTCACTGAGTCATAACACACATGCTTATAAGGATCTTTGTACCTTACGAAGTCCTGACTTTTTAAATTAAACCATCACTGCTGTTAAAGTATTTACATAAAAGTAAAACAAATAGCATGGAGTGCCTCATGGATTCTCCCTTGTTCCAACTTTGTTTTAGCCCTGTGAACTATGACTCCTGTTTGCTTAAGGCAAGGCCAGGGCCAGGCTGAAGAATGTTATATCTGTGATGAATGAATGGGGAAGCTTCAGTCATGTTTCTGCTGCTGCTCGAGGAGTGCAGCAGCTCCTGCGACTTCAGGCTGACATTTCACCTGCCCAGGAGGTGGTGTAAAGCTTGCCCTTTGCTTCTGCTTGCTTTGATTTTGTTTTAATAAGGATTTGAGTATAATTTTTGAAATAGGAAGGCTGTGTGCAGCCTGCGAACGTCACCTCCAGAACTGTAAAGCTGAAAGCAAGCTGCCAGCCATACAGCACGAGAGAAAGCTGTTCTCCAGTATATGAGGTAGCATCCTATGTAGGAATGTACTGTGTAGGTAAATGGAGGTTATACTCCTCTTCCCTGTCCCCTTGGACTTAACTTGCCAAACTGTTGCTTGGCTGTCCTGGTAGATGTTCAGATATAAATGTACGATATCAGGTTCCCTAAAATGGCTCAACAAAGAAGGTGGCATGATTATTTTTTAAAGCAGTTTAAAGGAAATGATGCAGTTGTGTTTCCTCATTCTGCCCCAGGGCTTCCCAGGTTGTTCGCATCTGTTCCTTTTATACTGAGTTTATAAAATAATCTTATTGTCAGATTAGGAGGCAGAAATCATCTCAGCTGACCTGCACAGTGAAGGTTATGGGCTTGTGGTGATAAACCTACAGTTTAAGATGTTATTCAGTCCTTTTTTGGGTTTGAGTCAAAAATGGACAATCCATTAGTTCCCCACAAGTCGTTTCAATGGCTAATTACTTGCACAGTTGCAGAAACTGTTTTTTAATTCTTACATTTCTCTGAATCGAGTTCCAGCTGTTGGATGTTATTATACCCCTCTCTGCCAGCCTCAAGAGCCATCTATTAACAAATCTCTACTCCCTGTGGAAGTATTTAAAGTCAGCAGTTGAGTCAATCCCTTTGAGGTTGGGTTTTGGGGAGGGGTGGTGGTGTTGAGAAGTTACATAGAATAAATTCCTCAAGGCTTTCACTTGACCATACTTCTCAACGGTTCTGGGCATGTGTATGTTATTTTGCTAAAGTGAGATAACTCTTCCAGTTGTTAGCAGTGTGAGTGCAGACTGGGCACACGACGGCTCTCCCTACAATGAGGTGATGAGGCAGAGGCGATCTGACCCATGTAATTATGGTTAAATGTGTCGGGAGCTGGAGCTGCAGCCGGTGGAGCAGCAGCTCAGCTGGGCTCTGAGTCAGCTGCTCTCTGGCTTGCGGCTGCTTTTGTGCAGTAGGCTCTGGGGAAGATGTGCTCGACCATTGTGAAACCTTTGTATTGCCCCTGCATGTGGAGCCATGTGAATGCAGGTGTTGGCAGTGGCTTAGCCCCTTATTTTGCTGACCTTGGGTACATATCGTGTTGGGGAACTGAGGACCTTTTTTCAAGCGACGTAGATGGTGTGGGGAAAGCCCACAGCAGAACAGTGTAGGCAGGACAGTGGCTGCAGCCTCAACACAACTGGGCTGATGGGAGCTCTGGTGAGGAGAGACTCTCCCATGTGCATTTCTGTTGGCAGCGCTGTTGTTTCAGAGATCAGATGAAGCCAATATGGTTTGTCTCAAGTTTTACAGCTCCAGGAATTGAGTGTGATGTGAAATGTTACTGTGTTGCTTCAGAGAGGTCTTTGTGTTGCTGAGAGAGGTCTTTGTTCGTGTCTTCTGGGACCCATCTCTTCGCTGGTGGCACTAATGCCCACGCAACCCCCAGGCTGGTGGGAAGGCGGGAGCGTCTCCTGCAGTGGTGCTGGAGCCTCCAGCTGGCACCAGGAAGACATCTTGGCTGCCTTGTGCCTCGGAAAAGTGGGTACCAGGTTGCACACCATCCTTTTGCACGTCCAGCGCATTGTCTGGGGAGAGGCAGATGAGTTCAGACTGTTCACAGGAATACTTGGGGAGGGTGGCCTAGACCAGAGGCGCCTCTGGTGTTTGGTGATGAGTCCCTTTGCTCCCACAGGCGGGACTGTCGCTGGCATGTGCCAGGACATGGGTTGTACCTGCCAGCAGTCGCTTACCTGCTGCAGTGGCCGTGTGCTTGGCACATGCCGATTTAAAGATCAGTCCTGTCAGCAGGTTTCACCCTGTCACTACTGAAGCAGCAAAATGCTGCCACGTGCTCCTTGCAGTGACCTGTCTTGACAAAGTGGATTTGATAGGGAATATATTTTTGTTTGTTTGCTTGAATTATTTTTCTGTGTTTTTATCAGGATTAAGTGGGCCAGTGGGATCAGGAAATGATGGGTGTTTTCGTGCAGCTTCAAGCTCCGTGGGAACTGTGTGGTCTGGTGGAGGAAGGGGTTTGGTTGTGGCCTCAGACTGGGCATTTGGTGTTTGGTGGGAGAGAGGCCTTGGGCGGATGGGGACTAAGGAAAGTGGCATGTGTCTGAGTATACCTGATTTTAACTGGGGTCGATTGTTACACAAGGCTTCTGTATGCCTGGCTTAAATTATGCAAAAATGTAGGGTGATGGTTTGGCTGCCCCTTGTTAGGGTCTCTCTGTAACTCGTTTACGCTGCAGAGTCAGAAGCAGTGTACCTGGCTGGAGGGCTCTTCAACGTCTTCCTGACCATTGTGTTAGGGATTTGTACAAATGCCAGTGAAACAAGCAAGTGGTGCCCACAGGCTTGTGTCCATAACAAGGACAGGTGCTGAAGGTGCTTATGACTGTTTCCTAACTGAGCGTGATTCCCTTAAGGATTTATTAAGTAATTTCTGTGAAAACAGAAATGCGCGACATCTCCCTGTCCCCTGGTTGGTGAGAATTTAAATGGGGCCGTCTTTGGGCAAGCTTTGTTAAAATCGAGCAGGCTGCATCTCTCAAGTGTTTAGTGTTGCTTCTGCTTAGGACTAAAGTTGTGTTGGCAGCAAAAGGGTAAGCCATAGTTGTTGGTATAAACCTTTGTTGACAAAATAACTGGATGTACTAGTCTTTTAAAAGTGCTTGCCTAAAGTTTTGTTGTTTTTTTTTCTTTTTTCTTTTGGTTTCTGTGGGTGTTGGGTTACAAAGTTTGCTTTCTTGGCCCAGGGCTGCCTGTGCTCTAAAACTCCTTGGGTATGGCTCAGGCTTCTTCAAAGTGTGGTAGCTTGTCCCTCGTGCAAAATGCACATCCTGCTGCCAAAGGGCTGGCTGCTTTCACTGCACTCATTGTGTTGCCTTTTTTTGTTTGTTTGTTTGTTTTTTAATCCCCGCCAAGTAATTTGTCATAGAATTTTTTTTTTGGGAGGAGGGGAGTTGGAAATGATCACTGAGTTGGTTTTGATCACTGAATTGGCTGAATGCCAGTATGTCACCAGAGGAGCAAAGAAAAAGCTATCACTGGTCACCCTAAACTGTGCTTTACTTTGGCATATGGGATGGTCTAAGCTCTCCTGCCTCCTGGTGGGGATCACTGATGGGGCTTTAGGGATTTCCAGTGGTCAATATGCTGCTATACACTTACACTTACTACTTAAGGTCTGCCTAGAAATGTTAATCTTTTGTGTGGCAGTGATGTAGCCCTTGAGGAGTTCAAGGGCAAGAATGCTCAAAGAGTGATTTCCAAAGACCCTGAGACAATTATAGGGCTTATGAAAATATGATGGCTTACCTATCGCACGTCTTTATATCAGTTCAGTGACTTAATTTATTTGAATGAGAAAGACTTTAGGGAGTTGCTTTTCCAGGGAATTAATCTTTTAACTAAAGTGAGTTCTAAATATGACACATGCTAGTATTCCTTTTGACAATATAACATTTGTCTCCTAAAAATAAAGTAGAAAACACCTGCCCTGTGAGCCGAATTCCACTTGGCTTTACGCTGGTATAAATTCAGAATAACTTCATTGTTATCAATGTACAACTGCATTGTAACACTGCAATAAATGCAAATCATGAAACCAGAGGGAAAAATAATCTGAGCCAAGAGGTACAAACCAAGGCCAAAATGGCAAACAAGAAAAGTTGGTTCACAAAACTTGCCTCTTAAATTTCTACAACATTCATTTTAGTGGGGTTTTTTCACTCTCTCCTCCTAATTATCTGGGACTTTCTGGCTGTGATAAATTTCTCTGTGAGGGATTCATTATAAGGATTTTAACAATTAAGTTTCGCCTCCTGTCTAACACCTGGTACATGGCTACTGCTGTTTGTAGGATAAAGGATTAGAGGGACTAATGCTCTGATGTGATGATAATAGTTATGTTTCTGTTCTCTGTTAGAGCTGATCAGGTTGCATTTTCTAACACAGTATTTTTCTTAAATTTCTCTCTCCTTTTTTTTTTTCCTTTTTCAATTATGAATAAGTTGTGTATCCCTAGCCTTTGGGGCTTTGATTTTGTTTCAGAAACATGCAACTAATGTCTCCTTTCTGTTTCCACCTTCTTTAGGATGACAGCGATGGGATTCCCTGGTCAGAGGAGAGGGTGGTGCGGAAGGTCCTTTATTTATCTCTGAAGGAGTTCAAGAACGCACAGAAGCGGCAGCACGGCGATGGCATTAGCGGGAGCCTCAAGGCAGTGAACGGTGAGATGCTTCTGTGGTACTGCTGGAAGGACCCAGTCCTTTTTCCATGGGGTTCTTCTGTAGCAGGGAAGGAGAGCAGTGTACAATTTGGCATGCACTGTGCCCTTTTTGATCTGCACAGAAGAACTTGTTTCTGAATTACTTAAAATGCCCGGTTTGAACAATCCATATGTTTTGGTTCCTGGCTAATTGATTGAGATAGGGATCAGGATGGGAGGACAGTAGAAAAGGAGGCCCCTCTGGTCAGTCTGCTCCCTGATATGTCAAGTACGTCCCCAGAGAAGGTAACCATTTAAAGGTGATTGGCTCCAGCTACCTTGGGGAAGTATTCTTGGACAGAATTTACGTACTCTCACTTAGGTGCAAGAAACTGGCTTACTAGCATCTGTCTCTGGAGTCACCTAAGTCCACTGGTGAAGTAGCATATGATCTACATCAAGATTTAAAGGGCTGAAGTGACACAAATGCTTTGATGTTGGACTCCCCTGGTTTAGCAGTTCACAGAGCAATTGTTTAAAGGTATTAAAAGGAGATGCAGACAAGCTTATATGACAGGAGCTTGCAAGGAGTTTAATTTTAGTTCTTTAATGCTTTAACCAGTTATTGTCTGTTGCTTCCCTTTCCCTTACAGCTTGCTTAAAAAAATGGTGGTTTCCTGAGAGGTGAATATAAAGTGTGTCTCTTTCAGAATCACTTAGACTCTTACTTGAAAAGGCTTTGTCATGCTGGCTTGAGCCTTGAAAGTGATGACTAGCAGGATTCAGATTTCTGGGCAAGCTTACAGTTTTCTCTTCACTCACAAGAGCTTATTTGTTTCTTTATGGAGGTTTATGGCAGTTCCTTTTAGGCATGTGCATAACTATACATGTGCTAATGCATTAAAGCTGCAGCTGGGTGCTTACTTGGTAGGTTATTCATATTTATATGTAGCTTGTGTCGTTGATATGGTGAGTCAGATTTCACTGCATTTTCACTGAGCGTTTCTGCCGACAATGCAAAAACCTATGGGAATGGCTGGATGACTACAGGCAGCATGATAAAGTTACTGTATTGCATAAGCAATTGCAAACTCCTTAATGTGATTAAAGAAGACCTCAGACTTCCGAGTTCAGTAATAATATCAGATACTGATCTGATGGGAAGGGGCATCTAGTTTTAAGAGCAATCCATTAATAAGCTTGGAGGTGTACACAAAACAGTGCTGGCTTTTTTCCCTCCAACACCTCTGCATCATTGATCTTCTGTCAAACACAATTTCTCTTGGAAAGTTTCTTATTCCATTGTGGGGGTTTTGTTTAGTCAAAGGAAAAAAGTCTAAAGGCGTGAAGCACAGTAATTGTGTGTTAGGAGGCTTTGATGATGTGCCAGGTTACAGGATGACTGAGGTTTTTATGGTGTCTAGTTTCTCCAAAGGCAGCTCAGATAAAAACTGAGTTGGCTGGGAATGCTGTGTCAATGCAGGTACCAGATGTGGCGTATGCCATTGGCTTCCTCTGGCTGCAACACAGCTCATACCTTCAGAGCTTTTCTCCTTCACAGAAGTAGATGGTCACTTATTTGGGGCTTGGGTTTTTTAACTGAGCCAGAATGATAGTCCATGTTGCTCTTTCTGTTTTCTAAATGATTATTAAAATGTTTTGTCTCAGCACTGCTCTATGTCAATATCATTGTCCAAAAGCCTTTTTTTTTTTTTTTTTTTGGCCATTCATATTTGAAAGAATGTTTTGTTATGCAGAGAGGAAAGATTTGCAAAAGGGAGGAGGGTTGATACTGTGCTGTGACATCAGGAAAATCAATTTAAACATGTAATTTGCTCATTACATTAAAAAAAAAGTCATGTATTTCCAAACCCACTTGTCTCTATGGATTGAGGAAAAAGCAGGTCATCCTAAGAAATTACTGAGCTATTTTGAATTCAGGGAAATGGAATATTTTAGGGATGAGTCTTAGATCCACGATTTCATACTTCTGCGAATAAAAAATGTTTTCTTGTATGTGTCCATCATTCCAACATTCAGGCCACCACCACTGTTTTTTGGTCCCATGTCCTTCTGATAGCTGAAGGGACCACAAACAACTAGGTAGCAAGATTTTATCTCGGTGCCACCATCTGTAATGCAGAGAGTTTATTTGTTATGGTTTTATAACTGTCATCCCTTAAATTTATTTATTTATAGACTTGCAACCTGTAGTTTGTTTTAGTAGAAAGTACTTTCATATAGCAATAGAGGAAGGTAAAAGATGCACCAGTGCCTTGCAAGAAGGTGAAGGTGTCTTTAAGAAGCTTGTAGGGATTTGCAGTGGTTGAAATTTCATACACACACTACAAAAGTTGCTTTGCCAATGTTTGTGAAGCTACAGCTAAACTTGTATGAAAATGATTGTCAGTGGTATTTCATCTGGTGAGTACAGTAGTATCATTAATGATTTGGTAGCTGGAATAATGGTGCCTCTTTGATTGATAGTGTGAAAAGCAAATTAATTTTAAATGTGAGAGATGAACCTATTAACAGGAGTCTTTTCAGTACTGAAGTTTCTGCAAGCTCTGAGATGTGCTGGTCATGGCACAGAGACAATTAACTTCGATGCCTCTCTGAATAATAAAAATAAAATTTAAAATAAATAAAAATTCAAATTAGTTTTGGTGATTATATGTGTTACAATACCTTGTCTGTTGCTGCCTCACTGTTAAAGATACTTGTTATCCTGAAAAAAATCCTGCCATTTTCAGGTTTTGTCTGAAACCGTCTTACTTAAATGATTGCAATTAAAGAGAAAGGCAAGTGGATATATTATGGTTGTCGTATCAGTGGTTGTGTTGTGTTGACTCTGGATATTTGCATAGTATAGAATGACACCATACAGTGTGCCTTTGTTTCCTATGTTCCTCTCCATTATGTGGGAATATAAAATCTGAAGGAGGTGCTTCTGCTTGTTGTCAAAAAACCCTCTGCAGCCCTAAATGGGATACTGGAACTCTGATTATGGAAACAAGGTCATGTGCTGGAAAAACCCAGAGGGATCCCTTTAGTGATTTTGATTACTGCTGCCTGTCATTTGCATTAGGATTTGCAGAATAGAGATTGGTGTTTGGAATAGTGATACCAATTTTCAGAGATCCTCGTCTAAAAGGAAAACTAATTCTCTTGGGAAATTGTTTTCTTCTTGTGTAGCTTAGAATGTGAGATAAAGCTATAAATGAAAGATGTAATTATTGCTTGCATTCTGTTGATGAGAGTATATCCAGTACCCTGAAAACAGTATATCATAAAGCAAACTTTTATGACCTCAGATTTTAAATTCTGTTTTTTAAAACTTGCGATAAAGAAGAAATTCGTTACATGGAAATACGTTTCTTAAATGGAAAAAGTGACTAAGTTGGCTTATTTGTTTGAGGTGGTTGGGTAATCTACAGAGATGACAAACCAGACGTTAGAATTATTCAAGCAGATAGTGTGTTGTCACCAGCTCTACTTTGTCCTAGAAAGGTGTCATGGCAGTTTCCAAACATGTCAGCCTGGTTAAGCTCATGGCAGGCTTTCTGTTTGAGAAATCAAATGTGCGTGAGGGAATGCTCTGGTTCAAGGCAGAAGTTGGAAGTCTTGTTCATTAAGTAAATAAAGAGATGAGTAAAAATATGTAATTTTGCTATCCTGAGAGATTTCACCTTGCATTTAGGCTTATTGAAGTCATTATGTATATTGTTTAAACAGAGAAGGAATGGTGTTAGCACTTCGATGGAGGTGGTGGTTGGACCATACAGGACTGTGGTGCCCCTTCCCCCCCTTCACAGAATTGTTTTCATTGGAAAAGATCTCCAAGATTATTGAGTCCACCCTATGATCCAGCACCACCTTGTCAGTTAGACCATGGCACTAAGTGCCATGTCCAGTTGTTCCTTGAACACCTTCAGGCATGGTGACATCACCACCTTGTGCTGGTCTGCTTCTGCCCTCAGTCATTCCCACACAAAAGCTAAAGTGACTTTTGTTGGAGAGGTGCTTTTTGCACAAATGAAATATCTCTGCACTGAGAGGCAGGAGCCTCTGAGAGCTCCTAGTGGGACTGTGGTGCCAGGCACAATGGCAGCAGCCTCCTCTGATGCCTGGATCTACCCTGGGCTTCCACACTGACTGTTCAGGCCAGCTGGGGCAGGCAGCAGTGCTATCTGAAAATAGCTCTTTTTGTCATTGATGCATAGATTTTCAGGTGTTTTCTGCTCACTGCATGGGGTTTTCTGTCAATGCTCCCCAGTGGGCTATATTGAAATGAAGGTGCCTAGTGATAGGGTGGCATGGAGCTGGCTTCATCTGACTTAAACTTTTCCCTGGCCATGTAGATGGTACTCCAGCCATGGCATGAAAATAGCAACAGATGTGGTAGAAATGCCTAGACACTGCTAATCCGGGTGCTTCAGCTCAGTGCACATGTGTTATCTGCCAAAAGGCAGGGGGTGGCAGCAGCTGCCAGCGGGGCAACCACGTCTTCTCTGGACTTAGACCATGTCTCTTCCTTTTCCACTCACGCAGATGAAAACACAGCAGCCCTCAGGGAAGTGGTGTTATTTCAGCTGTGTCTCTCTGTGCCCAGAGCGATGTGTGTCTCCTTCCTTCCTGGTGCAGACA